>NC_048224.1:107220820-107535106 GCF_002007445.2 Ailuropoda melanoleuca | reverse complement strand
TTTCTGATAGCTGAGTAATATTCCATTGTATATATGGACCACAGCTTCTTAATCCAGTCATCTGTTGAAGGGCATCTCGGCTCCTTCCATGATTTGGCTATTGTGGACAATGCAGCTATGAACATTGGGGTGCATATGGCCCTTCTCTTTACTACGTCTGTATCTTTGGGGTAAACACCCAGTAGTGCAATGGCTGGGTCATAGGGTAGTTCAATTTTTAACTTTTTAAGGGACCTCCACACTGTTTTCCAGAGTGGCTGTACCAACTTGCATTCCCACCAACAATGTAGGAGGGATCCCCTTTCTCCACATCCTCTCCAACAATTGTTGTTTCTTGCCTTGTCTATCTTTGCCATTCTAACTGGCGTAAGGTGGTATCTCAGTGTGGTTTTGATTTGAATTTCCCTGATGGCTAATGATTTTGAACATTTTTTCATGTGTCTGTTAGCCATTTGTATGTCTTCATTGGAAAAGTGTCTGTTCATATCTTCTGCCCATTTTATGATTTGTTTATTTGTTTCTCGTGTATTGAGTTTGAGAAGTTCTTTGTAGATCTTGGATACCAGTCCTTTATCTGTGGTGTCCTTTGCAAATATATTCTCCCATTCTGTGGGCTGTCTCTTAGTTTTTTTGACTGTTTCCTTGGCTGTGCAGAAGCTCTTTATCCTGATAAAGTCCCATAAGTTCATTTTATCTTTTATTTCTCTTGCCTTTGGAGATGTGTCATGAAAAAGGTTGCTCTGGCCGATGTCACAGAAGTTGTTGCCTATGTTCTCCTCTAGAATTTTGATGGATTCCTGTCTCACATTGAGGTCTTTCATCCATTTGGAGTTTATTTTTGTAAGATACAAGCATTCTATGCTCATCACAGCATCATTTACAACAGCTAAAATATCAAAGCAACCCAAGTGTCCATAGATAGATGAATGGATAAAGAAGATGTGGTATGTGTGTGTGTACACATATGTAGGTATGTGTACACACACACATCAGAATATTAGTTCCAAAGAAGAATGATGTGGTATGTGTGTGTGTACACATATGTAGGTATGTGTACACACACACATCAGAATATTAGTTCCAAAGAAGAATGAAATCTTGCTGTTTACGACAACATGGATAGACCTAGAGCATATTATGGTAAGTGAAATAAATCAGAGAAAAACAAATACATTATGATTTCACTTACATGTGGAACCTAAGAAGCAAAACAAATAAACAAACAAAAAAGCAGAAACTGACTGAAATACATTGATGATTGCCAGAGCAGAGGGAGGGTAGACGGATGGAGGAAATAGGTGAGGGGGATTAAGAGGTACAATCTTATAGTAATTAAACAAATAATACATGGGGATGTAATGTACAGCATAAGGAATCTAGCCAATAACATTTAAAAAACTTTACATGGTGACAGATGGTAACTAGACTTACTGTAGTGATCATTTTGTAATGTGTATAAATACTGAAGCACTATGTTGTACCCCTGAAACTAACATAATATTGTGTATCAATTAAACCTTTTTGTGTGTGTGTGTGTGTGTATCAATTAAACCTTAATGAAAAAAACTAGCTGTTCCCGTTTATTCAAAATTCTAGTGGAAAATGATTTCGAAAGATCAACTTTTAAATAGCAAAAGTTCAGTTAGTAAACAGAACTAATTTAACATTTTATAAGAATAACAAACATTTCTATCTTACTACTTATGTGCAAGACACTGTTCTACATGCTTTACAAACAGTAAATGACTGAGTTCTCAATAATTCAAAAGATCCCGTTAAGTACTAAAGCCTCCCATGGCCTTTCAGATAAATACCAGTTACTAGTATATGGACAAGTAAGATAAGAAGGATTTTAGAGTCCCAGAGTTTAGGACATAACAGAGGTGAGTATGAACATAAAACAACCAATTTTAAGGTCAGATTTATTATTCTCTTTTCTCCAAATTCGCAAAAACATACCAAAGCTAGTAAGTTTTGAAATTCTGCCTGAATACAATAGTTCTTCTGGTTTACAAGCTAAAATCTTGCACTTTCTTTTAAAGTTTGCTGGTTTGTCCATAAATATTATTCTAGAGCCTTTCCTAAACGTATCACATTAAAAAACAACATCAAGGAAAAGCCAATTATAAATGTTTTGTGTACACCACACGGTTTTATAAATGGAAGAGTTATACACAGTAAAAGATTTTACGGTAGGTTATCACAGCACTCCAATAAAAACAAGTGATTTGTAAATTTATTTTATATTAAAATGTTTGGGCTTAGATATACTTTCACATTACTGAAGAGATTTCTCTAATATTATTTTTATTAATGCATCAAGTTTATAAAAGTTGATGTGAATTCAGAAGTATAACAATCTGAGCCATTTCTAACAGATTTAGATAATAGATTACTTATATGAAGACTTACCTCAATTTTTAGTGTTAGGTAATGCTTAAATCACAAATGAATCTGCAAGTCTTCATTTAATAATTAAAAGCTCCACTGAGTTATTTTCAAAGTTTATCAGTATGCGAAAGGTATATGGGAACTTGATGTACTAGTTTAGCAACTTTTCTGTCTGAAATTATTTTCAAAATGAAAGTTAAAAAAAAAAGGCAATGATTCTGTTTACTCTATATGTAGTCAAATCACTGAAAATCTCGGGCGTTCAATAGTATTTACCTTAATACTCATCAGTGATTTTCCTATTAGCTAGGCTACTAAAAATAAATATACTTTTCCATTGATAAAGACAAATCATTTTCTCTCTTCTCCTTCCTCCAACAGACATGAACCAGAACATATAGATTTTTAAGAAATGAACTGGGGAGCACATAATGGCATTTACACTTTGGACTCAAGTTCAGTAGGTTCTTTTAAAGTAGAACTCCTTCTACTTTTTGATTAGCAGTTCTACTCCTAGAGAAAATTTATCCAAGATTAATAAAAAACGTGTACGCAAAAAAGACTTTATAAAAAAGTTCATAGCAGCTTCATTCATGATAAGCTCCAAAATGGAAAGAACCTAAATGACCAGTGACAGGTGAATGAATAAGCAAACTGTGGTATATTCATACCCAGCAACACTAAGGAAAGAACTGCCGATACAACAACGAAATGGATGAAAATATAATGTGGAGTGAAAGAAGCTAGACATAAAAGAGTACATACTGCACAATTTCATTTATTTTCAATCCAGGACAAGCAAAAACTAAGCTATGGTGACAGGAATGAGAAAGTGTTTGCCTCTTGAGGAGCAGTGGTTGAGCTGGATAAAAGGCATGTAAGGAAACGCCGCAGGGTGATTGCACTGTGCTATATCTTGTTTTAGTATATGCAATAATTACCTATTACAAAAATAATGCATGTAACTGTAGTTCAGTTGAATTAAATATACTTCAATTAAAAATATTTTTTCTAAAAGAAAAAGTAACAGCAACAAAAATCCAAAAAGAGTTTTTAACATTTCCAGATTTCTAGAATGCTTACCTGTCTAAGAGCTGATCATGTTTTTCTAAAGCATCTTTTTCAGCCATCACTGCTCGGTCCTTTTCAGCCACAGCATTGTCCCTCGCTTCTCGGAGATTTCTAAAATTTAAACATATACTCAGTTATTCCAAATACAAAGTATCTATCTTTTAAAGTTTCATAAATGTGTTTGCTTAGAATTGGACTAACTGACAATCTTAAGGACCCACCGGGAGGTTGGTGACCCAAGGTGTATATTATATGAATTTACCTGGCTGGTTGTTTCTATGGCAGCACAGTAATACAGATGCAAACATGGTGTATCTCTAAATGTCACATTATCTTTCTCCATAACTTATCTTCACATGGGCTGAAGGTAGGCTCAACAGTTTATATATACAGTAACTTGTTTAATCCTTACCATAATCTAATGAAGTGGATTATTACACAGTATCCAGAAGAAAACCGACGTCTTGAGAAGCTAATAAATATTCTCTAAAAAATTTTAAATGAAAAGTATAATATAAAGATCACAAATGTCAAAATGGGAACAAAGTTTGGGATATGAGCAAGTTAAAGTGATGGCCCTTGGGATCTCACTTACAGAGTAATGGAAAAGAAGGGAACTCAAGAACTCAGAGGGCTGACAAGTTAGGACAAAGTAGAAGGGACAAAGGACATGAAGTCCTGATAAGATGACAAGCAGATAAATATAAGTAGTGTACCAGCAGGATGGAATACTAGAGGCTCCTATTAAAGGATGGAGATGTGGAGGTAGAATAGTACTTTCAGCGACATCATTTATTTTGATACCAAGATCCAGGATGTGACCAGTAAAATAGCTAAGTGAAGGAGAGATGAGATAAAGGCCAATATTCATGTAGGGCTCAAGAAAGTATGAAGCCAGAGTATTAGGTATGTCATCCACTTACTGATGACAGCAGGAAGTGAAATGGAGAGAAAGATACATTTAGTGACAGTTAAGGGTAATGTCCAAAAGGCAGAAGGTAACAAGAGTGCCACAACAAGACAGGAGCCTTTAAAGATCAATCTCGTTTGTTTTTTAATCAAAGCGGAAGTCTGGATCAAGAAAAATACCAACCGGAAGCTTCTTTCAGAGAACCACTTAATTTTTAAAAAATCCTCTTCTCTAACATAGTTATAGATAAATGTAGAGTGTTAATATAAATGATTTTCCTCACCTAATTTCTACAAATCCCTTATGTTGTATTTTCTAACCTGTTTCATAGTGGAGTAAACTGAAGTTCAAGAGCTTAAGTACCTAGTTCAAAGTCACAGCCCATGTTAAAGCCATAATTTGAGCCCAGCTATGTCTGCTGCAAAGCAAATGTTTTTTACATTGTATCACCACATCTCCCATAAAGAACTGGATTGGGTATTAGAATTTTGTGTTTATTATTCATGGAGAATGTCAGTGTAAAGTCATGAAAACCCAAATCGTTTGAATAAATCTACGTAATAACTATTGGATAGGAATGCTTACTTGCTATGCCAGTATGAAATGTCATCTTTTACACTGTGATGCTAACCACAAAGCTAAAATTTAAAACATATCAACCAGCGGAGATTCATCAAACGGTTTATGAGGCAGAAATAAAATAATTTAAAAAAACTGTAGTACAGATAAATTATTACAAAGAAAATAGCTTTTGTATACTATTATCTAAGTGGAAGTGCATTTTAAAATAGATATCACAAAATGTCGTGTCATTATTTTCTGACATCACCCTGATTGCAATGACCTTCCAAAAATATTCTATCATTAAACTAACTGAAACATGAAAATTTAGTTTTATAGATAGAATTAAAATCTTTAAGCATATGAAACATTTATATATTTTTCATTTGTAGATTATATATTTCAGTCAGTAAATCATCACAAATTGGTTGCAATTTTCATTTTCTCAAAGATAGCTTCATTATTCTATAAGTTATTTCAATAGCAAAATTCCAAGTAGATTGCAATTACAGTACTATTAATCAACGCTTACTTAGTAGGTACAGAAGCTTCAGTCCCTAACTATATTTCCTTTCTGGCAATAATGGGCATTAGAAATAAAAGCAAGTCAGAGAAGGAAATGAAACCCAGAATAAACTAACAATAGGGTTTGTGAGCGGAGGTATGATTAGAAAGTCCTAGTGCATTCAAGATGTTACACTCTATATCATCCAGCTAACCATAATTAGTGCAATTAAGGCATAAACAAAATTCTAAGGCCACAAAGAAGAGGAGTTGATTATTTTTAACTGGAGGAAGAGAGATGAGTGAATGAAGGGAAGATATGTAAGTTGGACCTTGAAGGACAAATAAGTAAAGGCAATTCAAAAAAAGAAAACTAAAATGAATTGGAAAAGTGCTAGAAGTTAAGGCTTCCATCAACAGGTCCTCTCACAGATGTCTGCTGGTGGAACCTAATCTCATCATCAGTTACCATACCTTCCACATCTCCACCCACAACCTGCATACAAGAAGCCGCACAATTCCTTTTAACATAAAGATAGAGATACTTCCTTTAATATTATCAATTGACCTTTAAGGTTTCAAATTAAGTCTGAGATAAACTGAATGTATTCCACTGACAGTAACGGTAATAACAAACATATAAAGTGCTTGCCACGTGCTAGGAACTATTTTAGGCATTTTGCATAATAATTCATTTAATCTTCACAACAACCCCACAGAACAACCCCATCATTATCTCCATTTTACAAAGGAGAAGACTGAAACACAGAGAAGTTAAGTATCTATCTAAGGTCACAGGTAAGTAAGCTATGTGCCCAAACTGTCTGGTTCTGGAGTCCACGCTCCTCATCAAACTATGCTGCCTTTCTTAGGTTCCTTTTGTTTCACAGTTTTCTCCTGGAGAAAACTTGTTGCAGTCATCTCGTGGAAGGATTTTTTCCTCCATCAGTGCCTGTGGTTCTCGGTCACGCCGCTTCAAAGAATGGAGAGGTAGACCAGACAGAGTGGTGGGCAGCAAAGCAAGGTTTATTGAGCGCAAAGTGGTAGCACAAACCTCCCAAGGAGCGAGGGGACCCAAGGGGGTGGCTGTCGGAGTATCTAAATCTAGGGGTTTTTATGGGCTTGTTGGTGGGCTGTTTTAATCTGATGAACCCTCCCTATGCCTGTCACCCAATCAGGTTTTTGTCATACAGGAAAGGGTGGAAGCTCATAGCACAAATGTTAAATCAAAAATAAGCCTTGACAGAATTGTGATTATATTATACATAAAATTGTTTTTATAGTCCATGCTCCTTCAAACTTAGACTAGTTTGATAAAACACCAGATGGATTATATTCCAGCCACAGATAAAACCCTAACTGCCATATAACTAATAAATTATCCATTTTTAAATGTTAAATGCATTAGAGAATGTAGCAACATACAATTACAAAAGAGCAGGAATTCTAATGTTCTTCAAAAGAACAAACTCGAAAAATTGATAGACTATCCGCAGCATGTACAAGCTAATGAAGCTAATGTTTTAAAAGTCCAAATTGAACATATACTCAAATATAATTATAATAATAGAGAATGATGTTGGAAGTTGGCCAACCGGTCAGCATTATAACAAATGTTTTAAATATAAAATTAAAATATTTCATCCTTAAAAATGCTTTTAAAAAGTTAACATTTGAGGGGTGCCTGGGTGGCTCAGTCAGTTAAACGCCTGACTCTTGACTTTTGGCTCAGGTCTTGATCTCAGGGTCGTGAGATCGAGCCCTGCATTGGGCTCTGCACTGAGTCGGCCTGTCCCTCTCCCTCTGCTCCTTCCCCCGCTCATGCTTTCTCTCTCTCAAATAAATAAAATCTTTAAAAAGTTAACATTTTATTTCAAAACTGTTTTTCATGATTCTTTCGTGTTGTTTCCTACAAACTCCATCCCCCATATACACATACTTCTTTCTCCTATACTCCTATATTTGTACATGGGAGGTAAAGAGCAAAGATGCAAAAATAAAGTGACCCAGTATATATTATAATTTGTATCCAGATAACGTATTTTTCAACTTGAGGCATTTTTATGAGAGACAGAGGGTGTTATTAATAATCATGCTAGAGAAATAGGCATAAACCAGGACTTAAGGGGACAAACAACTGGGAGATAATGTCATTTAAATGATAACATTCAAACAAGAAACTTAAGAAGTTTTATTTCTCTAAATAAAAGGATTTTAATATTGTAATAAAATAGATGTGTTTCATATGCAAACTAATATATCTGTGCAGAGATGACTTCATATGTATAAAGTTTAGCCAGGAGTATCTAATAACCAAAACCTGAAACCTCAGTACAAAACATAACAATAGATTTCTGTACATGAATGTATCTTCCTACAACCAGAAGATAAATTTCATGGTACCAATATGCCAAATCTAAATTTATACCTGAAATGTGGCAAGAAAAATGTTGGAGGAATAAGAAAAACCTTGGGAAGCTCTGAAGTTCTAACAGGAACAAATCAGTTTGGGAATGTCAAGGGCATGCTTAGCCTGAATAAACATCACTAACAACTCAAAACTTGAAATTCACCAAGAATAAATAGTGAAAAACCATGGTTGTCAGAAGGGCTCAGCAGGCACAACTAAGCAACCCACCCTCTTTCTGCCTCCATGTAAAAATATTTTTGGTTAATAAAAGTGAATACATTTTTCCCAGCTGAACAAAAAGGGACTGAAACAGGCTGTTTATATGACAAGCTTATTTATAGGGAAAGTGTTTGAATTAATCACTTCTACCTCTAGATTATTTTCCTGGACAACACATAAAACTGCTCATTTCCATATCTGATGCATTTGTTTTTAAGATGCATTAACAAGAAGGGTTGTAAGTGGATTATCTGCTGTTTATAATCAAATAACCAATAATTGTTCCTTTAATTAACACAGTTGTTGAAAATGAATGAATAGGACATAACAAAAAAGGCAAAGTGGAAATTTTACGTAACACAATTTCTTGGGAGAAGCTATGCATTTTCAGAGGAGAAACTTTTTGAGATTACTGTTGACTGAACATACTATTATTTTCCTATCCTTTTATTTTAGTTGGTGCTCAAGCAGATTATTTTTTTTTCATTTTATAGATGTGAAAACTTTATCCCAGCGTAGATATCTAACCAAACCACACGGTTTAAAACCAGTTATGAAAAATTTAAGCATCAAAATGCAAAAACTTATTTAAAATCTATTCACATGTTGAGGTTTAAAAAGTAACTGACAAAACACAATGTAATATATTAAAATAAAACTGGGTGAATCTTTTTTTAAATTTATTTTTTATATTAATTTAATTAATTAACATATAATATATTATTGCTTTTAGAGGCATAGGACTGTGATTCATCAGTCTTATATAACACCCAGTGCTCATTACATCGCAGGCCCTTCTTAATGTCCATCACCCAGTTATCTCATCCCTCCACCCCGCCCCTCCAGCAACTTCAGTTTCAAACTGGGTGAATCTGGTAGACGGTTAACTGAGTGACTATTTAATCCATCTCATTATAAATCTTTGTATAGGTTTTCATCTAAGCCAACAGTTACCTGATTTCTCAAAAGTAGTTCCAACTAATTCTTTCATTCAACAAATATTTATTGAGCACTTACTATGTACCAAGTACTGGTACCTGGGAATCCAGCACTGAAAAACAGATGAAATCTCTACTTATGTGGAGATTACATTCCAGTATGAAAGAAACCAAAGTATGTTAGTTGGTGCTAAGTGCTCTGGAGAAGAATAAAGCAAAGAAGGGGCTAGTGGGCAGCAAGCATGGCAATTTTACAATTTTAAATAGGGTGGTCAGGAAAGACATCAGAAAGCAGGTGACATCTGAAGACATGGAGAGAGTAGGGAAACAAGACTCTAAGGTATCTAGGAGTAGGGGGTTAAGCAGTGGAAATGGTAAATACGAAGGACCTGAGGAGCATGCATACCAGTTAAGGGAACAAGAGGCAGTGTGACTAAACGAGGGGCTAGAACAGTGTAGTAAAATGAGGATGGGACAACTGGGTGCAGATCATGTAGGCATTATGTCATGCCTGTGTAGCCATCACAGGGCATTATAATCACTTAACCTCGTGCTGAGTTGGATGGAAGACTTTTCAGTTGAGCAGAGGAATGACTGACAGTAGACCTGTGAGGGTGAGGAAGGAAGCGGGGGAACCACTTAAGAGACTCCTTAAATTCAGACAAGAGATAATGGTAGCTTGGACCAAGGTGGTATCTGTGAGATGGTAAGAGAATTCTAAGTTTTGAAGACCCAACCAAAAGCATCTGCTGATGAACAGAATATGGCATGTGAAAAAAAGAGGTTTATGACTTCAAGGTTTTTCGTCTGAGCAAGTAGAACAGAGTTATCTGCAGCTGATCTGGGTTGGACTGAGGGTGGAGCACGGTTGGAGGAACAGAAGTGTGCTTCTGCACATATTAAATTTAAGATGCTTACTAGATAACCAAATAGAAATGCCATGAAGGCAGCTGATGAAGGCTGATGACAAGGAGAGGAGGAGGACCAATAAAAGGAGTAGGGGCAGCCAGTAAGAAAGGGGAAAAGTCAAAGTGTAGTATCCTGAAAGTCAGTTACAGATATGCATTTCCAGGAGTACGCAGTGACCAGCTGTATTAAATATTGCTGACAGATCAGGTAAGATAGGCACTGAGAACATGACCACTAGATTTTCAGCAACATGAAGATCTCTGGGGGTCTGATAAGAATAGCTTTGTTGGAGTGGTACGGGGAGGCAAAAGCTTAGTAACAGGTTTTAAAAAATGAGGGTAGTGTGTGCTCTCTCTCTCTAGCATAAATAAATCTTAAAAAAAAAAAAAAGAACATAACTTCTTTCCCAAATAAGTTACCACCAAAATTACAGTTCTGATAAGAAATCTTGGGGTGCCTGGGTGGCACAGCACTTAAGCGTCTGCCTTCGGCTCAGGGCGTGATCCCGGTGTTCTGGGATCGAGCCCCACATCGGGCTCCTCCGCTATAAGCCTGCTTCTTCCTCTCCCACTCCCCCTGCTTGTGTTCCCTCTCTCGCTGGCTGTCTCTCTCTCTGTCGAATAAATAAATAAAATCTTTAAAAAAAAAAAAAGAAAAATCTTTTATCAATTTTCATAGCCTTGACCAAGTAACACAGGAATCTGAATTGCATTGTAGAATTGGATATATTTATTTTTTTTTAAAAAAGATCTTATTTATTTATCTGATAGAGAGACCACAAGCAGGGAAAGCTGGAGAGGGAGAGAGAGAAAGAGAGGCAGAAGCAGGCTCCCTGCTGAGTAGGGAGCTTGATGTAAGGCTTGATCCCAGGATCCTGGCATCATGACCTGAGCCGAAGGCAGATGCTTAACCCACTAAGTCACCCTGGTGCCCCCAGATTCAGATGTATTAAGTTTCATCATTTAAAAAGTCTATAATCGGGGCGCCTGGGTGGCACAGCGGTTAAGCGTCTGCCTTCGGCTCAGGGCGTGATCCTGGTGTTATGGGATCGAGCCCCACATCAGGCTCCTCTGCTATGAGCCTGCTTCTTCCTCTCCCACTCCCCCTGCTTGTGTTCCCTCTCTCGCTGGCTGTCTCTATCTCTGTTGAATAAATAAATAAAATCTTTAAAAAAAATAAAAAAAAAAGTCTATAATCATAGGCAAATCACACCCTCTGTGTCTGCTTCCTCATTCGTTAAGTCAGAGATACTAATACCTACCACCTCATAAAATGTCCCATTTAATTCTCTCTACAATGTATGTAGAGTATTGAGTACAACACTTGATGCATAATCGGCACTCAATAAATAGTAGCTATTGTTAGTATGTTATCTAAATATGAAAGTCTACATTAAAAATTATGAAGGTATTCATTTAGAGAATGGTAATTAGGGTAGTGCTTCCCAAGATTTTTTATTATATAAAAAGAAAAAGACAATATATATAAGAGTATCCTAGATAAACAGAGAAGACTGCTGGAGGGACTTCAGCAGCTTAATGCCCTTCTGGCACCCTAAGGCTAAGGGGAGTGACATCTGGGGTGCAGTAGAGAAAAATTTCTGGTGTTAAACGTCATCTTACACAAGTACTTTTAGGCTTGGTCAGAGCTGCTATATCTGTAAAAGATCAGGAATTAATAGTTATCTCCCTCTCTAAGTCTTGTCTGCAACCTTGGGTTAATGGCCATGCCCGATCACCCATCTCTCTGAGACCAATAAAATAGACAAGCTGGAGTAATTTCTGACATTCACTTCCTGTCCACCATCAGGTCATCCCAATTCTTTCACCTAAATATTATTTAAAATCAGCTTTTATTCTTTCCTTCCAGTTCTCATTTTCACTTAAACTTTGCAATAGTCTCCTAACCAATCTCCCTGCCTCCAGGCCCTCTTCAATTCTAATCCTTTCCACATTGCAACCAGTTACAAAAAAATGAATATATCATGTTACTCTTTTACTGTAAAACTTCCAAGAATTCCCCACCAACATCAGGGCCTTTTAAAATCTGACCCTGTCATGAATGTGACTGCCTCCCTCACCACCCTATAAGCTATACAGTAGTTAAATTTAAGTTCCTGCATGACCTAAGCTCACCTCACCTCATATCTGGAACACCATATACACCTTGAAATAATTAAATATTATTAATTAAGCAGTGAACACATATGGTAATCACCTATAAGTGTAAAGAATATAGCTAATAATAAAATATAGCTAACAATAAAATTTCATTTATAATTATTTGGTAAGTTAATATATTGAAAGAGTTATCTGTAAAGCCATATACTTTAGAATAATCGAACTGAAAAGATAAAGTTGAATATTCTTAAGTTTTTCCATATAATAAATGAAAAAATTATATAGATACCTAATCAGACGTGAACGAAAAAAGTCTGTTTAAGCACTGAGGACGTACACTATTAAAATGATGAATGGAGCCTCCGTACACTAGTCCATTCATCTATTCTCATGCATTATGTATAGTAAACTAACCTTCGTAAATAAACTTAGATTGAAGAGTGTTTAATATCACTCCAAGATTCTATACAAATTTCAAGTTTATGTCATTAAGGTTTCTTCCTGAGTAGTTTGGGAAGATGACAAATACTGATCAAGATGGTTTTTATTGACTTGGTGGGAAAATAAAATCATTAAAGCAATATGGTTACGTTTAAAAGCGTATTTTTGATCTCCCTTTCCCTACTGCCTTGTCATTTTCAAAAGCATAATAAAATACCTCTAACAAACTCATTCTTCTCCTTTTTACAGTATCACTATGAGAATGGTTCTTTCTGGGTTCACAATAAGACTACTGTAGGTAAAAATAGCTTTATTTTCTGGCAAAACTTAATCAGCTGAATTTATCTCCTCTTTATTATCTCATAGTATTAATTAGGAACAAATAAGTTAGCATTTTATGTACAAATTTAGATCGAAACAAATGACACTCAGGTCCTCGATGTCTATATCATGTCGTTTAAGAAAAATGGTTCGATGCTACGGAGATCAATACTTAGGAATTACATATTTTGTAGTAGTGCCTTTTAATGATAAACAATTTCATAATGTTATCAGTTGACTTTTTTTTCATGTTTTATTTATTTAAGTAATCTCTACACCCAATGTGGGGCTCGAACTCACGACCCCAAGATCAAGCATCGCAGCACACGCTCTTCTGACTGAGCCAGCCAGGAACCCCTCAGTTGACTTTTATAGAATCCTCACTTTACTGACACTGACAACAAATTGATAAAAGAAAAAAATTTAAAATACTGCATACAGATAAAAGGTATTAAAAGAACTGCCATTTATACATAGCTTAAAAATTTATAATGCACTTTTCACATCCATGATCTCATTTAGACCTTACAGAACACCTTGTGACATAGTAATATTGGCTCATTTTATAAAAGAGGAAATCAAACTTCAGGGATATCAAGTGATACATTCACTCAGCTAGTTTAGTGGCTGAGGCAGAATTTAAGTTTAGTCTTTTGATCCAAATCTCTTTCATAATATACTCCTTGTTCAGGGAATAATGCTCTTCTTCCAAATGCGTAAGAGGGTCTGTACATTTCAGTCACAAAATACCTACTAAGCAAGAAATAATTTATATAACAAATCTCACCACTAGAATTAATTTCACTCATTATTTCACACAGCTCCAAACTGGATTTTAAAGCAAATATAAAGTACAGAAGAAGATAAGAAACATTAACTCACAGACTGAGCAAAAGCATACCTACATGTTATAATCCCAACTACAGTATTTTTGATGTACGCAAATACCCAAGTTCTTTCTTTGCTTATCTGTGCCTTTTCTTAAGTCTTTACCTCTTCTACTCTCTTCCCCTTCCTCTCAACCCCTTAACTTCACAAACTACTGGTATGATTACAGGGGCAGATGCCAAGATCAGACGGCAGGAGTTCCATCTTTCTTTTCCACGTCGAAGAGGAGAAAATAAAAGGCACTCTCTTAATATCCCTCCAGTGTACAGAAAGCCAACCAAAGGCATAACATATTTCTCTAATATCATCATTTACTTTTCTTCTAAAAATGTTGATTGGGGGAGAGGTAAGGAGACTAAGTACAAATATGCAAGTGTAAATACTTCATCTGTGTAACTCATACTGTGAAATTTCAAAAGAAATAATTTAGAGTTTATTTTTACTTTGTAAAAGACGAGTGAGATATAAGCTCTAAGTACAGTTAAATCTTGCCATAATGAAGAAAATGTGATTCAAAAAGTTTCAGCCATATAGACACAGGGTTGGATGACTGTGAGGTTAATAAAATGACAAAGGTGAGCCTATGCAACTAGCTGGCTTAGGGGTCTCTGCCAATTCAAATCCCATTTGGATCTGGGCTGCAGTTTAGCACCACCTGGTGGCAACTGCCCACTCTAGTTTCAATATCCATGTCATTGGTCGAATAGGGGCGGGCTGAGGCTGCCAGGGCAGCAGCCCCAGTCCCAGGAATTCCCTGGTTAGGTGGTATCCATTTTGATGTACACATGGAGTCAGAATATTACTGGGGAAAAGGAAATCTGCCTTCAGTTTCCCCACTTCCAGAAATGGTTCTGTCAGCTGTTTCCCAACTAACCTGTTATCAAGCTTCCTACAGAATAAGAGCTAATTTGTCTAATATTATCATGCATTTTAAAGGATTTTTTTTTTTTAAAGAACAAAAGCTAAAAAATCGGGATAATACCAAAGTTCGTGTAGTTATGTGGACTATTTGGAAGTAATTATGCATGTTATCACTGAAATAATCCCATGAATTTTAAGGTTTTTAAGTCAGTCAATAAAAGCCTATAAAATCCCTAACAGAATTGAGCCACAGGACTGAAAGTACTTACTTGAAAAAAAGAAATAATATCCCTTATGCCATAGGTCTATCTTATGTCCAAAATTTCTCTTGAGATTTAGAACCTTATATAGTCAATTCTTCTATTTCCCTATTACACAGAAACTTCAAATAAGGCTAAATTTATGTTTTCTTATTAAAGCCTTATTTTCTTCTAATGTTTTAAAAATCTCATTACCATCCACATTAGCTACTCAATCCAGAAACCTGATGACATACTTAACATCTTCTCACTCCGTAATTCAATCTGAATCTGCTGGTTCCACCTCCTAGACAGGTTTCCAATCTGGCCCACTACTCTCCATCTCTATTGCTACTAATCTAGTTTTATCATTACTTCTCATTCTGATAACAGAAACAAGCTCAAAAAGTAGTCTCTCTGTCTACAGCCATATACTCCACTTTTCTAGTCTCTCCACATTGCAGTCTCTCTCTAAAAAAAAGAGCACTTTTTTCTTTTTTTTAGAGAGAGAAAGAGAGAGAGACAGAATGAGCATGCACACACAGCGTGTGTGTCGGGGGGGGGAGGGGCAGAGGGAAAGGGAGAGAGAGAATCTCATGCAGGCTCCACACCAAGCATGGAGCCCAACGCAGAGATCGATCTCACAACCCTGAGATCATGACCTGAGCCAAGATCAAGAATCGGCTGTTTAACCAACTGAGCCACTCAGGCACCCCTAGCAGTCTCTTTTTTATATAAAACCAAATCATACAACACATATTCTTAAAATCTTTCAGTTGTTCCTCACTGGTCTTACCTAGACAACGGTCCAAATGCATGATCTGGACCTGTTTCCCTCTTATCTCATAGAACTCTCTGCCTCTCAGTCTACACTCTAGCCATACTGAATTATTTTCAGTTTGTTCAAAAACTTCATACTGTCTAATCTCCAGGTTTTGTACACGCTGGACATTCATTCCCCCAATTCCCTTCCCTCCCCTAACTCAGTCTTACTCTTAGTCATCATGCAGGTATCAGCATGGGTATTTCTTCTGTTATGAAGTCTTCCCCAATTCTATATGGTCTCATCCTGTGTTTCCTGTCATCTTCTCCATTATCATTATACTTATAATTATTGTTTTTCTATTGTCTTTATGTCTACTAGACAATCAACTTTGTGAAGACAGATGTCACCGCTATATCTATGGCATGTATCTGGCATATGGTGGATCCCAATAAATATTTGCTCAATAAGTGAATATGCTGCTTGGAGAGCTCAAATGTAAAATTTCGAACATTAACCTTAGTATATAGTAGGCTTATTCCTCTTCTTTTGGTCTGCATTTTGAACCTTAAGAACAAACAACCACAAGGTACCGGGTCCTTCTTACCTAATACAGGGCTGGGACTAACCAAAATTTTGAAAAAGATGGAAGAAATTCTTTGTCATTTTTTAATCTCTCTGTATGCATGTCTCTCTAATCTCTTAATATCTTTGCTGTCCTAAGGATGAATTCATAAAAATGGTATACTTCAGTTATGATCATGAAGAGCTAAATGCAACAGCATATGAATCTTAAAATCATAAGGCTATATGAAGAATCACACAAAGCCACAAAAGAAAATATACAGCATGATCCCATTTTGTGATACTAATATAATATGAAAAACTAAACTATACTTCTCAGAGGTACACACTTACTGGTAATTTAGATAATAGAAGTATAAGGAAAAGCAAGAAAGTTATTAGCATAAAAATCAGAATAGTAGTTATCTTTATGGAAGGAAGAATTTAAGCAGGAAGCTCTCAAGGACATTTCTGTGATACTGACACTGACTTCTTGATTTGGATGGTGGTTAAACAGGTATTTAATTTGTAATTATTTATAAATGTACATTTAAATATATACTTTTCTGTCTTCTTTAATTGATTGAAGAAAATAAAGACACAAATAAATGGAAAGAAATTCCATGATCATGCATAGAAGGACTGGTGAAGTATCCATTCCACCCAAAGCAATCTAGAGATTCAATGAAATCCCTATAAAAATTCCAATGGCATTTTTCACAGAACTAGAACAAAAATCCTAAATGTGTATGGAACCACAAGATTTCCTGAATAACCACAGCAATCTTGAGAAAGAAGAACAAGACTGAAGGCATCATTTTCAAATTATATTACAAAGCAAAAGTAATCAAAACAGTATTGGCACTGGCATAAAAACAGACCCAGATAAATGGAACAGAAGGGAAAGCCCAGAAATAATGGAGTCTTCTCAGTAAATCGTGCTGGGAAAACTGGACAGCCATTTTTGCTTTTGTTGCCTGTGTTTTGGTGTCAGATTAAAAAAATCATCACCAAGACTGGTGTTGAGAACCTTACTGCCTATGTTATCTTCCAGGAGTTTATGGTTTTAGGTCTTACATTCAAGTCTTTAATTTATTTTGAGTTATTTTTTTATGTATAGTGTAAGATAGTAGTCCAATTTCATTTTTTTGCATGTGGTTGTCCAGTTATTTAACTGCTCAAAAGTATTTCAGCATTACCATAAAAATCTCAATCTGTTTTATTAAAATAACAATTTAACAGGGATTTAAAAGTTTTCTTGCTGCTTTTCTACCCAAAGTATAATTCTGCACATGTATTTCTTACATATTTTCCCCAGTAGAGGCCAACTACATTAATAGAGATTTTCTCTCCAGAATTGAGGGGTGGAACTCTTAAATTTCTTGCTACTATACTTCAAACAGAATAACATGTTACAGTGATAATTACAGAATTAAGTCTGATTTAAAGTCCTGCTTGGTGACAAACTTCAAAATATCATATATTCAAATCAGTGCTGATAAACTAATATGACAAGTCGATTTCAAAATAATTTTCCCACTGAAATATAAACTTTTAAAAGTCATATGAAATATAATGATAGTATATAAAAATAAATGCTATTGAAATAAGGAGCATTTATTTGCCCCTAATACTACCCATCACCAGCTAGGGAATCTAATATATACTAATCTAAAAGTGGTTAAAATGAATAAAAATGATCATCTTCAAGATTATCTAATACAACATCTGTCAGGGTCAGCAGATAATTGAGGCATACGTAATATTTCATATTATCATTCCAGTTTTTAAAAATTTCTTAGAGAAATCACTGGCATGTTATGGGAAGAACTACTGGTATCTCTTATTTCCTTCTATCTCTGTCCTCAATCTAAGCTGCCATAAAGGCAAAAGGAAAAGTTACCAGGGTAATGAAGAGATAATGGGAATACCAGAGTGAAGAGGCTTAACTTAAGGTCTGATGAACCTTATTCCTAGCTAGTTACCAAAGATCTTAGAACTTTAATGTTCCATTATATTTTGATTTAGAGTTGACAATTCTTTAATGAATTAAAAAAGAGATTGTCATAGAAATATTTTAATTTCAATAAAATACAAGTTTCAAACAAAGAGAAATAAATTTCCTACTTTTACCTACAAATTTCCTTTTTTTTTAAATACCTGTTTTCCCGTTCATACATTTCCCGAGAGGCACTTCGAAGTTGATTAATTTCTTGATTGGTTTTCAATCTGATTTGTTCCAATTCATCATGTAGCTTATTTTCATATTCTGTTTTATAATGATCTCTGCAAGGAGTCAAAAGTAATATCCATGAAATTTGCTTTTGTAAAAGAAACGTATTTTTGCCCTTCATGTAAGATTTATTATCTCATGTTGAATATGTTCTATATTCAATGTTATTTGAAAAACACAGCTGTTAGATATATTGCCCAAAAGGCTTAATTACTATATAAAATGTTACTTTATGTTGAATAACCATTAATCTTCAAAAATATTTTACTAGTAGTTTTCAATGCATATGACCAGAGATTTGAAAACTGATGCATATGGAAAGCCCTTCATTTAAAAATAATCCGGTGAGGTACATGTTGGGATACAAATACAATTAAAAACAAAACCAAATGACTCTAATTGACTCCTTATAAAACCTTCCTTCTAAGCACAATAATCATAACCACTGTGATCTCTTAGCAAAGTCACAGAACATCACCTAGGCCATTAGCAGGAGCACAAACTGATGAAAAATACCACAGGCTAGGGAAAAAGTTATGAATGTGTGAAATGTTAAAGAATAAAATTTTAAATTTGTTTTAGTTTTTGATGTGCTGATAAAAATAAGTATCTCAAGGATTATAAAGGGTATTAGCATAAAGGAACCCTAATAGCTTATACATCTAGTTGAAGAGAGAAGACAGGATTGAAAGACATGAGTCTGATTCCAGAGCTTATATGCAATGCTCTCTCCTCATTCTTATGTTTTACACAGTCAGGAAAAAGTCAGCTTGGCTAGGCTCTGCACGATTAGATTTTTTTCAAAAAGATACTTCTATGGAGATAATTATGCACTTTTTAAAAAAAAACACTTATATAGAGATCTTAGTATAGGGAATTAAAAAGATTATGTCATAAGAAAACACAGTAGTTACAGCATCTATACACTGACCTAAAAGAAATAGGCTTTTCGTTATTGGGGGAAAAAACCCACTATGGCTTAAGAAAAAAAACCAACTAGGATAAGAATATATTATACGTAACTAACGAAGCATCGAACTTTACATCGGAATCCGGGGATGTACTGTATGGTGACTAACATAATATAATAAAAAATCATTAAAAAAAATAAAATAAAATAAAAAGAATATATTACAAGGAAACAAAATGAACTATTATCTTAATATAGTCCTAGATACCTTAAAAAAAAAAATCATTGTTCTTCCCCAAAGCTAAGAGTTTCCCTCAAAGAAGCTGGTGTTAATTTGTAACTATTTTATGTGAAAAATAACGTAAATCTTGCCTGGATGTTACATATTTTTCATACATCTCTTCTCTAGCCTTTTTCGTTTCTTCAAGTTGTGCCTGAAGTCTTTCAAGGCGATCTTCTTCATGGGCACAGCGAACACTAAGCTCCATGTTTTGGCGATTGAGATAGTCTTTATCTTTTTGCAGTAAAGTAACAGTCTGCTGTAAGGTGGTTACCTACATAGGTGCAGAGACAGACAGTGTCCAAAGCAAATTCCTCTTACTTTTCAATGTTTACTGTATTATTTTCTTTCACTTGGGCTTTTGCTTACCACATAAAAACGGCTAATTTTTACTTTGCAACTTTCCATCCAAACAGAGCTACTGAAGTCCCTTTTTCTGTTAACTACATCAAAAAGGAAAAATGTCCCTCCCACAATCCTGCCTTGGGCTATGTCCACAATCACTGTAGATAAAATACATGTGACTCTATAAGCTTACCTCTTTTGATAATTCACTTCTTTCTTTAGCTTGAGTTATGTGAGAGGCTTCAAGTATTTCATGTTTTCTCCTTAACTCAATTATTTCCTGTTCAAGTGCATCACGCTCGCTATAAAATTCAAATACACTTGTTTATTTTTACTAAAATAAAATTCAAATACATACATATATTTTATATCCCAGTTTGTTTTTTTATATCCCATTTTACAATGAACACTGAAAACGCATTGACTATATTTCAGGAAACTGAACAGAGATACCAGCAGTGGGGCTTCAGTGTCATTCTATGAACAATAAAGTACCTGCTTTTCAAATTTAGGAGACTCTCCATTCAAGACTGTTCAGATATATAAATATACATTTATTATCTTTAAAAAACAAGTATGTAAACTACACTGGTCAGTAAAATACATAATAAAACCTTCTAAGGTACACTCTGGTATCTTTTCACTAATCATCATCAATCTTATCTTGAAGCCAAAACTTTTAAAGAATTTATATATGGCTCTAGGCTTTCAGTTCAGTTAGCGTCAAAAAGCCCTTAACTCATCACTCAGATTGCATAGCAGATACACGAGGAGGCATTCTTGTGACTATTTGATTCACAAATTGTTTATGATTATCCAGAGATTCTAATTTCCATTTCCGGATAAGCTCTTAACCCAAAACAGTAAAACCAAGAATTGGAACAAACCTACAACAGGTATCTTACAAAGTGAGCAGAGAAATAGACTTACTAACTCTAAATCTATCCTGTCCAGTCAGAATCAGTTTCTTTGTACTTTCTGTCATCTACCTACCTGGTGTTTCCATGCTGATAGCTGTTAAGAATTGTTTTTCTTTTAGGTAGATTTTTCAATAACTGGTTTAGAAAAATATTTTTCTTCTCGTTAACAAAGTTATGTTTATTGAAGAAAAGTGAGCAAAGCAAAAATTATAAAATAACAATCACCCATAAACCCACTAACTAAAGATAATCGACAGTATCAATATTTTGGTACATATTTAAGTGTTTTGTGTGTTTACACGCAAATGTTTGTATTCTCACATGGTAATGATCATGCTCCTTTTGCTATGATTTTTCTTACATAAAAAAAAAAAGGTATAAAGCATGATATAGCAAAACATCCATGATCTTGCTATCCACAGCTGACAAGAGTTAACACTGGTCTATATTTGCATTAAAGTCTTGTTTTGCTTTTTAAAAAGATAAGACACTACAGGTAAACTTAGTTGCCTACATTTTCCTCAACGTTCCTATATCATCACCTAGATATAATGATAAATTTAGTGTTTCCATATCATTTTTTCTTAAATACTTTACTCAACAAGTGTTAACATTTTATATTTACTTTGTAATATTTACTAAATAAGACTTTGTCATATTTATTCTCTCCCTCTCTGTTGTTCATATAGGTGAATGAACACACACACACACACACACACACACTCATATGCAATTTTTCCCCTTAAATATTTGAGAGATATATGCAGACATTAAGTCCCTTTATCCCTAAATAATTTGGTGTGAATTTTCTAAGATTAAAGATATTCTCTTATATAATCACAGTATTATTAGCCCTAATACAGTATCTAATATATAATCCATTTTCCAATTCTGTCAATTGTTCCAACTGGCATTTTTCCCTCCTGGTATAGGATCCAATATATTATCATGCACTGCATTTGGATGTCATGTATCTTTAGTCTTCTGTAACTCTGAGCAGTTCCTTAGTTAACGTTGTAAAAGACACAGAAAGGATATTTGCAGGGGGGAAAAGGCTTTTTGTACAGCACTGGCAAATTGTTTTATGGAATGTCATTCAATTTTCATTTGTCTCATGTTTCCCTATAACTGGATTCAGGTTAAGCATTTGGGGGAAAGATACTACGCAAGTGATAATGTGTCCTCAGTACATCACATAAAGAGTACGTAAAGTCTCAGTACTCAAAGAGGCACATAATGTCACTATCTCCCGTGATTAGTGAAAACAACCCTGATCACCTGGTTAAGGTGGTATCTGCCAAAAAACTCAAATACAAAATTACCTTTTTGCCCTCCACAATTAATAAGTCATCTACGGGAAACATACTTTGAGATTGTAACAATATGTTCTTCCCTAATATCCTTTTACCCAATGGTTTTAGCTTCCACTGATAATTCTGAATCAAATAATATCATAAGGTTACAAAAGGGTAACTGTAATATGTATATATATTTATTGGTTGGCATTCTACTGTAAAAATCCTCTTTATTATTAGCATGCACTCAGGGTTCTTATTCTAGTCAACAGATAATAACTCATTATTGTTAATATTCATTTTGATACTCAAGTTGTACCATATTTGGACAGTTGAAGCCCCTTCAACTAGCTACTATGGCACTGAATTGGAATTAGAGGTATCAGTATGATCTTATCCCTAGCGTGTTAAGCCATCTTCCTCATTCCCTCTCCATTACCGCTCTTTACTGAAAGGGCCTAGAAACGATGACCAATGTATCAATGACCAGCTTTCAAATATTAATTTCTAAATAGTGGGGCACCTGGGTGGCTCAGTCGTTACGCGTCTGCCTTTGGCTCAGCTCAGGGCGCGATCCCAGGATCCTGGGATCCAGCCCCACATCAGGCTCCCTACTGGGAGCCTGCTTCTTCCTCTCCCACTCCCCCTGCTTGTGTTCCTTTTCTCGCTGGCTATCTCTGTCAAATAAATAAATAAAATCTTTTAAAAAATAATAATAATTTCTAAATGGTATGCCTCACTAAAAGGAACCAGGACTCATTAGAGAAGGGGCTAAGGCAATGAAATTAGAAAATAAACCTGAGAAAATTACGTTATGCCAGAAAGTAATGAACTGCTTAAAAAAAAAAAAGATGGACACACCTTTTTAAAATAAAAAATTTTAAAAAGATGGACATGCTTTCTAAAATATAATGTGTCTGACTTATCCATATAGATACATTCAGATATAATTTAATGATTTTAACTGCCACATTGAATTACACTGTAGAAATAAATTATAACTGATTTCCCATTCTGCTGTTGAAAAGCATCTGAAATCTTTCTAATAATGATATGATTAACATCCACGTACCTGCTTCCTTTTGCACATTTATAAGAATTTATAAAAGTGATCCCCCCGTTTATCTTGCATATTTATAACCAGAACATTTCTTCTATCTATTTATTCTATTGAGTGAACCAAAGGGTTCTGTTTGAGCCCCTCTTGCTTGTTTTGTTTTTCTGTTCTATATCTAGCACATAAAGATGTTTATCATTTTTGATTAAGGCTGTTTTTCCTTCCTAGGTTTTCATTATAGCAAATAAAACATACATATAAAACCCCCTGCTCTCATCACCCAGCTTCTATAATTACCAACTCATGACACATCATGGCTCATTTATCCTTCATTCACGGCCATGCTGATTATTCTGATGATTAGGCTTTTTAGTTTTCTCTTTTCACCTTTTAGCTATTACTGCTAGAGATTTATAGTGGTACAGAGGACATCAAAACACCAACTCAAAATATTATCTCTGACCATCACAGTCTACTTACTTTTGAAATGATTCTTTTGAAATCTAGCTTTATTTAAGAGCCACGGATTTCAAGCTGCAATAATTACCTTATTTTGACATTAATACATACATAATAACATATACTGCATGTCAGTCACGCTGGGAGCAGGAGTACCAATCTGCGCCTTAGAATCTACTTAGGTTGTTAAATAATTTTTAAAGTCCATTCATTTAATAAATATTCATTAAGTGACTATTACATTTCAAGAATTATTTTAGGTGCAGGTAGAGGCAGCAGTGAACAATTAGAATAATGTACCTATAAATACTTCCATAAATATTCCTTTATTTGATCATCTTTGTTTTTATAGTACATTTATTAGTATTAGCGCCCTCTCATGGATGACAAAATTTTGGCTTAGAATAGTAGAATAGTAAGAGATGTACCCAGGGACATCGAGCTAAGTAGTGGCTCATTAATGTATGAAATACAGAAAAGTACATTCCAGTAAAAGGAAAATTCTTTGCAATAGCTACTTAGTAGCACTGGGAAACATTCTCAGAAAGTATTATTTTTTGAAAGTGTGTACGCCCTTTGTCAGAAAGGAATAGATAAAAAAAACTTTAGATAAAACAAGTATTTAAATTGATTTCATAAAACAAAAATAATCATTAAGTGAGATTTAAAAAATATTTACACTCATGGGACTTTACTGGGTCTCTATCTTCTAAGATATTATATTTTAAAAGACAGCAGCAACTTCCAAATAAAATAAAAGCCGATATAAAAATACAATCTAAACCCAACAAACTGCCAAAACCACATGCTTTTTGTGCAATGCAGAATAAGGTATATGTCAAGAGAATGAAAAGACAAGCCATAGACTGGGAGAAAATATTTGCTAAAGACATATCTGATAAGGACTGTTATCCAAAACATACAAAGTATTTTAGAACTCAACAGTAAGAAAACAAATAACCCAATTAAAAAATGGGCCAAAGACCTTAACAGATACCTCACCAAAGAAGATATACAGATTGCAAATAAGCACTTGAAAAGATGTTCCACATTATGTCATCAGAAAAACGCAAATTGAAACAACAGTGAGATATCCCTACACACCTACTGGTGTGGCCAAAATCCAGAATGCCAAATACCAGCAAAGACATAAAACAACAGGAATTCTCATTCACTACTGGTAGAAATGCAAAATGGTACAGACACTTAGGGACAGAAAGTTTGGTGGTTTCCTACAAAACTAAAAATACTCTTACCATACAATTGTGCTGCTTGGTATTTACCAAAGGAGCAAAAAACTTATGTCCAAACAAAAACCTGCACATGGATGTTTACAGCAGCCTTACACAGAATTACCAAAACTTGAAAGCAACCAAGATGTCCTTCATCAGGTGAATGGATACATGAATGATGGTACATCCAGACAATGAAATATTATTCAGCAGCAAAAAGAAATGAACTATCAAGCCATGAAAAGACATAGAGAAAATGTAAATGTACATCACTAAGTGAAAGAAGCCAATTTTAAAAGGTCCCATATTGGGGCGCCTGGGTGGCACAGCGGTTAAGCGTCTGCCTTCGGCTCAGGGTGTGATCTCGGCGTTATGGGATCGAGCCCCACAACAGGCTCTTCCTCTATGAGCCTGCTTCTTCCTCTCCCACTCCCCCTGCTTGCGTTCCCTCTCTCGCTGGGTGTCTCTATCTCTGTCGAATAAAGAAATTAAAAAATCTTTAAAAAAAAAATAAAAGCTCCTATATTGTATGATTCCAATTATGACATTCTGGAAAAGTCAAAACTACAGACAGTAAGAATTCAGGCGACTCTGATGCATGTGAAAAAGGAGAACTACAGTAGCCACCTTAACAGCTTACCTTTTGACTCTATCATAGTTTTCTTGACGGTAGTCCCCTTGCTGAATTAACTGTTTTGTGTCTGCTAATTCTAAGGCCAAACGTTGACATCTAATTTGAAGCTCAGAGTAATTTCTTCGATCTTCCACATAACTCTAAAATCAAAACAATAATAAAACATTTCAAGCTAAACATGGTTGACCAAATTTTTTACTGAGTTCTTCTGTTACGTTGTGAATATCCTTGTAATTAAAAAAAAAAACCCCAAAACTTCAATTCTTCTGTGTAGTAATTTTCCCTACTCGAAGACCGATGATCTTAAACTACCAGTAGTTTTGTTAAGCTAATTTGTTTAAAACTTGAGCTCTGGTTTTCATAGAAAAAAATAGGGCAACTATGCTTTGGTTACCAGAATGATACATAAAATGACTACCAACATTAAATAGCTTTTTTGCTTGCATTAACTATTAGATGTTAAAGACACAGAGACAAACAAAAAACACAGCCCCTGTTCTTGAGGAGTTCACAACTTAGAGATCCACAGTGAAAAATAGTTACTGAAGAGATTAATCATGCAGTATCAGTTATGATATTCAGCAAGAAAAGGAACTTTGTGGCACTTGGAACATATTTCTCCATTGATCTTCCTTTTACTCACCAGACCAGTAGAAAGGAATTATGGAGATATAGGGGAAGGGTAGAAGGGAAAACTGTCAAAAACCACAACCTGGACTGGCTTACCACAAACCACATTTCTCACCATTTCTCATCTTCACATACACCCTGCAACCCTAATGAAGACCTAAAGAACACACACATACTTCCTCTAGCTTGTTCTCACTGCCTGAACAGCTGCGTATTATCTGAATATTTGCTTACCATCAGATTAGTTTTCTATATATCTCACCAGAACGTAAACATCTTAAGGGCAGGGACTTTGTCTTATTCACCACTGGATGTCCATCACTTTACACAGTATTTTGTATACATAGGAAGAGTCAAATAAATGCTTTTGTATAAATTAAGGAGTAAATAAATATGGAAATGGGGAGGAAAAACGGGACACAGGGACAGAGTTCCTCCTTATTTCTGCCTTTTGAACTCATCAGATCTTGCAAGCAACTGTCAACTTCACCCACAGAACCTGTCATGAAATACATCCTGTTCCAAGTCATTTTTTCTTTAGTAGCAGACCAGGTAAGTGTGGCCACATTCACTCCACAAATACTGACTGAATTATTGTTGTGTGACTGGTCCTAGATTAGATAATGTAGATACAAAGATGAGTAAGATGCTGATTTTGTCCTTTTTAAACTATTAAACGTAACTTTGAAATGTTAGCTCCCAAATTGTTATCCAAGGGCTCTTTGAAAAATGCAATTATGGAAAAACTGTGTGTGTGTGTGTGTGTGTGGTGTGTTTTGTTTTGGTATAATATTATGTTCTCCCACTGAGAAGGCCCTCATAAGACTGCAATGCTACTATAGTATTTATCACAGGATCCTAACAGGACACTCTCTCATCTCCCCAAAGGATCATCACATACATCATTTCAGGCCTAAGTCCCAGAAGACACTTGGGTTCCCCTGAAGGATGCTTTACCCTTCTAAATACTACTAATCACTTAGCAGTTTTGGAACAGTGCATAGTGTTATAGTCAGGAAGGCAAGCTTCAGAATTCAACTGTCTAGAATTGAATTATCTGCAGTAAGACTTTGGGCAGGTTTACCTCTCAGTATTCAGTGTTCTCATCTACATCACAGCGTGCTGATTATATCAAGTAATACATGTAAAGTGCTTATAAAAATGCCTAAGACATAGTAAATAATCATTAACTATAAATTAGTATCATAATGCTTCTTCTTTACTTTGGCTTCTTGAGAGATTAGAGCCAAACTGATAGCTCACCTTTAATAACTGTGCGAAGACCAAGACAGAATCCTGAGGAATATAAATATTTAAAGGGTGCCACAGGACAAAGAGCATAAGGCACCCAAGGGAGTACTCACAGAAACAAAGGATAAGCTGGGTGGGGGGTTGTCAGAAACAACAGCAGAAGAGAGTGCTTGGGGGAGACTAAGTAGTAGTCAGTGGTACTGAGTACTCCTGAGAAAAAAACCCAGTAAACAAACCCAGTAAGTATTCAGGGATAGGGACAGAAAAAGACTGCCACAGACTGAAGCAAATATAGCTGAATATGCATCTAAATATGCCCTTGTTTTGTGCTATTTTATATGCATTCTCTCACTTAATACTTACTGTTATGACTGGGTATAAATATTACCCACATTTGTACAGATGAGGAAACTGAGGCTTAGCAACGACAGAAGTCTCAAAGCTCATGAACAGTAGCATAAGGACTCCAACAGAACTTTGTCAAGCATCAAACCTCGGGCAACCCTCTCTTTAAAATATAAAAGTGAGAAAGTACAGTAGCTAGAAAATAGGGATAAATGAAGGTTTTAAAATATAGGACAAGCTCGAAAATGTTCAAATATTAGCGGGGAAGAACAAATAGCAAAAAAGGTTGAACACGGGAAAAAAGAGGCATATTCAGGAGAGTAAAGCCCTAAAAAGGCCACAGGGAATAGGATCCAGAGCTCGAATGTGGAGATTAGTCCTGGTTCACCAAACATGCTCATTGTGGCAGGCTTCTTTCCAGCTGATAATTAAAAACTTAAACTTGATGTCCTTAGATAGCTCTTATCACTTTGTTATAAGCCACAGAATTATTCCTTACCCTACTGCTTCATATATTTATATTATCCACTTGGTTTCTAAAGGCATGTGGTTTTTCCACTCCTTGAAAGCAAGACTCCTCCTGCTATAAACAGTAAGAACAAACAAACAAAACAGAGTGAGTGCAGATGTAAATAAGTTTGTATGTTTCGTGGCAGGAACATTGTGGGGGTTCTCATCTGAGGATTTCCAATTTCTCTGTGAAA
The DNA here is from genome assembly GCF_002007445.2 of Ailuropoda melanoleuca. Classification (NCBI taxonomy): domain Eukaryota; kingdom Metazoa; phylum Chordata; class Mammalia; order Carnivora; family Ursidae; genus Ailuropoda; species Ailuropoda melanoleuca. The sequence continues at coordinate 107,506,701 of NC_048224.1, read as the reverse complement.
TGAAATGCCAAGTCATATTCTGAGAGTGGAAGGCTGGAGATATGAGGACAGTGGTGAATGTCTAAAATAACTGTGTAAAAAGTGAGAAGACTAGAAAAAACAGAATTACAGCATAACTATGTGGGCCCATTTGAGGCTGGTAACAATAAACTTGTGTACTTGTTACTGCCTATGTGACTTTTTTTTTTTTTTTTTTAATTCAGTAGTGCTCAGTTGGAAAATGCAGAGTTAAGATTTTGTCAGGTGGGTTTGACAAAAAGACAGTTAGGAAGAATTAAGAGAACCTTGGCAAGAGAAAGGTTTAAGACTGATAACATGATGAAGAGGCAAAAAAATAAACTTAGGAAGGGATTGGTAAAGACATTATATGAACTGGAAATTCTGTCGCAGATAAACTGGAAGCAGAGGATTAAGAAACATGAAATAGGGGAAGTCGTATGTTCAGTGATCAACCTGAATTGATAACTTCAGAAGTAATGAGTTCTGGGCGAAAAGCAACAGAATCTGGGCCATGACACTGAGTGCTAAAGTGGAAAAAAAAGTCAATCACTAAAGATGAGAAAAATCAATAAAATGCCAAGGACAACGTTATGGATAAATCACAGAAGTAACCCAGGCAGGAGCAAGGATTCCACTAAAAAAGGAAGAATATCCTCAATGGTCTGCGGATGAGGAAGGTTATGAGGTATGGTGTTCAGATGACACGAGTGCCCAAAGAAGCAGGGGTTTCTGTAAGAGTGGAAGTGCCAAGGTCTAAAATTCTAAAGATCTAGAGAAGACATCAGCAACTAGCCCTGAAATATATGGAGCATAGCCTCCTGGTTCAGACAGCAATTCCATGGGTGCTATAGAAATTGTCTTTAAATATAAACACCAGATGACAAAGTATAAGCAGAAATTCAGTATAGGAATGTATATAGTCTAACAACACTTTCTTCAGAAATTTTCAACTGAAAATCTTTCCCTTAGCTAAAATTAATACTCTATATTTTGAAAAAATATGCTTTACTTACTATTAAACAACTAAAATAGATTAAGGTAGAGCACTGGAATACAGGAAAAGTAGCATCTGCTTTCAAAATGAATGAAACCTCATGACTGTGTAGAACTACTGGTTAAGGCTAAAGAGAACAGAAAAGATTACTTTGTATCATCCCTATACATCCTTCCCTGTTTTGAACTCAAGATCAACTTATTTCGGAAGACTCAAGCCCCAAATCTGAGTCTGATGTTTGTGTTATATTTTGTCATAGCACCTGGTTCTGCCAGAAAACGTCTCACATGTGCTTTGAGCAGACATTACTTGACTCCTACATCATAAGAAAAAAATTTAAGGTTTTCTATAAACCTAGTACCTAGCTAGTACTCTGTCTATTACATGAAGGTTTACAATTAACGTCTGTGGAAAGGAGCAAAAGGAGCAAAAGAGGACATTAAATTGACTAAAACAAAAGAAGTAAACTTAACCTTTCAAACATAAAGAAAGGGACACATAAAATTTCCAGTCACCAGCCCTAACAGAAAATTTCTACATTAACAGTAAACAGGTTAACAGCAAGTCTCAATTTTCTTTTATAATAAAGAAAAAAATTACATGGGGAAAATAAGGACAATCCAAGTCACTGAGAAGATTTCAACCGTTAGCCCGTTTTCTGCATACACAGAATGGACATGACTGACTGCCACTGTTAATGTTGTCTTCTCCATCTCCTAAATTATTCATATGAGGAAATAATAGAAGATCTCCAGTCTGAAAAAAAGTAAATCTGCTATTGTAATTGCATGTATTCTCGTCTTGCCTATAACCCTTGTCTTTCCCCATATAGCCACCTAAGACCTGGAGTTCCTTGAAGACCTGCTTTATCTCTGCATACCCAGTAACCCTTACATAGTGGTTGCACTGGAAATGTTTGCAAAAGGAACTACTGTTGAAATATGAGCAGACTATGCAGCACTACCATTTAAAATAACTAGCTCCAGATATAGAAAAAGTGACTTTAAATTAAGTATTTCATACATTATCAGTTTTCCAACTGAAATTAAAGAATACTATCATAAGTCTGTAAATAAAATATGTCATCGGAAACTGATATCTTTGCAACATATATGCAGAATTTTCTCCAAGACATTGAGGAAGAAAGCATAAAAGGAGCTTTTTATTCGTGCTTTGGGTGATAGGTGTGTTCACTTTGTGAAAATTCAGTTAAGGGTTCTTTACGTATGCTACATGTTTTTAAAAAGTGAAACAAGAGGCCTATACCAGAACAATGTTAACTGGGGAGAAGTTCTGCAGGGATGCTTGTAATAGGAATGGGAAGGGGGAGAAGTGATAATCACATCAAAGTGGAAAGAGCAGGATGAAGTGGGTAGTGAAGAGACACTCACTTTTTTACTCTATATTTCTCTACAGTTTGACATAAGAAACTGAAATTTTTATACTATACACTGTTATTAACTATTAGAACTTTCATATTTATAATGAGATGTCCTTTTCCTCCAAGCTTCTTGTTTCCAAACATAGCAGCTAAACATTTTAGATTTATAGAATTTCAGAGATTAAAGATACCCTGGAGATAAACTAGTACAATCTTCTTATTTTTAAGATAAGAACCATAAAGCCTAGAGGGTTTAGATGATGTGTCCAAGATTCCAGGGCTAGCAGAGATAGAACCAGAATCTAGGTTCTCGAATTCATACATAGTTCATGCTTTTCTTAATTTCAAGTTCCTGTTCTTTGAAGAATCAATTATGTGGAAACTATAAAACCATTGTTGGAAGTTAATAATATTATATACTGTTCAAATCCAGGGTGTTAAAAGCATTTTAATGACAAATTTTATGGGTTCAAATATGGCACATACATAAATCCCAGTTAATTTTGGACTCCTTTCCTTGAAAACAATTAGTACAGCTATTCCTTAAACACATAATAAGAAAAACAATTTGAGAAAATAACATTGCATCTAAATGTTTTCTACAAAAAGTTAAGAAGTATTCAAAGATGCAATTAAATAGGCATATTTTAAACAGCAGCTGTGTAAACCAAAAGGCAATTACTTTACGTATAATGAATTTCTAAGCATCATTTAAATCTTTTGTCTCTCACACCATGTAAACTGAGAAGAGAGTGATAACCTATGTGTCAAAATAAATCTTTAATAAATGAGGTGATCTCCTGCCTGTGGGGAGATAGGGCAGCTAAGGAAATTGGAAAGGTGATATAGTGACGTTTACCTTAGGTCAATGGTTCAAATCAGAAGCCGTTTACATTGGATAGCACTTTAGTGACCAGAAAAAAATGGCATGGTTAACTATTCTGGGAAACTGAGAATTCACTCCTCAGAATTCTCACAAGTTCCACATTATCTATACTCTAGTCCAATCAACTAAATACAGAAAAGAATAAGAAGCCTAATGAACCTTTGATTGCTATAGACTGACCTTTAAGTAATAACAGAGTCTGTTCTGCTCCCAAAGGCTACACTTTGTTGTTGTTAAGATCCTCAAGAAATATTATTTAAGGGGCACCTGGGTGGCTCAGTCAGTTAAGCATCTGCCTTCAGCTCAGGTCATGATCTCAGAGTCCTGGGATTGAGCCCCACATCAGGCTCCCTGCTCAGTAGGGGGACTGCTTCTCCTTCTCCCTCTGTCCCTCTCCCCCCTCGTGTTTTCTCTTGCTAGTTCTGCTCTCTCTCTCAAATAAATAAATAAATAATATTAAAAAAAAAGAAATATAATTTAAAATTTTTTTTACTTCTTCTAAAGTCTTAAAAAAAAAGACAAAACTGAAGTATTGTAAGTCTACTGTTGGTTAAAAAGAAAACAAGAAAATTTTAATTTTTTGTATTATAATTTTCAATACCTTTTTCAGTTAATGTGAATTCAAACATAACAGTTTAACCTTTTCTAAAAGGAAAAATGAAAAAATTTAGAGGAATGAAAAAAAATTTAGAAGAATGAAGAAAGGTAACTTTCATTAAGTGTGACGGATATTAGAGAACCCAGAAATGGACCCACAACTATATGGTCAACTAATCTTCAACAAAGCAGGAAAGAATATCCAATGGAAAAGAGATAGTCTCTTCAACAAATGGTGTTGGGAAAAGTGGACAGCCACATGCAGAAGAATGAAACTAGACCACTTTCTTATACCATACACAAAAATAAATTCAAAATGGATTAAAGACCTAAATGTGAGACAGGAATCCATCAAAATCCTGGAGGAGAACACAAGCAAGAACCTCTTTGACCTTGGCCACAGCAATTTCTTACTAGACACATCTCCAGAGGCAAGGGAAACAAAAGCAAAAACAAACTATTGGGACTTCATCAAGATAAAAAGCTTCTGCACAGCGAAGGAAACAATCAACAAAACGAAAGGCAACTGAAGGAATGGGAGAAGATATCTGCAAATGATGTACCAGATAAAGGGCTAGTATACAAAAAAATAATTATAATAAATCCAGTCAATAAATGGGCAGAAGATACAAACAGACATTTCTCCAAAGAAGACACACAAATGGCCAACAGACACATGAAAAAATGCTCAACATAATTCAACATCAGGGAAATACAAATCAAAACCACAATGAGATACCACTTCACACCAATCAGAATGGCTAAAATTAACAAATCAGGAAACAACAGATGTTGGTGAGGATGCAGAGAAAGCAGAACCCTCTTACACTGCTGGTGGGAATGCAAACTGGTGCAGCCACTCTGGAAAACAGTATGGAGGTTCCCCAAAAAGTTAAAAATAGAACTACCCTATGACCCAGCAATGGCACTGCTAGGTATTTATCCAAAAGACACAAAAATAGTGATTTGAAGGGGCACATGCACCCCAGTGTTTATAGCAGCAATGTCCACGAGAATCAAAACATGGAAAGAGCCCAGATGTTCATCAATGGATGAATGGATAAAGAAGATGTAGTATATATATACAATGGAATATCAGTCATCGAAAAGAACAAAATATTGCCATTTGCAATGACGTGGATGGTACTAGACTGTATTATGCTAAGTGAAATAAGTCAGTCAGAGAAAGACAAATACCATATGATTTCACTCATGTGTGGAATTTAAGCAACAAAACATGACCACAGAGGGGAAGGGAAGGAAAAATAAAATAAGATAAAAACAGAGAGAGAGGCATACCATAAGAGACTCTTAACTATGGGGAACAAACTGAGAGTGGCCGGAGGGGAGGTAGGTGGGGGGATGGAGTAACTGGGTGACGGGCATTAAGGAGGGCACTTGATGTAATGAGCACTGGCTGTTATAGGCAACTGATAATTAAATCCTACCCCTGAAACTAATAATATGCCATATGTTAACTAACTGAATTTAAATAAAATCTAAAAAAAAAAGTGTGGTGGACATTAGATTGGGATAAAGAGACATGGGTTCAAATCCGTCTCTGCTATGAACTGTTGTAGCAAGTCAGTCTCTCTGAATCTTAACTGCCGCCTCTGCAAAGTGAGTACACTAACTCATTCAATGGCTCGTGTATTTTTATGTGCCTACTACTGTAGTACATCTTATATTACTATTAATTCATAACTACCTCATGGGTTGAGCAGAACCCTCCACTCCTGAACAATATGTTGTGCTGGGAAGCAATTTTTACAGCTTACATTTTATTTAGCAAACTACTGAAACAAATTTGAAATATTGGTCTTTCTGTAGGTATTGACCCAAATACAATTGAACCAAATAAATTTAAATCCAAACACTTTAAATGAGACCAAGTTGCTAAATTATCTTTAAAATCTCACTTATTTTTCGAAGAATTTAAGTTCATCGATGTAAGAAAATATGGCTCCCCATGCCTTCAAGTGATTTAGATAGGCATTAAAAGTATGAACAAATGTGGAAGAAGGATAAAAGATTAAAGTTGATTCACCCAATTTATAGTCAGGTTCAAACAACTGTTTCAGCTCTCGAAGCAAATGAGGAAGTGTGGTGAACAACAAGTGACTTAATGGCAAAAGAATGTCATTTTGTTTTACTGGTAAATTATTCTAATTTGATAGTATTTAAAATATTTTTATGCTTTAAACACACATAAGCACAACTGCATATAAATAAAAGATATATATGTGTATGTCTGTATATAAATACATACTGGAATTACCATATACAGACAGGTTTAAGAGCAGGATTTTTTACAATTTTTGATCTCTTTCCTCCCTCTTTGAAACATCCCATGTAACTCATATTAAGTAATACATATCTTTATTCTTCTCCATATGAATTGATATACTCATGTACACACACAAATGGAAGAAGAGGCTGTTGATCATTCTTTTTCCTGATCAAAAAAGAAAAGACTCAGGGTGCCAGGGTGGCTCAGCTGGTTAAGCAACTGACTTTTGGTTTCTGCCCTGATAATGATCTCAGGGATGAGATCGAGCCCCATGTCAGGCTCTGTGCTCAGCTCAGAGCCTGCTTGAGATTCTCTCCCTCTCCTTCCCATCTGCCCCTCCCCCACCACATGCATGTGCGCACATGCGCACACACACATACACACAGACTCTCTCCCTCTCAAAAAGAAAGTCATGTTGAATATTTTTGTATCTAGTTTTACTCATTTAGCAATTTACCTTGTGGAAATCCTAGAATAACTGACATTCTCCATGCATTCTATAAATGCCTGCAAAACATTCCATGGTGTAGCTCGTACCATGGTTTATGCAACTATTTCCCTACTGTTGTACTGAAAGGAATTTACTTTGTTTCCAGTCCATCCTTTCCCCTTTCAGAGCCTGTTACCAGAAACAGTGCTGCTGTAAACCTTGTACAAATATCCATATGTACAAGTATTTTACTCAACAGGACAGAGTCTCAGTACTGAGGCTGCTCTGTTGAAGGATGCTTACTTTCCATTTTAAATGATGCTGCTAGATTTCTTTCTTTTCTTTTTTTTTTTTAAATTTTATTTATTTATATTTGAGAGAGAAAGAGAGAGAGCACAAGCAGAAGGGAGGGGCAGAGGGAGAGGGAGAGGGAGAAGCAGACTCCCTACTGAGTACAGAGCTTGACTGGGGCTCAATCCTAGGACCCTGAGATCATGATCTGAGCCCAATGAAGTCAGACACTTAACTGAGACACCCAGGTACCCCACTAGATTTCTTTCCGAAAGGCTGTTAACAGTTCATTTATCCACCAGCAATGTGTATCTTTTTCCTTAGAAAATCTCTCCTTATTAAATCTTTTCCATTTTTGTCAACCTGACCTCTCACTGTTACTTTAACTGTATTTCCCCAAATGCTAGCTGGTTTGAGCATCTGGCTATTTGGATTTATATTTTTGTGAAATGCCTATTCATAGTCCTTGCCCATGTTTGTTTGGGGTTGTCTTTTTCCTGTTAACTTGTAAGAGCTTCAAATAGTGCTAGTATTAACTTCTGATCATCTGCACTCCAGTTTTTCCCCCAAATGCATACTTCATATATTGAACTTTGCCTGTGACTTTTTTTTTTTTTTTGGTCTTTTTCTTTTAAAGCTTTTTGTTTCCCTATCTTGGCTGAGATCACCCCAACCTCTAGGACAGCACTGTCCTATTCAATGGAGCTTCTCTGCAATGATGAAGATGTTCTGTCTCTACTGTCTAATATGGTAGTCACTAATCACCTGTAACTGTTGAAAAGGAACTGAATTTTCATTAACTTAAATTGAAATAGTCACATGTGACTGTGACTACTATACTGGACAAGTCACTTCCAGAGCTTAGCTACTCACAGTTCAGTCCATGAACTGGCACAGGCCAAGGGGCACTAGCAACACCTGAGAACGAGCTAACCGTGAACAGTCTTAGGGCTTATACCAGAACTACTGTGTCATTTCACTTTAACAAGATCCCCAGGTCATTTGTATTCACATTAAAGTTTGAGAAGCACTGTTAATCATCATGTAAACTAGGGATTATTAAAACTTTTTTGTGCCATGGACCCCACTGGCAATATGGTGATGCCTGTGAACCCTTTCTGAGACTAATATTTCTAAAAGCAAAAAATTAAATATACAGAATTATGAAAGAAACAAATTATACTGAAGTAAAACTATCAAAATATTTAAAAAAGTTATGTATGTCCTTCTTTACTAATGCATTAAAGATAAGCACAGTGAGGGGCCTAATAACTACAGTAACGTTGAAGAAGTGATGAGCACAACTCTAATGTTGACAAGACAGTCACAGGAAATGGCAGTTTTACTGTGGTGCTAGCCTACATCTGTTATTGAAGAAAGTGCTAAATTTTATTTAGAAGTGAAAATAATTTTTTCCCGTACCACCCAGAGGTATGTTGACCCTAAGAATCTGTTTTACTGTTCAAGCAATAGTCTAGATTTTCCTCTAAAAATTTTAATCCAATGGAATTGGTATTTGTGTACGTAATAAAATGTGAGGACAAACTTTTTCTCTTTAGAGGAATATCCAGTTGTGCTGGGACTCCTACACCAAATAACTATTCTTTTTCAACTGAATTGAACTACCACTATTGTGGTATATAATTAGATCTAGTTCCACATTCTGTTACATTGATGTTTGTTTCTATGCCAATAACACATTTAGTTGATATATTAATTTTGAAGTATATAGTGGGATTTTGGTTGGACCAGTACCTCAACTTTCCCCACCTCACATCTTTTTTTTTTTTAATCTCCATTTTCCTTGGCAATTCTGAGACATTTATTTTTTCATACAGACTACAAAAATTCGTCCAATCCCAATCCTTGTATGAAACTTCTCTTCACCAAAAAATAAAAAAAAAACCCAGAAAAGTAATAGGATCTAAAATACAACTGTATTTGATCAATACATTAATATAGAGAAATTGTTAGTTTTTTTTGTCTCCCTCCTGAAATATGGTGCTTCCAAGTTCAACACTAAGATTTTATAGTTTTCTTCACAGAAGTTCATTACCTTCCTTATGAATAAAATACTTTTCTCCCAGGTCCCTCTACAGCAATTAGTGAGCAGTTACTTCTCTAACCCTCGAGAAATGCTACTGATTATGTACTTATCTTGTATTTAGTCATAATATCAAATTTCTGCATTAATTTTAGCTGTTTTTCAAACATAACAGAAAAAATTTAAAAATCTCCTTTCAAATTTTTATTATGGACACTTTCTTTCTTCTTAGTGTATCTGCTAAGAACCTCCAAGACCATGTTAGTGAATAATGAGCAACCCAGTCTATGTCTGGTTTCTTATTTTAACAGAAAAAGGTCTTATCATTTTCCCATTTAGGATAAATTTTATTGGTTAACATTTTGTTTGTAAATATTTAAATGTCTTTAAGGAAGACTTGCCAAATTTTCTTTTATCATCTTTTACTATCTACTGATACAATCATACAGTTTCTCTCCTTCAACTTGCTGATATACTGGATTATCCTTTCTATTCTAGAATATACTTTAATCATAAAGTATTATTCTTTCGCTATAACGCTACAATTCATTTTTGAACATTTTAGTTAGAATTTTTGCATGTGTAATAATAAATAAAACTGACCTATAGATTTGTTTGGCTTTGCTTTTCCACTATCTTTCTCACAACTTTCCATCTTTCTGAACAGTTTGATGTAGTTTAATTAACTGTAATCAGCTCTCCTTGTGGAAATCAGCTATGAACCCATCTGGGTAATCTATCTGTGAACCTAATAACTTCATCAGCAGTACATCTTTATTCACTTTATGATACCCCTATGGTTATTATTCTATTCAAGCTCTCCACTTCTGCCAATTTTAGTCATCTATACTTTGTTGGGACATTTCACTTTTCTTTCAGTTTTCAAGCTTGTTACCACAGAGTTATATTTCCTTAACAATAATTCCATACTCCTTATTTTTATTTTCTTTTCCTGCTTTCTTAAAATAACTATTGCATGCTTTTATTTTTCATCTTTCTCTTTAGTAAAGGCATTTTAAGGCTATAGATTTTCCTCTGGCATAGATCCAAATGTCTCAAGGATTTTGATATAAAAAATTCTCATTTTATTGCTTTCCTGTTTATTTTTATTTTCTCTTTTATCTAAAAGATATATCTATTAATTTCTCAGTAAGTAAGTTTACTTCCCTCACCTTTTAATTACCTCTAGTTTTACTAAATTATAATTAAAAGTAACTATAAAATCTGTACTTAAAAATTTATTATGGGGCATCTGGGTGGCTCAGTTGGTTAAGCATCTGACTCTTGATTTCTGCTCAGGTCATGATCTCAGGGTTGTGAGATCAAGCCCCACATCAGGCTCTGCACTGAGCATGGAGCCTGCTTAAGAGCCTCTCTCTCTCCCTCTCCCTCTGCCAACCCCACGCCCCCTGCGTGCCCCCCCCAAAGAAAAAAAAATTACTATTTTACTATGTGGTCAAGTTTAGACATGATTGTTTTGGAAAATTCCCATTGACATATAAAAATATTCTCTGGTTGGGCACCTCGGTGGCGCAGTCGTTAAGTGTCTGCCTTCGGCTCAGGGCGGGATCCCAGCGTTCTGGGATCCAGTGCCACATCAGGCTCCTCTGCTAGGAGCCTGCTTCTTCCTCTCCCACTCCCCCTGCTTGTGTTACCTCTCTCACTGGCTGTCTCTGTCAAATAAATAAAATCTTTAACAAAAAAAAATTCTCTGGTTAAAGAACGTTAAACTTTGCATATGGTGACTAAATCAAAATTATTCACTGAATTAATTCTAGTCCTTACTTACTTAATCTATTAAATCCACTCAGTTCTGAAGGAATTAGATTATAAACTCTTCCAGCATCATTACAATTTCATTAAGTTCTTGTTCTTCTAAAAATTTTTTACAATTACTGTTGTTTGATAAGTAGAAGTTGGTGACTATATCCGGATATCTCTCATGAATAATATGATGATATACCAACCTGACCACTGGGTTCAGAACTGTATCTCAAACACATGAAACACATGACGCTGCCACCCTAGAATCCTAGGCCGTTTATTAAAATTGAGATTCTTAGTTCTGTCTTGGACCAAAAGAACCTATGGAGGTTATCCATAAATCTACATTTTAAGAAGAGCTTATTTATTTTAAATTTAATATAAAGAGACAAAATTATTATTGTTTCCTAATGAATTTGTTAGATACTCTAGGATAATTATAGCTGATGAATATAATCATAAACATGTACCTAAAAGATGAATTTAAAACTCACCAGGTAGGATAAAAAAGAAACTTCAGAAAACAGTTTATATCCCTGACATACAAAAACCTGAATAACAAATATGTGTCATACCTCATTTTCATACAGTTAAAATCAACCGGATTACTCACATATGAACACCTAAGATGAGCCTCAAGGTAATCTTGCAGAATTTTTCTTAACAAAAGTAACTATGTTTCTAAACAAGGAAGTTATCTTAAACAAAACACTCTTCTTGCTTCCTAGTTACCAAAGTTCTCATAAGAAAAAAAGATTTCACCATTTCCTCATGAAACTTTATAGCTTCATTAAGGGCAAACTCATTAATGCCCTACATAGTACTGTTAACATTTTTTTTCTTTTGAAATGAAAGAAACATACTGAAATAATTCTACAATAGCAAAAAGCTGCACAGTTTAGCTACATACATTAGACCAAAATTCTGACCTGCTATAAAGAGATTTCATAAGTAGAATATAAAAGGACAGTACACATGAAAATATTAAGTACTGTAATAAGCTTATGCTCATAATATAGTTCAAAATATGCTAAAATTGGACTAATTATTGACACATAAACTCTAAACTTAGAGAAGATGAGACCTATTTTCCAATGTTAGTATCTAGATATTGTTTCCAAATTTAGCAGATGTGGAAAAAAATTATGAAAAAAGATCTCAGAAATCCACTAAAACTGGCACATCAGAAGAGACTTCTTTTTTAAAGATCAAAAATCACTTTCTACTAAATTTCTAAAATAGTTTTCACATCGTATCTGCCATGAATCAGATTATGTAAATAAAAACAGAATTAAATGCATCCTTCTGGGGCTTTAACATCTCTGAATATTTTTGTTAGGTATAATTATGAAATCAGTGTAATAATTGAGATACCCTTGACCTGAAGAATACAGGTTATGCCAGAAAAGTTTTTTATAATTCTTTCTTCCAGTTATAAATTGGAATCTTATTAGGAAAAATAGTATTTGATTGGTTTTAGGCAGTGGATATGAAGTAAGGAATATAAATGAAAATAAGGTAACAACGTTAATACTTTGGCCTTTAGGTCAAAAAGGACAAGATTTTCTCAGTAGACCAAAACTGGTTAAAGAACTAGATGGACAGGGGTGCCTGGGTGGCACAGCGGTTAAGCGTCTGCCTTCGGCTCAGGGCGTCATCCCGGTGTTATGGGATCGAGCCCCACATCAGGCTCCTCTGCTGTGAGCCTGCTTCTTCCTCTCCCGCTCCCCCTGCTTGTGTTCCCTCTCTCGCTGGCTGTCTCTATCTCTGCCAAATAAATAAATAAAATCTTTAAAAAAAAAAAAGAACTAGATGGATATATGCTGCCACCAAGTGGTGAAAAAAATTAAGATCCTTTTGGAAAATACTAACTCAATCTAGGAAAGTCTTACTGAAGTAGAAAATGTCTTCTGAGCTGTCAGTCTCAAACTCCGAGACATAACTAACAAATATCTTAGTTTCTCTTAGTAAACCACAATGGAATTGTCATTATTGCTGTCATTTTTGAAACATCTATATTTGTTGACTGCCATTTCCTTTTTTAAGTTTCTATTAGTTTACTACTTGTTCTATGATATAGTACTTGTATTTGTCTCGAATTTATACTCTTGCCAACTCAATCTTCATCTGTATTGTAATTTTATAAACTTCAATCACATCTTTTCCTAGCTGTTGGTGTTTATTCGACACATCCTAGTTTTTATATATCTTCAGAGAGTAAACTCAGCTCCCTGATTACCCGATTTTAGTTTCTAAGCTCCAAACGCTATGGCTTTATCAGGAATTCATTAATTATTACTAAGTAAGAAGTACAAACAACCAAAGTTGCAGTGTTCAAAACTGCACATTTTGGGGCTCCTGGGTGGCTCAGATGGTTGAGTGTCTGCCTTTGGCTCGGGTCATGATCTCTAGGTCCTGGGCCTATATCAGGGTCCCAGCTCGGCTGAGAGTCTGCTTCTCCCTCTCCCTCTGCCTCTCCCCCTGCTTGTGCTCTGTCTCTCTCTCTCTCAAATGAATAAATAAAATCTTAAAAAACACCTGTACATTTTGTCCAAGGTCCAGTAGTATGTTTTATTTTGCTTCTAATATTTTTCTTAATATTTTAATAATGCCTGACAAAATCATCCATGTCAGCACAAAGCCAAATAAGTTGGAAAAAAAGAGTCTCTTTTTTTGGAGCTAAGACCCTTTTTAAAAGAAGTAAGGGGATCTCAAAGTCAAATATTCTATATGCATAGACTAGGTTTTCTCTTTCTTCACTTATGCTTAAAATAAAATTGTAAGGTGGTTCTGCTTCTGGTAATGGCTCTGTAAGTTCCCATCTGTCCAATTCTACTGAAAAACAACTATAAATTCTGGACAAAATATATAACAACTACTTGAACGTGCACGAAAAGTGACCCAAGTCAGGCAGATTCTGGAGGGGAGTCCATCTGCTGCACAAGGAAGAAGGGAGCAGCACTGGATGAGTCTCCTGATCTTACCGATTTTTTTTTTTTATGCCTTTTAGCTTGAGGGTAGGCCTACTCTGTGCCAAGCTGGATGTAAAAAGGTGCAACAGAAAATCCTTCGTCTTTTTAGCTTGAAGAACCAGAAGACAGAGTTTGGGCCAACTCAGATGCTCTAATGAAAGAAGAGAATTCCATTCGACCAAAGAAGGGAATCTTGAATTCTATAGATAATCTCTGCCAAATCTCTGGCTGACCTCTAAACAACATATGTGTAGGAGAGCCCCAAGAAGCCATATACTAATGCCAAAAAACTGAACTGAAATTTGCGATGCTGCCCAAGAGACAGAATATGCACTTTGAGTACAATCAAGTTAATTTCCTGCTAAAGCAAAAACAATGGCACTGTCTAGAGGAACGTAAAACTAGTCTCTGCAACATAACAGTCACAATGTTATGATCTAAGTTTACTCTGTGTTTTAAATAAACAACTTAAAATTACTCGACTTCTGGAAAAAACAGGAAAACGTGACCCATTTTTAAAAGACAACTAACAGAGGTCAACTATGAGGTGACCGAGATTCTGGAATTAGCAACAAGGCTTTAAAGCAGTGATTTAACTATTCTCAATGGTGTAAAGAAAAATAAGCTTACAATGAATACACAAATAGCAGAGAAATAAAAACTGTAATAAACTGAAAGGAAATCTAGAAGTGAAAAATTCCACTTTTACTTTTTAAAATTAATGTATTTGAGAAAGAGAGCACATGTGCACATAGAAGTTGGGGGGAGGGGTAGAGAGAGAGAATCCCAAGCAGACACCCCCCAGAGCCCAACTCGGGGCTCAATCTCATGACCCTGAAATCACGACCTGAGCCGAAATCAAGAGTCTGACACTTAAATGACTGAGCCACGCAGGCACCTTGAAAAATTCCACTTTTAAACATTTACCAAAGAGAAAAGGAAACATGCCCACACAAAAGCCCATACTCAAAGTTTGTAGCAGCTTTATTTATAATGTCTCCAAGGTGGAAATAACTCAAATGCCTATCAACTGGTTAATGAATATATCCATACAGTGGAATATTACTCAGCAACAAAAAGGAACAAACCATTGATACGTGGAAAAAACGGTTTGGCAATTTCTCATAAAACTAAGCATAACTGGTGATTGGATGGATAGATATGTGATTAGGACAAGTATAATAAAATGTTAATGGCAAAATTAGATGACAGATACACTGGTGTTCACTGTAAAATTCTTTGAAGATAGCTATGCTTGAAAAGTTTTATAATAAAATAGAAATACATTATACTCTCTAGGGCTGGTAACCAATTTTGAATGCGCTAATTTTGGGAATATAAGCTAAGGGGTTATAAAAAAGGAAACACATAGGTTATAATCAGTCCTCTTATCTTCTGAGATCATCCTCTGATTTGCCTTTTTTTTTTAAGATTTTATTTATTTATTTTAGAGAGAGAGAATTTCAAACAAACTCTGTGTTGAGTGCGGAGCCCAAGGTTGTGCCTGACCCCAAAACCCTGAGATCATGACCTGAGCCGAAATCAAGAGTCTAACACTCAAGAGACCGAACCACCCAGACTAATATGATGTTTTAAAAGGTTAAGTACTGAGAGGCACTTGGGTGGCAGAGTTGGTTAACCATTCAACTCTGAGTTTTGGTTCAGGTCATGATCTCAGGGTCATAAGACCAAACCCCACACCAGGCTCTGTGCTCAGTGAGGGAGTTTGCTTGGGATTTTTTTCCCTTCCTTCTCCCTCCCTCTCTGACCACCCTCCTTGCATGAGCACTCTCTCTCTCTCTAAAATAAATATATAAATAAAATCTTGAAATGTTAAGTATTGAATAAGATTGGAGTTAATAGTTATCTCTGGACAATACTTCTATTTTCATTTTTCAAAAAGTTTCTTTTATTCCTACTTTCTGGCTTTCATCTTTCAAACACTGAAGAGAAAGCAATTCTCCAAGAGCTCATGATAATAATTCTTAAGAAGTCTGTCAAAATTTTTAAAACTAAAATTTAGAAGTGAGTGGCTTTTTGAAAGTCCACATATTCCATTTCCCATTTCCTCTTTATACACATGCACAGTTATCACCCAAGTGAAATACTATAATAGTTTGCTCATTTATATTCATTTATAAAATTTTTGTTTTGACCTTCTCCTATAGGCTTACACTTGCATAAATATTCAGTATCCTAATCTTCATGCATTCTACAAGCTCAGTAAGAACAGAAGTGTGGTTGATCAGTTTGTAGTTATCGAGATCCTTAGTTTCTAAGGACAAGGAGACTATTAACCATCTCTCAAGCAATTAAACCTACTCTAACTTCTCTATTTGGATAGTAAGATTACACATTTGCTGCACTGTGAAATGCATCCTTGAGGTCCTTTAAAATTCTTAGGTGAATACCACTTAGTAAGGTTTTTTTTCAAAGTTACATTTTATTCCTCTTTAAAATTACATAGCATTGTGTATAAGACCCATGTTACCTCCCTTAAAATAACCAATCCTAAATATATATATATACACACACACACACATATATATAAAGACTAAGATGTTTGCTGAATTACTATATGAACAGATCATTCAAATAGTATAAAAGACCTGAATCATGACTTACTGAAAACCAGTCACTTCATAGTGATTGCAGTCATTAACACCATGACCTTGTCCCAAGGCTTACTGTGGCATTGTATCTTACTGCTTACTGAATGAAGTAACACTTCCTTTCTTTAGTCAAATTTAGGAGAGCTTAGAATCAATGGACACTATCTTTCACTGGATGAATTTTCAACATGTCCACTAAAAAACAAAATATTTATTCCCCTTAGGAAGGAATCCAAGTTTTTTCTCACAATAGTCCAAAAGAATATTTACATTTTTGGATTGAGACCTAAATTAATGATGCCATTAGGAAAGTTAAAAAAAAATCGCTACTCTATTTTTTGAGTTTCTCATTGCCTGCCTCTGGCCATCAACAATAAATACTCTACACGTACCACACACAATGAAGAAAGAAATATGAAATGCCACTGGGTAAAAAGCACCAAAATGAGAGTATTTCAAGTAACAGAACCAAAAACAGAAATCTACACTGAAAAACAATTTCATTTAGTGCTTTAAATAAACTAGGTGCTTGTGAATACTTAAAAAAGTCCTAGAGACAATGACTCTCACCGATACCAAGTGAACTCTAGTAACCTGGCAACCTCTATTACCTCTTCAACCTACCTTCTCATTCTATAATTTTTTTGAGCAACTTCCTTTTTATAAACCTTCCTTTAATGATCATAATCTTCTATACCTTCTTATATGTGGTTACAATCACATTCTTCTGTTGTTTTTTAAACTGAGTCCTGCCTTTTGGTGAAAAGATCATATAAAATTAAACTCAAGCCATCAAGAGATAAATGATCTCACTTACTGATTAAATTATTATTATTTTAAAAGCCATTATGTGCTATATGAAGATAAAGTTCTTTAAAACTCACCAGGAGTAATTAAATCAACAAACACCTCTGTGCTCTAATACTTTCCCTCAAATATGTAATTACAGAAGCCTATATTACTGGCTATGCCCCAAACACAAATGACTTTTTTTATCATATGGATCACACTGATGTGGTAAGCCTTGAACAGTATACCCTGGTATCCAACAGCACAGTTTACACTGCTGGTTAGCAATTAGATGAATGCCTTTCTACTGTTCTTGACAATGAAAAAATTTCTGTGATTTATAATGCAATTTTATGTATATTAGTTGTGATTTCTCTCACCTTAAAAACAAAACAAACCCTGGGGCACCTGGATGGCTTAGTCGGTTAAGCGTCTGCCTTTGGCTCAGGTCATGATCCCAGGGTTCTGGGATCAAGCCGCGCATCAGCCTCCCTGCTCAGTGGCGAGTTTGCTTCTCCCTCTCCCTCTCCATCTGTGTGCTCCCTCTCTTTCTCTCTCTCTCAAATAAATAAATATTTAAAAAACAAAAACAAAACCCCTTTCCTTTCACCCTACTTCCCATCATTTTCAATCCTAGTCCTTCGTTCCCCTATTCAATCAAAATCCCACAGAAAGAGCTGTCTAGACTTGTCATCAATTCCTTTCTTTCCATTCACTCTTAAACACACTGTTGGAATCAAGCCTTCGATCTCACCAACTCCAACAGAACTACTCTTGACAAGGTTATCAATGACCCTGTTAAATACAATATGAATTCCCAGACTTAATCTTACTATACCTATGGACAGCATTTGAAATAACTGATCCTCTTCCTTGACAAACTTTTCTCCTTTGGCTTCTGGGACATGAAATTCCCTTGGTTTCCTCATCTCATTGATAAATCCCCCTCCTCTATTCTATGGTTTTATACTGAAGTGCCCTAGAGTCAGGCCTTGGCCCTCTTCTCTGTATTCACTCTCCTCTGGTGATCTCATCCTGCCTTTAAATATTATCTTTATGTTAACAACTTCCAAGTATATAGCTTCCAAAGTTCATACTTGCATATCCAAGTATTTCCAATTGTACACCCAACAGATCTCTAAAACTCAATCTGGCTAAAACCTGAACTCTCTTTTAACTTTAAATCTGCTTCACCCACAACCTACCCATCTCAACTGAATGCAAATCCATCCTTCCAGTTATTTAGTCCCCAAACCTTGGTGTTATTTTGACTCCTATCTTTCTTTCATGTTCTCCACCTAATTCACCAGGAAATCCTAATGGCTCTACTTTTAAAACATATCCAGGATCCAACCAGTTCATAGCACTTACACTGCCATCACCCTGATCTGAAGCAATATCACCTCTCACCTAGATTACTACAACAGTCTCATAACAAGTCCCTCTGCTTCCATCCTTATAGCTCTATAACTTATTTCCAGCAAAAAAAACACCCCAAAAACAAAAAAACAAAAGCAAAAACACTTTGTGGGACATTAACAAAGTTCTTTAACACTCTTTGAGGGTCTACTATGTACCAGCCAGAATAATCCTTTTACAATATATCAGATCATGTCACATCTCTTCCCAAAATCTTACAATACTTCCTTCACTTAGGATTAAAATCAAAGTCCTTACGGTGACTTCAACAAACCTATTACCTTTCTGATCTTACCTAACTATTCTCTCCCTTCAATCATTCCAGTCATATTGGCTTTCTCATTGCTTCACAAACATCAAGACACCCTCTTGCCTTTGCATTGACTGTTCCCTCTACCTGGAAGTTCTTCCTTGAGAACTTAGTTGTCTCCCTAATCTCCAAATCTTTGTAAACCTCTAACCTCCTCAGTGAGGCCTACTGGCTAATCCTATACAATTCTGAATATGATTTCTTCCCTGCTCTCCATATGGCACTGATATTTTTTCTTTTATCCTTCACAGTTATCACCTTCTTCCTCTATGATTTGCTTATTTATAATGTTCACTATTTGTTTCCCTGTACTTTTTTTTTTTTTTAAGATTTATTTGTTCTAGAGAGAGAGAAAGAGTGTGTGTGCACGAGTGAGGGGGAGGGACAGAGGGAGAGGGAATCCTCAAGCAGACTCTCCGCTGAGTGTGGAGCCCAACTCAGGGCTCAATCCCAGGACCCTGTGATCATGGCCTGAGCCAAAATCCAGAGTTGGACACCTAAATGACTGAGCTACCCAAGTGCCCCTCCTTGTACTCTTTTAAAAATATAAACTCCATGAGGCCAGAGATCATTGTTTTGTTTGCTGTAGTATCCCAAGCACCTAGAACAATGGCTGCCATATAACAGATGTACAACAAATATTTACTGAATGAATTTCATTCTCATAATAATGACCATATGGAAGGAAGGTGTTATATATTCTCATCCTATTTTGTAGATGGAGAAGTTGTAAGCCTAGGGGCAGAGAGTAAAGTTTTTTATCCAATATCATTATGCCATTGACAAGATGCAGAGATAAAACTTGAACTAGTATCTGTGAATTTTCCAAATACTAGAGTAGTAAATAACAAACCATTTCAAAAAATAAATCCCCCCACACAAAAATCCTTACAGTACACAGTTAAGCAAAATTTCTTTTAATATTAAATATTATATTTATTGTTCACTATATCCTTATAAGAAAGTCTTTTAATTTAAAAATATTCAGTTGATTTTTCCTAGAGTTGGGCAAGTTGACCTGTATTAGCCCTTGACAGACCAGAGGAATCAAACTTTATGGGTGACTTTAATATAAAAGTAACTCTATTCTGTCTAAATAATATTCTCTGAATTTCTATGACCTTTTATTAAGTAGATAACACACTGCTTAATTTCTTTTTTCCTGATTATTATTCAATTCTGTTTATATTATTATTAAATTTATGAAAAGGTTTAAGTCAGAGAATTATATTTTCAGCTGACAGGTGATAAACCTTTAAGAAACAAACTTGCACATGGAAGGATTCTGTGATGGTTAATTTCTTTTTTTCTCAAGATTTATTTATTTGAGAGAGAGAGAGAGAGAGAGAGACAGAGAGAGCGTGCACATGCAGGTGAGCTGGGGGAGGGACAGATGGAGAGGGGAAGGGAGAGCAGCAGATTCTCTGCTGAGCACGGAGCCCAAGGTGGGCCTCAATCTCACGACCCTGAGATCATGACCTGAACCAAAATCAAGAGTCAGATGCTTAACCAAAACTGAGCCACCCAGGTGCCCCTGTGCTGGTTAACTTCATGTGTCAATTGGCTAGGCCACAATACTCAAATATTTGGTCAAATACTATTTTATTTTATTTTTATTTTGGTCAAACATTATTTTAGATCTTTCTCTGTAAAGGTATTTTTTAGACAAGATTAACATTTTTTAAAAAAGATTTTATTTATTTATTTGAAAGAGAGAGAGAGCACAAGCAGTGGGGAGGGGCAGAGGGAGAGGGAGAAGCAGACTCCCCACTGAGCAGGGAGCCTAACATGGGGCTCAATTCCAGGACCCTGGAATCATGACCAGAATGGAAGGCATATGCTTAACTAACTGAGCCACGCAGGCACTCCGGAGATTAACATTTAATACAAAAAGGGGGGGGCAAACCATAAGACACAATTATTAATGATAGAAAATAAACTGAGAGCTGCTGGAGGGGAGACGGGTGGGGAATGGGCATTAAGGAGGGAACCTGTGATGAGCACTGGGTGTTATATGTAAGTGATGAATCACTAAATTCTACTCCTGAAACCAGTATTACAGTACATGTCAGAAATAAAAACTTGAAACAAATGAAAAAAACAAGTAACATTAAATCAGTAGTCTTTGAGTAAAGCCAATTACCCTCAATAATGTGAGGGTCACATCTAATCAGCTGAAAGCCATAACAGACCAAAGACTGACCTCCTCTGAGCAAGAAGAATTCTGTCAGCAGACTGTCTTTGTACTTCAACGGCCACTCTCCCCTGAATCTCCAGCCTGCCAGTCTACCCCATCAGATTTTGGACTCATCAAGCCTCTACAATCATGTGAGCCAATTCCTTAAAACAAATCTCAATCTCTCTCTCTCCAGATATCCTATTGGTTCTATTTCTCTGAAGAATCCTAAAACAGGTTTACAAACAAAACTGTTTCTTTGTCCAAGAGTTATTAGTTCATTAAAAACACTCAGGAACCCAATGAGTCAAACCAGTACTAATTATCTATGTTTTCCTATCAATAAAATACTAAAAGTGTTATAAGCAAGGTTGAAACAAAAAACAAGAATCTGGGATACAATGCCGTTACTGACCCTTGAGAGTGGAGAGATTTGCTTTACCGCACAGTAAAACCGTATCACATACTAATGATAATTCTAGAGTTGCAAAAGTTTTTTTCTCTTTGGCCCAAGGAATCTTTTGTTCAAGAGAAACCAGTCTTAGAGTCCCCAACTGGTAAAGTCATTGAAAAAGAGGTAGCTTGATATAAACAAGGTTAGAAAACTTTCCAGCCCTCCTAAAAAATAAGATGTCCTTGAGGGAAGCTGAGGTACTATGAGGTGCTACAGAACCATGTCTGAAAACTCATTTAATCGCCTCGTCCCCAATTAACCCAATGAACCCTGCGCTGCCACGACTACCACCATCCTGGGCATTTTGGAGAAATAGAGATTAAATGATTTGGCCAATGCTACAAAATTAGCTACTAGCCACGCTGAGGCTTTCTAACTTTGTCCTTTATTTTTTTTTGCAAATTTTATAAAAATTAAAAGCTACCTTTCTAAAATATGCAAAACACTTTACCTGCACAATGTGGCAGGTTAGCAGAAGAAACAACAACCCACAATAGAACCTTGTAGTAGGATTCATCTGCCTCTTTGGCATCACTCCTGCTGACTTCATCACTCCTATGAGGAGAGGAAGGAAGATGAGCCTTTATTTACCTGTAATATTGGTTCTGTATTAATGACCCAAATAGATTTTGTCCAGCACTAACAGAGCAGCAAATTAGGGCACTGAAATGTAAATTAAATTATAATTATTTATTTCTGGATAGATCTTTGGTAAAAGCTGCCCTTGAAATAGGACATAAAAATATTTATATGCAACTTTGCTAAAAATGACATTTTTACTTTGGTTTTTTTTTTTTTTTTTAAATTTTATTTACTCGACAGAGATAGAGACAGCCAGCGAGAGAGGGAACACAAGCAGGGGGAGTGGGAGAGGAAGAAGCAGGCTCACAGCAGAAGAGCCTGATGTGGCTCGATCCCATAACGCCGGAATCACGCCCTGAGCCGAAGGCAGACGCTTAACCGCTGTGCCACCCAGGCGCCCCGACATTTTTACTTTGAAACAGGAACACGAGCAATTCGATGAAATGAATGGACAAACAGGATTATTTCCTCCATTTGACAGAGCAGGAGACGTTACATGAGTTATTCAATATCATACAGAAAAATGAGAGTGTCAAGACATCATCTAAGATTCTGAGTCCAATCTGTTAGAGTTTGAATTCTAGAAGGCCAGACACTCCCTCTTTTGAGTTTAGTGCTGCCAGCACAGCATCAAGCACGTCACTGGGGCTGATGCTTACATCTGCGCTCGTGCTCCAAACAAACATTAGGAGAGCTAATGTACTTCATGAAGAGGCAAAATGATAAATGGATAGCAGCTCCCTTTCCTATCCCAAACAAGGCTACTCCGTAATGAAGAACAAAGAATGAGTTACAACAAAATGTTCAACC
The DNA here is from genome assembly GCF_002007445.2 of Ailuropoda melanoleuca. NCBI lineage: Eukaryota > Metazoa > Chordata > Mammalia > Carnivora > Ursidae > Ailuropoda > Ailuropoda melanoleuca. Next base: position 107,483,900 of record NC_048224.1, on the reverse strand, counting down.
ATGGATTACAGGCCAATATCACAGACTTACCCTGTCGATCTTTAAGATGACTATTTCCAATTTAACCCTCCCACTGCCTGAATAATTGTGTAGTCAGCATCCCCCAGTCCCATTTCTCTATCATTGACTTTTATATTCCTGCTCACAAATCTTGAGGAACCCCCCAGAAAAAACATGGAGCTTCTTCCCACCAGTGATCAGAATCATACAAACCTCTGTCAGTTGTTTTAGCTGGCCTTTGTTTTCACTTAGTTCTTCTGATAGGTCATTCTTTTTCACTTGCAGTTCAGAGATTTCCTTTCTTAATGGATTCACTAGTTCATAGAACCGAACCTTTAAAAGCAAAAATCAAATTAAAAAGCAGTTTTAGAATCCAAGTTACAACTAAAATTTACTAATTTATAGTACCCTCAATTATGAGTAATAAAAATATGAAGGTAACAAAAAGAAAGCGTTAAGTTTTGCATTATACGCCTGTATAATCAAATTTTGTTTGTACAGTTATTAACTGACCCTGACCACTAACACTTTATTAAGGCTTAATGTTCAATTAAGTTTCCTCAAGGCCCAGATTACAGATAATTCTCCAGCCTGACACAGTCTCTTTCTTCCCCTCTATCTATACTCCATTTACTTACTCCCCATTTCCCACTACTGCTCATTCCACCCCATCTGCTTGTTATTTCCCCGAGCACATTAAGTGCTTGAGTTTTGCTCGTATAGAAGAATTCTTCCCACTCACAGCTCATGCTTTCACTCCCTTCAGGTCTCTGATCAATGTCACCCTATCGGTAAAGCCCTAATTCCTCTCATCTGATTTAAAATAACACCCCCACCTTAAGGCAGTTCCTAGTCTCACTCTTGCTCTTTTCTCCATAGCATTTATGACAAACATTCTGCATATTACTTTTAAATTACTGTCTGTGTTGCTCCACCCGAATGTAAGCTCACGAAGGCAGGAATTTTTGCCTGGTTTGTACATTGCTCTATCTCTTTTGCCTGAACACGTGATAAGCCTACACCCTAGGCTCTTGGTGAAGCTCTACTGGTACCACTGCCGAGTCAGGGAAAATCAGGATGAATCAGGAGGGATCTTTCATATCACTACTTCCACTCAGTTCAGACCTCTCTTCTTACTCATAATTCTCTCAGAGGAATCTGTCTGCCCTAATCTAGTAAAGTGTTCTATCTGACAAATTCCTATAAAATCAAGAAACCATGAACAAATCAGGAGAGGGTAATTACGCCTATTTATTATATGGGCATGTAATCTGCAATTCCTTAATATGTTGCTGAATTGAGAGAGTACCACGTCTGGTACGAGGCTAGTCCTCAACACAGTGAATTTGTGTATGACTAACTACTGTGGATAGTACCATCTGTGAAAACAAGATAACAAAGAACATTAACAAACCACAGAACAAAAATATGTGTAACTGTCACTTGTGGGATACTTGATACCTACTATGGATAAAGTCACCACGACGGCACATGAGAGATTTGATTAGTCTTGGACAGTACACTTCAGATGGAAAAAATATATTTGAGCTATTTAAATAAAAAAATAGACAAAAAGAAACACTTTGTTTTATGAGATCACTAATCCAGAAACCTTACGCAAATGAAAACCAAGAGTAGCAACCACCACTCCTGCAAAAGTAACAGATATATTTACTTATGTTTACTATGTTACTATGTTCTAAGCACTATGCTAAGCATTTCACATACATATTCAGTTACTTTTCACGATCACCTCAATAGAAAGGCACTATTACTATTACCAATCCTTTTACATATGAAAAAGTTCAAGCCTCTAAGGGTGAAATGACATCTATACATCACAAACCAGCAGTTCTGAAAGTGTGGTTTGGGAACCCCTGGTAGCCACCCTGTCACTCTGAGACCCTTTCAGGAAATTCCTAAGATAAAACTATTTTCCTAATAATACTAAGATTTTTTTGCCTGTTTTACTCTCGTTCTCTTATGTCTGTTCAGTGGTGTTTGCTAGTGGCTACCTGATGTGTGATGAGATCATCGCCTTCAAGGCTAATGAAATACGTGCTTATGTATTCCTGCGTTTTAAAAATGTCTCAGTGTTAATTTACCAATATGGTAAATACTAATAGATCTAGCCCATATAAACAAAAGCGCCTTGGGGTCCTCAGTAATTTTCCAAACATAAAGGGACGCTGACATCAAAAAATTTGAGACTAAGGCCATAGATGAATCCTGTGTGTAGATTTGTATAACCAACACTGCAACAGATCCTGAACTAGACCACAAAGATCTCCTTCATCCTACCCCTTTATGATCACGCCAACTCCTTTCTCCTCTACCATCCCTACCCCCTGGCAACCACTTATCTGTTATCTCTGTAATTTTTCATTTTGAAAACATTGTAAATCACCAGTTTATGATAAAATGATTCATTTCTATGGACTATGTAGCCGTTAACTTCATGGCCCTATTTTTTGCTCAACTTTGGAGATCAATGGTCAAGACCCTTTAAAATTTGGTGATTTGAACACCATTCACCATTTCCAGCTGAGGGCCATAAAATGATAAAATAATTTATTAACTGGGTACTTTGAAGGTTATGGCTATTACGTAATTAACAAAATCTAATCTGAAAATATATACAGTTTTTTTTTTTTTTAATGATGCAACACACTTACAGATACATATTCAGGAATGGAAAGCTGATCTTCAGGAAAACCTTTTAGTTTCATATACTGTTCTTCTGTCAACTCAAAGTCACGCAGGTTTCGACGAATATCTCCCGCCTTCTCTCTCAGCTGAGTATTTGTCTCTTCTAGTTGTTTCTGTCTCAATAAAATAGTTTCCATTTCTTGTTTCATTAGTTCTTGATATTTTCTACATTAGGAAAGAATTTATGGCAAGCTTAAAAAAATCTCTGAGATTTAATTTTCTCAAAGTTACCTTTTATAGTAACATAAAAACAGGAAATGAGAAGCTCTCTAGTGTTTTTGGCTCCAGCTAAATGCTTATTTATTTAAGCAGTTAAACATGAAATGACAATTCTACACTCATTACTAAATGTGCAGCCACATAAATTGTTAAATAGAAAACTGATATCCTAAAGAATAATTTTCAAAACTCAAATTATAAAATTATACATTTCCTCTGCTTAAGATATAAGTTCTACATTTGTTTTGGACCCTACTCAACAAAATAATTTTCATTTCTTTCTATCCAGGTTCTTTAAGGAAGAACTGCTTGAAGATGGCAACACTCGACCACTGTAAAGTATTCATTCAACCAATGAGGTGATGAAAGGAGTAATCTGTACATAGTCATTCTCAAAAAATACATGGAGCACACGTTGCTAGCATTAGTTTTCTATTCGAAGATTTTGAGTAGGAAGGGACAACTGATTCTTTCCCCTTCCTTCTGTATCACACCCATCAACACACAAACATGCTGTTACTTTCCCTATCTTAAAAAAAAAAAAAAACAGTGACCCTATTTCACTGTCCCCTTTGTTTCCTCCTCCATAGAGCAAAATTTAAAAGTTTTCTGTACCCACCATCTGATGTCCTTTCTCTTAAACCCATGCGAATTAGGTTTTTATCCCTCCTACTGAAATCTTAAGGTTGCCAATGACATCTAGATTGCTAATGATCAATTCTCAGTTCTTTTCATCTGTGACCCAATCATTACTTGACACAACTGATCTCTCCTTCAACACACTTTTTTCACCTGGCTTCCAAGTCACTCTACTCTTGACATTTTTCTCCCATCTTTCCAGTAGTGTTTTCTCAGTCTCCTTTTCTGGTTTGTCTTAATGTTAGGAGTACTTGGCCCACTTCTCTCTGTATTTACTACCTTGGGGAATTCATCCAGTCTTAGGACTTAAATATGTACTGTCTATATCCTAATGACTCTCAGATTTATATCTCTAGACCAAACTCTTCCAATACCTACACATGGATTTCTAATAAGACAACTCTAACTGAACGTGTCCCAAACTGAACTCTAGCTCTTTACTCACAAACCTCTTCCACTGTGCTTTCCCTATCTTAGTTGACAGCAACTCCACCCTTTCATTTATTCAAACCAAAAATGTTGCCACAATCCTTGATTCCTTTTTTCCTCTTGAACCCCACATGCAACTCATGAGGACATCAGCTCAACCTTCAAAATATATTCAAAATCCAACAATCACTTTTTACTACCAAGAGGATTGTTGCAATGGCCTATCAACTGCCCTCTTAGCATCATTTAATCTGAAAATGCCTCAAGAATTAGAGTAGAAGAAGCCCAACCACTGAATGCAGTGGTTCAAAAGTACTGTCCCTAGACCAGAGGCATAAGCATCACCTGAGAACTTGGTAGAAATACAGATTCTCAGGGCTCACCCCAAATCAGAATATCAGAGGGTGGGACCCAACAAGCCTTTTTAACAAGACCTCCAGATGGTTCTGATACATACTAAAGTTTCAGAACCAATGATCTAATGTTATAGTGCTTGCTAACTGGTCAGATAATTATTTAAGTATCAATTAAATAGTGAAATCTGACAAAGAGAAAAGATGAGCACTTTACATATTTACTTCTAATTAACCTATGGAAAGAAGCAGTCACTTGCCAAATTTTCTACATAGGGTTCAGATTTTTTAAATACAAAGATGTGCTTTGTTTTTGTGTAAATCATTACTCATGACTGCCAAGTTCAATTTCTTCACCTTAAAATGACACTTGGGAAGAAATCTGAGAGGATGTTTTTTATGGACTTGTTTGATTTTTGCTCCCAACTTTTAAATCTGTCTTGCTTTCACTTAATTTGATGATGGTTTTTTTTCTAACCACTCACTTTTATTAAATTGCTTCCAAGAATTCGTTATAGTTTTCATAGAAGCAGCACATCTTTTTTCCACTCATATTTCATTGTTTAAATAATTTTTAATTATGTAAGTATAGCAAGGACAACTGTCATAGGAATATTTGAGAGTAAACACAACGGACTCTTCCTAAGTACACAACTGAGCTGGGAGAAAGAATGCAGGCAAAATAGAAGATAGTTTAAATCTGCAGAGTTAGATGGGCCATGAGAATTACAGTGTTTTACAAAGCAAATGAAGAAAGGTTAATCCAGACAATAGGTTAAGTGGTGGTGAGTTTAGAGAATTTCCATTGTCATTTACGGATCACTTACATCAGCAATGTTTGTTGAATGAATGCTGATTTTGACATTTTTTTATTTTGTGTATTGTAACAAGTAACCTACTTTTTTTGTTGGTTTGGATGTAAAAATTATTACCATCGCTGACTTAAAATTACTCTATTTTAGCTTAAAATTGCATGCATAAACAGGTAATGAAATTATTTTTAATGGCTAAATAGGTATGACTGTTTTTTTAAAAACTTTCTTACCTGGCATCCTTTTGTTGAAAAGTCAATTGATTGTCTAATCTCAATGTCAGTAGCTGCTTCTGGTGAAGAGCATCATTAAGTTTCTCCTCCAATTCTTCAATCTTAATAAAGAGAAAGAGGTAAGTTATACGGTCAACTTTCAAATTTACTACTACAAAATGTCTGAAAAATATAAAATGTTAAAAAAAAAAAGCACTTAAAAGAAACAGGCTAAAAAGGGTTAGAGGTTCCTCTGCAATGGTTATACTAACAAACTGCAGTCTGTTCCTACAAACGCTTGAAACTGCTGCCACATACATGGGTTTTCCGCCAGGCTGTCATTAGACTACTTTTCCCCCTTAACCCACTGTCACTGAGAAGGCTGTAAACAACTGGGATTTTATTTTGGTGCCTCACCCAGGTAATTATTTCCTTGATAGACTCTGCATTTGCACTCTTGATCCATGTATTTCCAAATGAATACTTCATGAGTGATGTCACAAATGTCCAAAAGAAAACTAGCCCTCAGAGGGTACGTTCCTTGCATCTCCCTAGTCTCCAACGCAAAAAACACCTAACTCACAGCTGATGTCTACCTCTCCCTCACAGCTTATTCTGATCAGACACCATTTTGTTGCTGTTCTTGTTGTTAAGTTCACTTCATAAATAGCTGTCAAAACTGCTCCATTCTCTTTGATGTCCACTGACAAGTCTTCAGTTAGACCCCTATCATCTCTCACTGGGAGTGTTTCCTTGTGTCCAGTTTTGTCAACCGCCAAATTTATCTTCCTTTACCTTCCTTTTAAAAAATATTATCAAAAATTTATTTCCCCAGTTTTAAGTCCTTCAGAGGACCTTCATTGCTTTCTTCAAACTTCATGGCATGACATACCAGTACTTCTTGATCTGGCCCTTGCCAGCTCCGTCCTTCTCTGGTCACTAGCGAAAGGGCACTCTGTATCCTTCAGTGCTTGCCATCCTTCAAATATGCTGTCGTCTCTCTAAGCCTCTATGGACTTGGCTTTTGCTCTTAGTCTAATTAAAAAATTCGTTTCTCTTTTTTTCCTTTCAACCCAGGTGATTCTTATTCGTCTTTTAAAATAGATCAATTTAACAGCCAATCTTTAATACATTCAAGTGGATTCCTCTTGCGTCAACAAATTCCCCATCTCTACTGCATCATCTCTATCATTAAGCACTTCTATCATCCACTAAAAAGAACAACAAACAATACTCTCTTGATCACACCACTCCCTTTGCTCATGTACCATTTCTCTGCTCACCATTATGTCAAAACTTCTATATTTTTTTCCATAATATTCCAGGGCAAGTATTCTGGATCACCTCTTTTAATATTCAGTCCACCGGTAATTTCAGTGTATTTATCTTACTTGACAGTATGATTTGACACAGCAGATGACTCTATCCTATTTTGGATTCCATGTTTTTCTCATTGGTTTTCCTCCTAATCCATGGGCCCATCTGTGGGCTCCTCAGGCTCCTTTGCTAGATTCTCTTCCTCTACCCTATTTCTAAATGTTGGACTCCACTTCATGTGGTTTGGGGCCCTCTGCTCTCACCAGGTACTGCCATCTAATCCCATAGCTTTAGGTGCCATGTATATTCTGATGTATATTATACATACGCCACACATACACACACACACACACAGTCATGGACTGGCCCCTAAACTCTAACTGACAATTCTGCCTTGGGGTCTAACAGGAATCTAAAGTTTAACATGTTCAAAACAGACCTTATATCTTACCTCCCAGATCAGTCTTCTCCCAGTCTTCCATTTCTCAATAAATGGCTCCAGTAGAAGCAGCCAAAAACTTAAGTCTTACATAAGGCAATAACCCAATTAACTGTCTTCTGCTTCTACCTTATCTGTCCTTGGTCTATTACTTCAGTGCCATTTTAAATACAAAAATCAGGACGTGTAACTCTAATTGCCTAAAATCTGCCAGTGGTTTCTCTGATGACACAAACTAAAGCAAGGGTTAATAAACAATGGCAATGGACCAAATCAAGCCCATGTCCTGTTTCTGAACAGTCCGTGAGCTAATAGATTTTGCACTTGTAAAGGGTAAAAAAACCAACAAAGAATATGTGACAGACCACATATGGCCTGCAAAGCATAAAATATTTACTGTCTGGGTTTTTACAGAAAAAGTTTGCTGACTTCTTATCTAAAGTAAAAAACTCCCATTGCTAAGTGATGCTGTGTCACATGACCTTGAAGATCTCCCAGTTGTTTTTTGATCATTTGTCTCGCTTGAATGTGATCTACATAAAAAAGGGACCCTGCCATATTCAGTTATATTTCCAGCAACATGACTCAATAAATGTCTTAAATCAACAAAAGATAACCACATTCCTCATAATCATTACTTTGCAAATTAAGAATACTGTTACCACAAGGACAGAAACTTCTACTCTTTCCAGGGTTACAACTTTCACAATTTTAACTGACTTCTAACTTTGGTTCCTTAACTCAGAGATAATCAAGCTTGAAGATGCACCCCTTCATTTATTGCCCAAGTAATAAGGAACCCAGAGACCTCAAGTGAAAGATAAAAAGACTTTCTGGCACTCAAAAATTGATAGGCATGAAAACTGAAGAGGAAAGGAATGAAGAAGTAAAGTAAGGAAGGAGATTTAGACAACGACGGGCAGGGATAAAAATGGAAAGCTAACAATTCTCTAGAATCAGGACGTTTGGCCTAAGCTTACTGTTTTAAGTTCTCTCAGTGAGCAAGAGGGAAGTGGGACTCAATGCTTTTGAGCTCCCTTGGAAAAATGTGTTCTTGTTTTTAAATATGGAGAAATCAAGTCAACATGGATCAAGACCTTCATAGTAAAAACTGTAACATTAGTAATGGACTGTGACAACCATAAAAATTGTATTGCCACCATACTGGTGTGGAAAAGACAAAAGAGGTTAGATTACATAGATTCACAGACTTCCTAACTTAAAAAGAAAAAAAACCTGCTACTTGTCTCCCAACACCAAGTCTTCTTTCTAACGTAACTCTGATTTTTATTAGTGACAATAATGTATCCAGTTAAATATTTACATTTCCCAGCTTCCCACTCCTTGCAGCTAGGGTGGTCGTGCTATATAGTTCTAGTTTATTGAGGTCACTGGCTTGAGCTTCTGGGAAAGCTCTTTAAAAGGGAATGAGTCCTGGGGCTTCTGGGTGGCTCAGCTGGTTAAGCGTCTGACTCTTGGTTTCTGCTCAGGTCCTGATCTCACGATAGTGAGATCTACCCTGGCGTGGAGCTCTGCGCTTAGCCAGTAGTCTGTTTCAGATTCTCTCTCCCTCTCCTTCCCCCTCTGGCCCTCCCCCTGGTAGCATGCACTCTCTCTCTCCTTCAGATACATAAAAAAATTAAATAAAATCTTTAAAAAAATAAAAATTAATAAAAGGGAATGAGTCCTTTGGCATGTGCCCCATATTCCTCCTCATCTCTGCCTGTGACATGGACACAATACTGGAGGTAGATCAGCCATCTGTGACTTTGAGATAAAAGCACATGTTAAAACAGGGGTGCAGAAGGTTAAAAGGAGCCTGGGTTCCTAACAATATCTAAATGACCTACTTTTAGATTCCTGTTAAACCAGAGAGACAAAATCCTTCTGTGTTACAGGCAGCCACATGTTCTAAGCCTCTGGTACTTAGCTGAACTTCATCCCCAGAATACTGCACGACTGGTTCAACCTCTTTCCACAGCAAAAATACCTATAATATATTATGACACTTGACCATTCAGGCCTACTTGAATGCTTCCAATGACAGGAAGCTCAGCAACTTAAACCAGGTCATTTAAATGTTAATAGCAAGAACAGGTTTACAGTCAGCAGAAATCCACTTTTCCTGTGACTTTTATTATCTATCGTCTAGTGAGGGAAATTTATTTTTAACAATGCCAGATGTAGAATATATATACAATGGAATATTACTCAGCCATCAAAAAATGAAATCTTGCCATTTGCAATGACATGGATGGAACTAGAGAGTATTATGCTAAGCAAAATAAATTAATCATAGAAAGACAATTACCATATGATTTCACTCATATGTGGAATTTAAGAAACAAAACAGGAGATTATAGGGGAAGGGAGGGAAAAATAAAATAAAACCGAAATAGAGAGGGAGGCAAACCATAAGAGACTCTTAACTATAGGAAACAAACTGAGGGCTGCTGGAGGGGCAGTGGGTGGGGGGATGGGGTAATTGGGTGATGGGCATTAAGGAGGGCACTTGATGTAATGAGCACTGATATAAGACAGATCAATCACTAAACTCCCCCTCTGAAGCTAATAAAAAAATAATGCTAGAAAATAATATTTTCATCTTTGTACCCCCAATGCTCAATGCACTGGTAAGCTCTGGAGAATGTCTAAAAATTCTGTTCCTTCATTGATCCCAGACTCTCACTTTTTCACATTCTACATCTCTGAAACTAGAATGCATCTTACAATCTATAGCACATAACAGCTTAACTTGGCAGTTTTTAATCTCAGTGATACAAGTAATGGTCCACTTTACAATCAAACTGCCTTGGATTTGATGAATTATGGAAGACTAATTTTTCTACTGTATAATATTTCTCCATATATTTGACAGCAAACCTCTTACTCCAAAGGGGTCTCTAAGCAAAACAACCCTAGTGCTCATGGACCAAAAACCATGGGAATGTAATGTAGGCAGCTATTCTGGAGAGTAATTTGACAGAACACTCAGTTGAATTAAGTATGCATATACCCCGTGAGCCAGAAATTCTACTCCTGAGCATACATGTCAAAGAAGATGTCCATGCAGGTCCAGAAGAGAAATGTCTACGGAAGGCCCACACTACACATGGTGGCAAAGAGCTGGGAGCATTCTAGGTGCCTATCTCTGCAGCAGTGGATGGAGAGATTGGGAGACACACACACTGATAATTACGTAGGAGTTAGAAGCAGAAGACTAGACATAACACAGTAACATTAATGATTTTAAAAACAGCCCTGAGTTGGGGGGAAAAACAACTATAAAAAAGATAAACTCTAAAACAAAACATGCAATTTACATTTATTTAAAGGAAAAAAATAAGAAAAATATCCATTTTCAAGAACAAACGTAAAAAGAAAAATTAGAATACTTAATAGAGGAGCATCTGGGTGGCTCAGTCAGTTAAGCGTCTGCCTTTGGCTCAGGTCCTGATCCTGGGGTCCTGCCCCCTCGTTGGGCTCCCTGCTCAGCAGGGAGTCTGCTTTTCCCTCTCCCTCTGCATCCCAACCACACTCGGGCCCCCCACCCTCTTTCTCAAATAAATAAACAAAATCTTAAATAAAATAGTTGATAGAGGGAGGAAGGGAAACGAGCTATGGGAATAAAAAAAATAAATGTACAAAACAAAAAGTGGCGGTGGCAAGTATCAATGATGATTAGGTGTCATAAACTCAGGAATATAATTAATTCAGTCTTTTGCATTTGTGGTCCCACCAGAAAAAACAAAACAATAAAAAACTGTACTAAGCACCATGTGGTATAATAATATAGTGCTGAGTAAGTATAGCTGCTATTAATATTTATTTTACACCAGGCATCTATGAGCTTATGTGCGTTGATTAACCTAATCTTCCCAACCACTCCATGAAGTAAATACTATCATTATTTTTATTTTACAGAAAATAAGGGAATAAAAAAGTTAAGCGATATGCCCAACTATCGGGGCTGGAGTTCAAACCCAAACTGTATGTATCTAGAACTGTAGCTCTGATCTGTTGCACTCCAGAGCCCCTCATGAATAAGCCACCGTTTTCCAAAATATAAATCTCACACTTCGAAAAGGAGAGAAGCCATTTATAATCAAGTACAATGCAAGCTGAAAACAGTAAAAGTGGCCTAACAAAATGTAAGTTTGGATGTGATATGTAGTTAGCACTTAATAAAATGTTTCTTGATTGAGTGGGTGGGTTCGTGAATAGGAGATTACCTCGGCCTTCCTCAATGGGCTGTATTTATGAAGATTTTGAAGGGCAGAGACACATGAGCCAGCAGCATTGTGGGAACCAAATTGAGGAGTAACAGCAATATGAGTAAAGAAATAGAGACTGGAAACCACTGGATACACTGACAAAATACCAAGTGGCCTAGTCTAGACCAAGTCACCTATGTAGGTGACCATACAGACAACCTAAGAAAGCGTTAGGAGCTTCCCTTGGGTAGAGAATGGGCTTTAGATCTCTTGGTTTGAATCCTACCTGGCTCCATCCCTCCCATTTAAATGGCCTTGGTAAGCTATTAACCACTTGTGATTCTGTTTTACCAAGAGCAAAATGGGGTTCAGTCCTTCATTTAAGATAGCTGAGCACTTACAATGTGCCAGGAACTATTCTGAGTGCTGGAGATACAAGAAGCGTAACCACAAAGAAACCCTCGTGAACCTCACAGTCTGTTAAGAGAAACAAATACCAAAACAAAGTCAGGTAATCCTATGAACACGTATATAAGGCACAGAGAATAAAGGGGGTGAAAAACGAAGATATTATTATTATTATTTTTTAAGATTTTATTTATTTATTTGACAGAGATAGAGACAGCCAGTGAGAGAGGGAACACAAGCAGGGAGAGTAGGAGAGGAAGAAGCAGGCTCACAGCAGAGGAGCCTGATGTGGGGCTCGATCCCACAACGCCGGGATCACGCCCTGAGCCAAAGGAAGACGCCTAACTGCTGTGCCACCCAGGCGCCCCCGAAGATATTATTTTAGTAGACAACAGCAATGAGAACTAATATTATGTGCTTACTAAATGTCAGGACTAGTCTAACTTATTCTATTGATTCATTCAATGTAAAGGGGCAGGGAAGATCCCCCTAAGAGCACATATACCTCACAGAGTTGTTGTGAGGTTTAAATGAGGTAACACATGAAAAGCTCATAGAACACTGGCTGGCACAATATAAGCACTCAATAAATGTTAGCCATTAATATATCTAATAACTGTACCTAAATTATTTCTTTACCTCATTAAGACCTTGGACACTTAGGGCTTAGGACATGTCATTTTCCTAGAGACGTAGTCAACGACTTTTTTTCTAGCGGCAAAATACTGAAGTATATTGCTATGATTGGCAAGAGTTAAAATAGGAGACTGACTTAACAAGAGAGAAAGTATAACTGAAACGACAAAATGGGGGGGGTTGGAAGAGGTGAGATCAAGAGCAAAAGTGGAGAATTTACTATTGGAAAGAAAAAAATTTCTCAGAGACAGAAGTAGTAAGAGTTAAGAAGTGTCTCCCGTCTCTCTCTCTTTCTTTCTAAGATTTATTTATTTATTTGCCAGAGAGAGCACAAGCAGGGGGAGCGGCAGGCAGAGGGAAAGGGAGAAGCAGGCTCCTGGCTGAGCAGGGAAGGACCCTGGGATCATGACCTAAGCCGAAGGCAGACACTTAACCGCTTAACCGACTGAGCCACCCAAGTGTCTCTTGTCTCCTGTCTTTCTGAAATCACTATAAATTTCTTAGAATTAGTGACAACTTTACCAGATCTTACATAAAATATTCCATAATTATAACCACATAAGGCAAAAAAAACAAAAACAAAAACCCAAGGACTAAGACATCCTTTCCTATTTGGTAAATACCACTTGTTAAATACTATGGTAACTGAATTTACACTTTGCACTATGACACAGTAACTATCAGAGATACCAAAGAAACTGAATCTCCAAGGCAGAGGACTATACAGACTCAATAATATAATTATGATACCGATTCTCCCTATCAAACTAGTCACATTAGCGTTAACTCCCAATGAAGCAGAAAACATCTTGGCTGGAAAAAAAAACACCTAAAAAGATATACCTCACACATGCCAGATTTTAAAAACTGAGCCTACAGAAGCAATTCCTCTCTGCCCAACTTCAAATCATCCCCTTTCAGGATTTTTATTTAATACACAGAAGCATAATTCACTCCCCCTCACCTTCCAAAAAGTTTTTTTTTAACTATGCAAGAAAATATAATTTTCTTTTTGATATGATAAATGTATCATTTCAAGTTTGGATTACATATATATATAATTTTAATTCTTATTTATCTGCAGTTTGAAGATAATGAAGCATAAAGGTAACAAAAATTACACCTAATTCTTACCTTTGTAAGATAATCCACTTTCAAGTTGTCTATCATCATATTTTTCTGGGATAGCTCTATTTTCAGTAACTGAATATTATGAAGTAGTTCTTTACGTTCGATTAGTTGCTGGGTGATTTTGATTTTACCATCTCGCTCTTCTGATGACGAAATATCATCCGTAGGAACTGTTGTTTCTAAACTAATATCTTCAGATTCCAGAGAGCTAGAGATGTTCACTTTTTTTGATGCCCTGGCAATTTTTCGAGACATTTTTTTTTTTTTATGGCTCAGTTTTCTTCTCCAATTCAATTTTCTGTGGGTTAAAAACACTAAATGTATTAAAACATTCTCTATGGAAAGCGTAAGTATATTAAAGAGATACTAATGAATGCCTAAGCAGTTATTAGGCAATCTGGAGGACCCCTCATCTAGGACAGATTAGTAAATTATTGCTCAAATCAAGCATATTAAATCAAGCTCATTAAATCCTATTATGACTTTGCCCCTGATGAATAAAAAGCCCAGTTCCTGGGGACAGCCATCTTACTTGTTGGGAAACAAAGAAATGTTCCATGGTAAAGGATAAAAGCCCTAGTCAGTAGTATCCAGGAACGCTACTAATAAAAGCAGCACGTGTTCAAGATTACAGAAATCACTTCTGAGTTGATCACAAAAAGGTTATGTCTATTTACAATCTTGAAGGATTTGATAGCAACAAGAGAAAAGCATGCAAAAATTAAGGTTAGTACAGAGGTGTCGAAAATGCACAAAAGCATAAGATAGTGGTAGTCCCGCTGGGGCCAAACCTTTGTCATTCTGAGTAGGACTCGCCCTATCCCTCATACACAAACACAACTTTAATACTCAAGACTGCAAGAGCCTTGAATATCAAAATGTGTTCGAAATGTATTCTACAGGCAATGAGACATCACTGAAGGTTTTTTAAAAAGGCAAACAGTGAGATAACATTCTAATAGACTTCCAGATAAAATGAAAACAAGAAGGTAGAAAAGATAAACTCAAGTATTCTAAATCGAACTTCTTACCCTTTCACAAGAATTTTAGCAATTCTCGTTTTAATACTACATGACATAATAAATTATTTACAGTATTGCAGATTTCAGCTCTTCTAACCTAAATGATTAGAAAGGTGTGTGGAGGGGAAACGGCATCCCTCTCAAAGGGAAAAGGGTAAAGAAAGTTGAAATCAGAGTGGCAACATCTGGATTACAAAGGATCGGGGGCCGGGACAGCCCACACGTGCGGAGTGAAGAAAAAAAGCCAAACTGGACAGTGTAGGAGGATTCCCTGCCCCGCGTGGGAAAAGAAGGGATCGCCGCTAACTACCTCGAAAGATTCAACTACTCCACGTCTATGGCTGGACCAGACACCACCGCTGCCTCTTCAAGAAGCTGAAAGCGTCCCCAAACAGAAGCTCAGGTTGCAGCTCCTCAACAAGGAATTTCAGATTGGGGACCGTTAGGACCCGTAACCAAGACAACCACTTCCGCGCCCGCAGGAGAACGGAGGAAGCGGCAGCGTGCAGGCTCCCGCGCCGCCGGAACTCAGCTTGGATCCACCCCAACGCGAGGAGCGATGCATGCTGGGAGCTGTAGTCCAGAGAGCCGCACCCAGGTCCTGGATGGAAATAGCTCCGGGCTCCGCCCATCCTCTTCGTTTTCGCCCAATCCTCTTAGCCCTCAGAGAGCCAACGAACGCCAGCCTCGACGTTTTCCCGCGAGAGTTATTTATTAATACCCAGGAGCGGGAAGGGGTGAACTTCGGGGTAAAGTATAGTTGTGCCGCAGGGCTTCTACTTGGCACTTTACACCGGAAGAGCGCGGTGAGGGTCGGGAATCCGCGCTGAAACCAAGATGCTCAAGTCCAAGACTTTCTTAAAAAAGACGCGGGCGGGCGGCGTGATGAAGATCGTGCGCGAGCATTACCTGCGGGACGACATCGGCTGCGGCGCGCCCGGGTGCGCGGCGTGCGACGGTGCGCACGAGGGGCCGGTCCTCGAGCCGCAGCCCCTGGATCCGGCGAGCAGCCTGTGCCCCCGGCCGCACTACTTGCTTCCCGACACCAACGTGCTGTTGCACCAGGTGCGTCGGCGGACGGGCATTTCGTGGTCATCTTGGCACTACCAGGAGAAGGGGGTGTGACAGAATAGGGAAACTGAGGCCCATGGAGCAGAGTCTTGGACGTACTTAGGGAGAGGCAAACCCCATCTCGGGACCCTTGCCTCCTGTCTCCCAGGCCAAGTTTCTTTTCTTTGTATTTTTTTTTTTTTTGAGTTCTTGGAGTCATAAGAATTTTAGATTAATTCTCTAACTCCTGGTGTCTCTTCTGCCTTAGATTTTAAGTGTCTGGAGGCCGGGGACCTGGGCTTCTGTGGCCTCCAGCCTGCGACTCCCAGGCAGCTTGTAAGTGCCTACAAATGAAAACTATGTGGGCCAACGTATTTATTACTGGACTTAATTCTACGAAGTTTTATAATTAGTCTGTTTATATGTACTCTTCTCTAATAGATCTCAAGGGTTTTCTGTACCAAAATAGCTCCTTAGTTTAATGTATACGTGGTATTTTTGTTTTTTAAAAAAATCGACAGGGTTTTATGGTTGGCAGAAACAATTTATTAGTGAACATAGGAAAATTTAAGTTTTCTTTCCTTATTATTATTATTTCTTTTTAAGATCGATGTTCTTGAGGACCCGGCCATCAGGAATGTGATTGTACTACAAACTGTTCTGCAAGAAGTGAGAAATCGGAGTGCTCCGGTATATAAACGAATCAGAGATGTGACTAATAACCAGGAGAAGCATTTCTACACGTTTACTAATGAGCACCATAGGTAGGGGGAAAATTATGTTAATTACCAGAAAACCATAGAATAAGCTAAATTTGGGGAAAGGTTCCTGGCAGTGATTGTGACATTGCCAGAAGATGCGGGGTAAGTTTCATACTTAGGGGAGGATTATTTGGTGGTTACACAGTTATACAGAAATAATCCTCCGTGTGCCTAAGGTACAGAGGCATCGATTAGATCAAACCTAGAACCAAGGTGTCCAGACTCCTAGGCTACTGTGGGTACTTTTGTTTCTAAAATGTTTTCATTTTGAATTGGTTTCAGCAGGAGATGAGCAATAAAATCTTGGAAGGTGAGATTTCCCTAGGTTCCTGGAATACCGTATTATTTGATAACCAATGTAAATTGATAAAATGTTAAGAGTTTATGAAAGAGAGGTTTAAAAATATAAAGCAGAATCATTATTAACAGGCTTTTACAAGTTTAATACTTTTTAACTGATCACATTGAAGAAGATAGGTTGAGAAATAGAATTCTTTGTTGTGTTTCCGATTGACAGCCTTTGAACATAATGTGTGGTCTTAGAAAATTTGTTGCTGTTTCTTATGTTACATAAATTATTTGTGTTGAGTTCTAATATACTTTTATTACATGAAATTAGGACTTCTCAGCTTTGGTACTATTGACAT
Organism: Ailuropoda melanoleuca; assembly: GCF_002007445.2. NCBI lineage: Eukaryota > Metazoa > Chordata > Mammalia > Carnivora > Ursidae > Ailuropoda > Ailuropoda melanoleuca. Next base: position 107,466,902 of record NC_048224.1, on the reverse strand, counting down.
TTTGGACTGAATAATTGTTTGTTGTGGGCAGGCTGTCTTATATACATCATAGGATGTTAAGCAGTGTCTCGTGCTTCTACTCGCTGCATGCCCAAGCAACCCCATCTTCCCCCATCCAGTGAATTGTAACAACCCAAAATGTCTGCAGACATTGTCAGATGTTCCTGGGCAGCAGATCACCCCAGCGGATTAGACAGTAGAACTCTGGTAATGAAAGCTCATCGGAATATGCATATTTAAAAATATTTAATTTTTTAACTTTCTCCTTATTTCTATAGCCCAAATTTAAATATTATTCTTGTAAAAATCATTGGTAAAGCACTCACTTGTTATCTTATTCCTAGCTTCTTGAAATTCAGAAACGGAAACTTGCTTTTCAGTGCAGAAAGACCAAATTTTTATGGAACATTATCATCAGATTCTTAATGAGAGGTTAGCAATTTTTCTGCCTCAGTGCAGTGAATAGAGCTTAGCAATACTGGCGTTGAAGGACACTTGGGCAAATCTCACCCAAGATTGTATTGCTCAAGTCATGCTAAAACCAACTCAAAATTTAATGATAGTGTCTGACTGATAAGCTTAAAGCATTAGCAGGGGCTTTTAATGGTGAGGAATGAAGCTGTTCTAACAACAATTAATAAGTGTAAGATTCTAAAGTTGAACCTCTTAAGCGCTAATGAAAGTTTTTATACTGAATTTTGTTGTTTTACTTAAATTTGATTTTGAAAAATAGATTTGAGGAAGTAAGTGTGCTGACATATTAGGAGCTTTAGAGTGGATAGACTATGAAGGAATATGCCGTCATTATTTGTATGTGGTCTTTCAGTCTCTAGATAAGTTCTGCCATTTATTGAGTGTTTACCACTAGTGATTTACATGTATCGTGTATTTAATGACTATAGAATCATATCATTAATCATCATCCTGTTTGTAGCTTTTGGGAATTACCGTTAATCTACAGTTCAAATAAAATCTTATTATCAAACCTGTGAAATTTTATTATAGTTTAGTGGTTATTAAGCGTTTATGTTCCAAGACTTTTTATATATTCTTATTTCTATTGATGTTTATTTATTACTTTTTTTTTATATTTAGAGAAACTTATGTTGAACAAGAACAGGGAGAAAATGCTAATGACAGGAATGATAGAGCCATTCGAGTAGCAGCAAAATGGTACAATGAACATTTGAAGAAAATGTCAGCAGAAAATCATCTACAAGTTATCTTCATAACGAATGACAAGAAAAACAAAGAAAAAGCCATAGAAGAAGGAATACCTGCTTTCACTTGTAAGTCTAACTGTAGAAGCTGTTAATTTTTATATGCATTTGCAAATAGGAACTACCATTAGGCCCTTGGTCAGATGTTCACTTGAACATTTAATACTTTCATATTCCTATATAACTCCATCTGATGTTTGCATTTTTAAATTTCTCAGCATTTCTCAGCCAAGTAAGTTGTTCCCAGTGGCTGTTAATTTCCCCATCACTCTTCGAAACTGGCTTAGCAGTAAAAACTCAGAGGGGCACCTGGGTGACTCAGTCAGTTAAGTGTCTGCCTTTGGCTCAGCTCATGATCCTCAGGGTCCCAGCCCCACATCGGGTTCTTTGTTCAGCAGGGGCCTGCTTCTCCCTCTGCCTGCTGCTCCCCCTGCTTGTGCTTGGTCTCTCTCTCTCTCTCTCTCTTCAGATAAATAAAATCTTAAAAAAAAAAAAAAACCTCATAGATATGCTTGACCTAATACTTCTGCTTTGACGTGACCATATCAACAGATACGGTTTAAAAAAAAAAAAAATTTATCAAGAACAAAACTTATTTTTCAGGTGAAGAGTATGTAAAGAGCCTAACTGCTAACCCGGAACTCATAGATCGTCTTGCTTGTTTGTCTGAAGAAGGGGTATGTTTGAGTTTGTTTTATTTTGTTTTTGAAAAGTGAAAACATTAAAATGGCCACTTTGGGATATTAAGTTTATAGTTAATCAAACTTAAAAATTGGAGTATTGGTAAGCTGGAATTGAACAGGAGTTGTGTTATAAACAACAAGAGTGGCTGTAATAGGCTTATCAAAATGCCATTCCTAGAAGACTTGACTTTCTAAAGTAGCACTGTTCCCTCATAAACCCTCAACAACCTGAGTTGGGCCTGTCACATGGTGGCACCATGTTTGGTGAATGAGTAAAGGAATCCATGGCTGGTTTGTGAATAAGGTGTAAGTATTTGACAAAAAAAGACGTGGTGGGCATTGCAGACAGCATAAAACTGTAGCATAATCCTGAAGGAAGAAGGGAGGCAGTTATAAGAGGTAGAACAGGAAGGGTAGGGGCCAGCTAACGAAGATCTAGAATTTATTCTGTAGGTCAGTGATTTTTAAACTATGTTATTCTAAAGGGCTGCTATGAAGAGAAGGTAGCAGATAGGATTCTGGCCTCCCTACCTTATAATGACAGGCTTAAGGAAATTAAGGGTGTGTGAGAGTGGGCGTTGGAGGAAGGGGGGAGAGTGATCAGAAATGTTTATTTGAAAGACCACTCTAATTCCAGTTTGTGAGCTGATGCATCGTATCAAGGGCAAAGTTAGAGGCAGGAGGAGGAGTAAAGGGATCCCTGCAGTAGTGGAGATGAGAGGGCATGCTGAGTCAGTCAACCTCATGGGCACTCACTTCCCGACAGGTGAAGTGTATTTAACAATAATGACGTCATAGCATTATTACAAGGGTCAAATGAAATAATAACAGTAGTATTAATAAAATTCTTATCTCAGTGCCTGGCACGTAGCTATGGTAAATGTAAATGGCAGCTGTTGTTATTATAGAAACAGGTTTTACGTGGTAGAACACTAGACACATATCCAGTCTTTACAGCATTTTCTTCATCCCTGCTTATCTTCAGTCAACTAAAAGGAAGTGAGAAAATAAGAGGTGGGCTTGATTTTTGGAGTAGAGATTTAGGGACTGCCCTAATAGGTAGCTGGTAGTTGCATCTGCTTCTTCGATTTAATTCAGATTAAAAATTCAGTTTCTCAGTTGTTTTATTCACCTTTCAAGTGCTCAAGAGCTGCTTGTGCCCCGTGGCTACCATATTGGAGACCACAGAAACAATATTCCCATCATCACAAAGTTGTTTTGGATAGCTCTGGTTTAGAAGAGGAAAGAAGAAGAAATGTAACACCGGTAATACATAATATTTGATTGAGGACCGTGGTAGGGTAAGTGTAGGACGTGGCGAAATTACAGCCGGTGCTGTCGCAGTACAACGTGTGTTCTTCAGATTCACGTGTCCTACAAAATCATGTAGTAAAAGCAACAGAGCTAATGGGAAAATGTGGTTGGGGCACACTCAGAAGCTTCGTGAAGCGGTGGGAATAGGGTCATCTCAATTTGGGTAAAAAGTTGTTACAGAAGGTGAAGATGGTGTGGCTCATAAAACACACGGTAGTCTGCGGTAACAGATGTTTGAGAGGTGACTGTGTTTTGTAGATTCCTGCAGTTTTCTGCTCTCCCCCGGTATTTTTTAATATGGCAGTTGTATTGGAACCAATTCATGTTTTCAAAACAAGCGTTATGGGAGGACTGACTGTACTTAGCACCTAACCCAGATTTGGGATGTCAAGGCAGAGATGTGAAGGATATTAACTAAACAAATTTGCTTCAAGACAGGGTCATTTTAGCTGAATTATGTGAGGGAGTTAACCGTCATAATAACGAGGTGAAGAGCATTTTACACAGAGGAATCAGCAAGTAAAGGCTCTGAAATTAGAATAAGTTGCCAAGATCATGAAACAGCTGGAAGAGTGCCTGGGATGGAGTAAGCAAGGGAGAAAACGTTACAAAGGAAGTCAGAAATATAGGCAGGGACCAGATCGTGTAGGATGTAATGAGTCATGGTGAAAAAATTGGATTTTAGTCCATGAGTGCTGGACGGCTGTTGAGTGGGAGAATAATAAGATCCATGTGGCTGCTCTAAGAGAATAGATTAGAAACAGGGTCCTCCGGTTAGGAGGATATTTTAAAATTCCATGGGAGACAAGACAGAAAATTGGACCATGGTAGGAGCTGTTAAGGTAGTGGGAAGTAGTAAGATATTGGGTATATGTTGTACATTGATGTTTTAGGGCTTGGTGATAGACTGGATGGGGCTATGAGGAATATGGATGACCTTAGATGTTTTGCCTGAGTAACCATATGAGTAGTATTGCTTCATTTACACAGGATGAAGGTGGGGAGCAGAATTGAGTGGAAAATCAGAAGTATGGTTTTATACATGTAAGTTTGGGGTAACCGTTAGAGCTCTCAGTGGCTTTATGTTATGAGCAGTTGGATATGCAAATCTGTAGCTCATGAGGGAGTTAGGACTAGAAATATAGATATACTAGGGATATAAATTTGGATCTCATCAACATATAGGTGGTGTGTAGAGCCATGAGACCAAATGAGAATATGTGAGGAAGTTATTGGCAGACATTTTTTTAAAAACAGGTTTATTGAGGTATAATTCACATACCATACAACCCACCTATTTAAAATGTATAATTTTTTGTATAGTCACAGGATTATGCAATCATCACCACAATCTAATTTTAGAACATTTTCTTCCCTTCCAAAAAAAATCCATATCCATTACCATTCAATCCCAGTCTTTCCCTGGAAAGCCCTTGCTTTATCTCCAAGCAACTGCTGATCATTTTATCTTTCTAAACTTGCCTATTCTGCACATTTCATATAAATGTGATAATGTAATATGTGGTCTTTTTTGACTGCTTTTGTTTCTCTTTGGTACATACTTAGCTATGTGTGAGAGGACTTATTCCATCATATGGTAATTTTATATTTAGCTTTTTGAGGAACTGCCAAACTATTTCCCAAAGTGTGTGCAGCAGTTTACATTCCCCCCAGCAATGTATGAGGACCCCAGTTCCTCTCTGATGTATGAGGGTTCCAATTTCCTCATATGAGTGTTCCAATTTCCTCATCTGTATGTGTTGTCTGTCTTTTTCGTTGTAACCATTTTAATGAGTGCCAGGTGATGTTTTAATGTGGTTTTGATTTGATTTGCATTTCCCTAATGACTAATGGTGTTGAGCATTTTTTCATGAGCTTATTGACCATCTGTGTATTATATGTAATAGATGTGTGTTTTAACTTCCGCGTATGTGTGCATATGTCTATTCAAATCCTTTGGCTGGTTTTTAGTTGGGTTGTCTTTTTGTTATTGAGTTATAAGAGTTCTTTCTATATTCTGGATACAAGTTCCTTTTTTTTTTTTTTTTTTAAGCATACTCTTTTTTTTTTTTAAGATTTTACTTCTTTGTCAGAGAGAGAGAGAGCACAAGCGGGGGGAGTGGCAGGCAGAGCAGGCAGAGGGAGAAGCAGACTCCCCGCTGAGCAAGGAGCCTGGTGTGGGGTCCTGGGATCAAGCCCTAACTGAGCCACCCAGGTGTCCCTAGATACAAGTTACTTACTAGATAAATGATTTGCAAATATTTTCTCCGAGCCAGACTTTTTTTTGTAAGGAATCAGATTGTAAATTTTTTTTTTTTTTTAGCTCTACAGGCCATATGGTCTCTATTACAAGTACTCATCTCTGGGGTGCCTGGGTGGCTCAGTTGGTTAAGTGTCTGCCTTCGGCTCAGGTCATGATCCCAGGGTCCTGGGATTGAGCCCCACATCTGGCTTTCTGCTCAGCAGGAAGTCTGCTTCTTCCTCTCTCTCTCTGCCTGCTGCTCCCCCTGCTTGTGCTCTCTCTCTTTCTGACAAGTATAAGTAAATAAAATCTTTAAAAAAAAAGTACTCATCTCTACTATTGTAGCTGAAAACAACCATCAACAATAGATAAGTAAATGAGCATGGATGTGTTCCACTGAAACTTAGTTTACCAAATACAGGCAGCAGGTTGGACTTGGTGAATGGAGCTTAGTTTGCCTAGCTCTGATCTAGGGAAATGAATATAGATAGAAAAGAGAAGAGGTCTAAGGGCTCAGCCCATGGTTATCCAGTAGAAGTCAGAAACATGAGGGGAACCAGCAAATGAAATATAAAAGGAAACACAGGTGTGAAGTTCTTGGAAGCCAAGTACAAAAAATGTTTCAAGAAGAGAGGGGTGATCATCCATGTCAAATGTTGCTAAGTCAAAGTAATGAGACTGATGATTGGATTTAGCATTATGACATTTGCAGGAGATGGGAACTATCCAGAGTAGTTTTGATGGTCGGGAGTCAGAAGTCTGAATAGAACAGGTGAAAAAATGGGAAGAGAAAGATTACCATATGGTAACACTTCCAATGCTGCAGTGGGAAAGGAGAGAAAAGAGGTGGTTGTTGGAGAAGGAGGGATCAAGAGGTTTTGTTGTTTTAGGTAGGAGGAAATGACATGAGAGTAAATGTAGGTAAAGAAAAGGGCCTATAACCAAGTCTTGGGACACTCCAACATACAGAAATCAGGAAAAGGAGAATGGGCAGAGGAACCTAAGGAGGAGTTACCAGTGAAGTAGGACAGAAACCCAAGGAATGATGATTTGGATGTGAAAATGTCTCAGGGAAGGAAAAGTCATTTAAAAAAATCTTGGGAAGGCAGAGAATGGAGCACTGAAGTTGCTGAGGTAATACATCATTAGTGACTTCAACAACAGTAGCTTTTGTTGACTGACAATGAAACTTATCGTAGATTCCTGAGAGAGTGCGGGTGAACACAGCAATTACAGGTAATATTTTTGTGGCATATTGGTGTGAAGCAGAACAGAGGATCAGGCCGGGAGACCCAAAATTAATTAACTATATTTATTTATTTTAATAGGTCATGCTGTTGCAGATTTATATGATGGTACGAATGTTGTAGTAAGGGGAGGTGGGAGATTTGGCTCTAGAGAGAGGAATTCGTTACAGGACAAAGTTCTTGAATGGAGGAGAGGAGATGGTAAGTAGGTAGTGCCCAACTGAAAGAACAGAAACATTCTATTCATTGTTGCAAGAGAGAAGGCTGAGGTTTTGATATAGATGCAGGCAGGTGGGCAGATTCGGTGGCAAGAAGATGAAGTAGGTCTCTAGTGGCTGCTTTTGATTCTCAGTATGGAGGTTGTGGTCACTATCTAGAAGTGAGGCAGGGAGAGGGAAATGGGAGAGTTAGGGAAAAAAAGGATAAAGTAATCTCCCTGGAAGGTAGAAGATTGTGGGAAATGAATAAGGCAATTAAAGGAGCCAAGCAGTAAGGATTTTGGATGCTGAGGTCTCTAAGAATCCTGACAGGTGTTGTGGTAGACCTAAAGCAGTCCCTTTCCTCCTCCTTACATTCTGAACTATGTAATATATCCAAAATAAAAACAACTTTTCTTGTACCTTCAGTAGCCGTATTCTTTTAATGGAATTGAAGCTTCAGAATACCCTTTACTAACTGACCCACTCATCTGACCTCCTTAACTACAGACATTCATTCTGGGAGGCCTGGGGTGCGAAGAGGTGGTGTGCAGAGTTCATTAGTGATGTATCTGTTGCTAAATGCTGAAGTGTAATGAGATTGAAATATTTGTGTAAGTTGTCCTAAGAATAGAAAGCATTTTTTCTTACTGTGCCATATTCACAAATTCATAGGGTTGTATATGCCATAATGTGGATGGTTTTTTAAAAATTTTTATTATAAATTCAGTTTTAACATATACTGTATTGTTAATTTCAGAGGTAGAATTTAGTGATTCATCAGTTGCATATAACACCCAGTGCTCATTACTTCAAGTGTCCTCCTTAATTGTTGTCACCTAATTACTCCATCCCCCCACCCACCACCCCTCCAGCAACCTTCAGTTTGTTTCCTGTAGTCAAGAGTCTCTATGGTTTGTCTCTCTCTGTTTTTATCTTATTTTTCCTTCCCTTCCTCTATGTTCATCTGTTTTGTTTCTTAAATTCCACATGAGTGAAATCATATAGTATTTGTCTTTTGGGTTTTTGGGTTTTGTTTTTTTTTTTAAAGATTTTATTTATTTATTCGACAGAGATAGAGACAGCCAGCGAGAGAGGGAACACAGCAGGGAAGTGGGAGAGGAAGAAGCAGGCTCACAGCGGAGGAGCCTGATGTGGGGCTCGATCCCATAACGCCGGGATCACGCCCAGAGCCGAAGGCAGACGCTTAACCGCTGTGCCACCCAGGCGCCCCTTTGGGTTTTTTTTAAAGATTTATTTATTTGAGAGAGAATGAGTGGGAGGAGGGGCAGGGGGAGAGGGAAAGAGAGAATCTCAAGCAGACTCCCCGCTGAGTGCAGAGCCCAATGTGGGGCTTGATCCCAGCACCCTGAGATCATGACCTGAGCCGAAATCAAGAGTTGGACAGTTAACTGACTGAGTCACCCATGTGTCCCGTGGATGGTTTTTTGTTTTTTAAATACCTGATAGTGATAGTAATAGTTGTCTGTTGAGTGTACGGAAGATTTACATACTAACTAAATCTTGTGGTTTGCTCATTTCACAGAATGAAATAGAAAGTGGAAGAATAATATTTTCAGAGCATCTTCCTTTAAGTAAGCTACAACAAGGCATAAAATCTGGTACATACCTTCAAGGAACATTTAGAGCAAGCAGGGAAAATTACTTAGAAGCTACAGTATGGGTTCATGGAGACACTGAAGAAGATAAAGAGGCAAGTGCTGTATACATAAATTCCATAGACAGTAAAATACTTTCTGCTCATGATTTTCTTTCATAAGTGTTTCAAATTTTGTAGGAGAATTTAAACTTACTCTGCCCGTCTAGTTTATCAGTTTAAAGGCAGTTATGTGAGAGGCCATAGATAAAAGAATCAGTCGCTTTCTTAGAGAGCTGCTTATGGAAGAAAAGCACTTTTTATTTACCCCACTTTTAAGAGTATAAAAATCTAATCGAACAATTACAAAATTAATAGGATGCCTCTATTTTCTGTATTATGGCTAGTTATGGAAAATGCTATTTACATAATATATAAGTGCTCCAGAGGGCTTCACACACTTTAAAGCAAATAGGAATCATTTTTGGCTGCTCACTGTTTGCCAGATACTCTAACTGCTTTCAATACTGCATTTCATTTAATCTTCAACTGTGGCTATGAAAGCAGGTACTCTTTTTTCATTCTACCCAATCAGGACCCTGAGATTTAGAGAGATTAAGAAGTTTTCCCAATGTTTCTTGATGGTAATGTAAGAGTTATGGTGAAGCCATGAATACAACTTGTATTTTCTGACATGTTTTCTCTGCTTGATATTGAGAAATTAAGAGGATGGGGTGAAGGGACGCTATAGAAGAAGAAAAAATATGAGGGAGAAATAGAGATATATAGAAACACCCAGAATACATCTTTCTTTCTATTAGGTAACCTTCCCATTATTAGATTGCCATTAAAAATATCTGAGCACCTGCCATTTGCTCTTTTACACAGATAATCTTACAGGGACTTAAAAATTTAAACCGAGCTGTTCATGAAGATATCGTGGCTGTAGAACTTCTCCCCAGGAATCAGTGGGTGGCACCATCTTCTGTAGTTTTACACGATGAAGGTCAAAATGAAGATGATGTGGAAAAAGAAGAGGAGAGAGAACGCATTGTATGGAACCAAGCAGGTTTATTTTTTTGTCTGTGTAGCTTTGTAGAATTCATTAGTGTTTAGCTTTAGAGAAAATAAAAAAAATTTCATTTCTTTCAGATATACTGAATAAGATTATAGTTGTGTGGGTTTTATTACATTTCATACACATAGTTGATCATTTTCCCTCTTAAATATTTAAGTAGTCTTTTAAATTATTACCTTATTTTGTTCAATAAACAGGTTTAAATATAAAAAGACTGTAACTTGAGTATGAAACCTGAATTCTGTTGTTCAGGTACATGAATCTGTCTGAATTAGGTTTGTCTAAATTAGTGAGGTTTACGTAAATACAAATTGGAAATTTTCTGTGCTGTTTTTATATAATGTTAAAATCCCATCAGCATAATGGATATATTTTGGTGCCTTACATAAGGGTCAGTTCTCTGTTACCATATTTATTATGAAGAGAATGCTTTCAGTTTATGATCTAAAGTCTACCTGCTATGATCCATTTATTTCTATATTTTAGGATTATAAGAATAACACAAATAGTTGGAATTCAGACATTAGTAGTTCTCCTTTTTGTAAGAATTCTGTTCAGTGTTCTAGAGTCTTACTGTAGTATTCTTGCAGAGTCGAGGCCATAGGAGAGTGTTGAAATGAAATACCATGAAGTCCTTCAGCTATTTCTAATAAATACTCTTTATTTGGGTTTTTATTTTGGATAAGGAAGAATTTTTAAAGATACAAGTCTTTTTTTAATGAATTAATAAATGCCACATGGCTGTTTCGTGCAAACTACTACTAAAACCCTAATCTACTAATTCCCAGACATGTGTGTGACTGTAAGTCCTCATATTAAAACTGAACAGTTGAGTTCTGACATTTATTCAGTTATATTTATATTTTTTCTTTGCTTTTTGATTTTTTGTTTTTGTAGCGTATTATTATTATGGAACTATTTCCATGGCTTGGTTTGGCATATTCTGACGTAGAATTTTGAAAGCATCAAGATTCTCTAACTGTGTCATAATTACTGCCCAGAAGTATTAGTATCCATATTCATATTCTGATTTTAAAGAGAAATTATCTCATTATACTTAGAGGAAAAATAACTGAAGATTTTTCTTTTTCTTTTTAAATCTCAGCTTAACACTGCTGCAAATGAAAAAATGTTAAAGCCCACAGGTAGAGTTGTAGGAATAATAAAAAGAAATTGGAGACCGTATTGTGGCATGCTTTCCAAGTCTGATATTAAAGAGGTGAGTAAAGAGCGTGTTGCTGTGTCATTAAAAAATGATACCCATTAAATAGAACTTAGAGCCCTCCCAGTGCCCCCAACCTCAGATTTTTGTGTCTGTGTGTAAAATCTTCTGTCCTAATTTTCTTTAGTCAAGAAGACATCTCTTTACCCCTGCTGATAGGAGAATCCCTAGAATTCGAATAGAAACCAGACAGGCTTCTGCATTAGAAGGACGGAGGATTATTGTTGCTATTGATGGTTGGCCCAGAAATTCCAGATATCCAAACGTAAGCTTGAATGATTTATTTTGTTTTAGAATATTAAGAATTGGGTATGAAATTGCTTCTCTTAGTGAAAATAGAATCTGCTATTGTAATAAAACTCATACTGAAATATAGGACTGTTTCACTAACTTACCGATAAGTAGTACATCTTATTTGAAAATTAATCTTATGAAATTCCAGTGCAAATAATTTGATTATTTCTACTATAAGTTTCCTAACATAACTTTTGATAGTGGTTACAGAAATAGTGTTTGAAACCTAAGTAGATTCTAATAATTCTGAAGCTACTGTATTTGAAGTAACATTTTAAACTTTAAAGGTCATAGGAAATAGACAGCACTTTTTTGTGTAAGAACTGGGCCCTCAGGAAGTTTCCATCGTAAATCACGTGAGCTTTATGGACTCATTTTTAAGAAGCAGTGTTGGAAACATTTAGAAATACCGAAGTGATATGTAAATGTTCAAGAAGTTAATGTCATAATAACACATACCAAACAAAAAACTGTAAAATTCACTTTTCTAATAATACCTTTTGGCTTTAGGGACACTTTGTAAAAAACTTAGGAGATGTTGGTGATAAAGAGACTGAAACAGAAGTTTTGTTGCTTGAACACGACGTTCCCCATCAGCCTTTTTCACAGGCTGTTCTTAGCTTTCTACCAAAGATGCCCTGGAGCATTACTGAAAAGGTAAATTGTGAAAAGAACGTAGTCACTTTATAAGTTACTATATCTGAGCTGATTCAGTTTCTGTATGTGTTTTTAAATATATAGAAACGGGGTACTTGGATGGCTCAGTTAGTTAAGCATCTGACTCTTGATCTCAGCTCAGGTCTTGATCTCAGGGTTCTGAGTTCAAGACCCGCATTGGGCTCCGTTGGGCTCCACATTGGGCTTGGAGCCTACAAGTAATTAATCAAATCAGCAGAAACCATAGTCCCCTCCCCTGCATTTAAGTTAGGTACAGAATTCTTAGGTATTACAAAAATCATTTGGTTTACTGAAAGATACATTTTTCTGGGGAACCAGCACTAGCTTACGCCAAATTATTCAAAGGTGAAGAAACCACAAGTTACAAATCAAGGTGTGGTTATTATTAACAAATAAAACAAAGTTCCTTTTAAAATATATAGAGAGAAATTGTTGATTTCATAAGAGCTGTATTTCATTTGTACTACCAGAATAGTTTTTTTATTTCTTAACAATGTGGCATTTTCTAGGATATGAAAAACCGAGAAGACCTGAGACATCTGTGTGTTTGTAGTGTGGACCCTCCAGGATGCACTGATATAGATGATGCTCTACATTGTAGAGAACTGGAAAATGGAAATTTGGAGGTATTCTTGTTGTGGTGACATTCTTAGCCAAATACGTAGTTCTGTTTTTGAGTTTATTTTCTTTTGACCCATTATAGAATTTGTGAATTGTTCATGCCTAGTCAGTTGCAGGTACAGAGACTAATGGGCATGTGACAAAATTGAAATTGTAAATGTGGCCGTCCTTTTACAGTTTTGCTCAGTGTCTTCTCATTAGAACTCCATAGTATATTTACCCAGTTAAGCATGTTGACATCCTTTTATTTTTATCTTTTTCAGGTTGGTGTTCATATTGCAGATGTTAGCCATTTTATTAGGCCAGGAAATGCTTTGGATCAAGAGTCAGCCAGACGGGGAACAACTGTGTATCTTTGTGAAAAGGTAAATGGGTTAAATTTAAAATGGAATTTTGAAACATGCTTGTAACTTTTTCATCATCTGTTTTATTTATTTATTTATTTATTTTTGCTTTATGTTTTTTTTTATTATGTTATGTTATTCACCATACAGTACATCATTAGTTTTTGATTTCGTGTTTCATGGTTCATTGTTTGCATATAACACCCAGTGTGCCCTCCTTAATACCCATCACCGTCCTAGCCCATCCTCCCCCCCAAAACCCTCATTTGTTTCCCGAAGTCCATAGTCTCTATGGTTTGTCTCCCCCTCTATTTTCCCCCCCTTTACTTTTCCTTTCCTTCGAGGTGTTTCCTGAGAAAGGTGTTTCCAGCCTCAGTATTTAGTGAAATATGGGGAGTAACTATTATGTTAGTTTGTAAAAACCATGGGCACTTTTGAATTCTTGAACAGTCTGGAATAGTACATGAATTAGCTAAAAGACATACATAGAAGAAGGTGGCCATAAACCAGTGAAAATAATGCAACGTGTTTGGTTATTGAGTGACCCAAATAACAAGTAGATTTGGTTGATATAAATCGTTGTGTAGCATTTAACTTACTAGCTCTGGGTAACTAGTGTATTTTCTGTTGCTTCAAAAGTTTAGTCTGAGTCTATTTTGTCAAAATTTACCATTTCTTCTTTTTAAAGTAAACTTCCATAAACTTACAGAGGACAGTTGTGACAATAGAAGGGAAAGTTAAATTTAGTCTATTATGAATTCCTTGTCAAAGTTCTTCCATGTAGCTTTTTTCTGTAAAAATTTTGTGGCTGTCTTTTTCGGTATGTCTAAAACAGCATGCAGTTTGCGTTAGGCATGGGAGAAAGATACAGTCACAGAGCTGTTAAGGCTTAAGCAGAGATTGCAGACTTGGAGGACAGCTCGGTGGCCATGGAGAGGACTTAGCTTAGATCCACTGACATGAAGTCCGGTTTCCTCTCGTTGTGTTCTGTTTGTAACAGTTGTGTGGAAATGCTTTTCTAGAAATAGACTTATTTCTTACTTTCTCAGTTCTATTCACAAAGACCTTTTCCCCCTTGTTAAAGTAATGCTATTGAGAATGAAATGTCAAATAACTTAATGGATATAATTAAATAATCTGCCATTCTTTTTTTTTCTCTTCCAGAGGATTGACATGGTTCCAGAGTTGCTTAGCTCTAATTTATGTTCCTTAAGATGTAACGTTGACAGGTATTTATGCATGTTTTCTCATAAGAACATAGTATTTACTATTTTAACAGATTCGCATTAACAAACACTGTCTACTTCCCCCCATAGGTTGGCATTTTCTTGTATTTGGGAAATGAATCACAATGCCGAAATCTTAAAAGTGAGGTTTACCAAAAGTGCCATTAATTCAAAGGTTAGTTTCATGGTTAATATTAAATGTTTAAAATCTTTGGAACTTTTAACCATGTTACTAGATGGTTTTGCAAAAGGTTTACTAAATTAAAATTTTCCCCAATGTTATAGCAAGATCTAGTTTTTTCCAGTTATCTGCTTAATTTTTGATGCGGTTGCCTTGTATTCAGAAGCTCACAAAGTCTGGATACTTGAGAAGACTAGATAGATGGCTTTTGAGATAGCCATCTATCAAGTCTGGATACTTGAGAAGACTAGATAGATGGCTTTTTGCCCTAATTCAGGAACACTACTATTTGAAATTGTTCCACTCTGTAACCGGTCAGTATTTTCAAAGTTGGCATGTACACCATCTTGTGATACAATTTTCAGAGAAATGATGTCATAAATTATTCTTGGATTTCAGCAGAACTAGCCTGAAGTCTTAGGTCAGACAGAATGGAGCCAGGCTGATGTTCCCATCCTTCTCTTATTTGGATCTCTCCTCGGATTCCCTTATGTTCTCGCTTTGCCCTTGGTCTTTCTCTGAGGTTTGCCATCATCTAGTTGCTTTCAGCAGTTTTGGATGAACTAGTGGTTGGAAAAGAAGGCAGTGTTGGACTTACAGATAGTGATATATAGTGGTGTACGAACGATTTAAGCCTTCCTCGATTTGTATTTTTAATAAGGATGAGTTTATTTTTCTCCCAGATTTGGTCAGTGTAACAAAGTTATATGAAAAAAAATTCAGTGAACATGCAACAGAAAACGTTTTCAGAAGGGGAACTCTTAGTCCCTAGTAGATAACTTGGCTCTCCTAAGAATCTGACCTGACCTCCTGTATCATCTAACCCTCATATGCTAGTCCTGATTGTTAGTTGTAAAGCTACTGTTTTAGCTACTGCGTTGTTTTTAGATTTATTTATTTATTTTAGAGAGAGAGGGTGTGCAAGGGGGAGGGCAGAGGGAGAAGGAGAGAGTCTCAAGCAGACTCAGTGCTGAGCACAGAGCCATACGTGGGATCAAACCCAGAGATCACGACCTGAGCGGAAACCTGACACTTAACCAACTTTACCACCTAGGCACTCCTATTTTTTTTTTTTTTAATAAGCTAAAAAAATGGTCATTTTCCGTGAGATGTGAAGTAGGAACAGAAGCACTATTTGTATATTTGGATTATAATTAGAAATCACTTGAGATCTTTTTTACTGTGATTGGTCTCATTTTTAGATACTCAATTTGGGATATTTCATAGGTTTTTCTGTAAAACATGATGTCTAGACTATTACAGTGTTCTTAATTATTTGTCATTGAGTAAAGAAGTAGTGGTCATCTGGAGAGGTTTTCACTTTACAGTCATTGTCAGAGAATAATATAGCTTTCCTTTTTACTTTATTTTAGTGTTACCTAAGTACTTGCTAACTATGAAAGTAAAGTTTAAGCAATTTATTTACCAACATATACTGCCATTTTGTTTTGTTTTAAAAGATTCGTTTATTTTTAGATGGGGAGCATGAGTGGAGGGAGAGAAGGAGAGGGAGGCGGAGAGAGAGAATCCCAAGTAGACGCCCTGCTGAGTACAGAGCCGGATCCCATGACCCTGAGATCATGATCTGAGCACAAACCAAGAGTTAGATGTGCAACAGACTGGGCCATCCAGGCACCCCCATTTTGTTTTGTTTTAACTTAAGTTTGCTTATGTTGTGTAATGCATCAGATACAAATTAATGAACCAAAAACCGTAGGTCTGCAATATAAATTTTATAGCTAAGAATCTCTTTTATTATTGATTTTAGGTTTTCTGAAATCATAGATTATATGTAGTCCAAATACAAAAATAAAGTAAACCGGTTTTGTTTTGGTTTTTTTTTTTACATTTAAAAAAAATTTTTTTGGATAGCACAAGAGTGGGGGCAGGGAGGGACAAAGAGAGAGGGAAGTAGAGAATCTTAGGCAGGCTCCATGCCTAGCATGGAGCCCCATGCAGGGCTTGAGCTCACAATCCTAAGATAATGACCTGAGCCGAAATCAAGAGTGGACGACTTAACTGACTGAATCACCCAGGTGCCCTGTAAACCAGTTTTTGTAAGAATTATATTAACATACGGTTTTCCTTTTAGGCTTCCCTTACATATGCTGAAGCTCAGATGAGAATTGATTCTGCAGCCATGAATGATGATATTACCACTAGTCTCCGTGGACTAAATAAACTAGCTAAAATTTTGAAAAAAAGAAGAATCGAAAAAGGGTATATTTCAAAAATATTTATTGAGAAGTGTCTTAACTTATATATCATGGTAGTAAGAGAACCTGTGAACTCTTGAAAGTGTTTTATCGTGGACAATGACAGATTATTTAATGAGCTGAATAGAAAGTCAGGTAGAGACATTCTTTTTCTTCCAGCTCTGTCTTTGTAATATGCTAAGGAGTTAAAGATCTTAGAGAAAAGTTCGAGGGAGGCAAGAGCTCCTTAAGACTTTTCTACGGATTGTTCCTAATTTCAGTTAGAAATGAGTTTCCATATTGAACATTGGTTTCCAGATATTTAAATAAATGTAGATGAACAATTTATTGCACTTGAGAGTTTGAAGCGATTTTAGAGATTGTTTAATCCAATACCTTCATTTTTTAAATGATTCAGTTATATAGAAGAGGTCTTCCTGAAGATCTGAAAGCTAGTAGCAGATATGTGTCTTTCAGCTATTACATCATGGGATTTGCCTAACTGCAATATTATAAGATAAGAAGGAGTATCCAAGTCCCCAAACTTGTTGAAGTAAAGTAGTTAAAAGAAATTTGATTTTTAAAAGACATCAGCAATTGTCAGAGTGAAGCAAGTTCATGAACCTTTCAGATGCTGGTCTTGGGTTCCCATGCCCATCCAGGATAGGGTCACGAGTGGTTACTAAAAGTGCTTTTGTTGGGGAGTACAAACTCTAGATCTGTGCTGTTTCCTAAGATGTGCCTATTTAAAATTCATTAAAATTAAAGAAAATTAAGAATTCACTTCCTGAGTCACACTAGCCACATTTGAAATGCTCAGTAGCCACTTATGGCTAGTGACTACCATATCAGACAGTGTAGACAGAGAACATTGCCATTGCTGCAGAAAGTTCCATCGGACGGCGTTCTTCCAGGTAGTTAGGCTGAGCCATCTATTTCTACTCACAGGTCAATTTTCTGGTTAATATTCAATGTGATCCTAAATATAAAATTTGCATCTGTGTAAGGATAATTTGAATGTGTTAAACCCAAAGAAACTAGAGGACACAAAACAACACATTTTTCAGCAAGTGTTTGTTCATCAGCCATATGCAAGACATCAGAAGAAAGTTTGTGTGAACATAATTTTTAGAAAGTTTGTTTTAAAAGCAAAATGAATAAAATGCAGATTGAAACATTCATTTTGGTAGTTTTAAAGTAGGAGAAATTTGCATTAGTAACTAGCTTCTGATTAGTATAGGAAAGATAATTTTTAACTTCAAAAATTGTATGTACTTTTAATTTTGTAACTAGACAATCATCTACTGGTAAAAACAGATCATTGAGTCTTCTCAGTCTTAGGCAAGAATTGAGAAAACAGTAAAAAAATTGGTATTTTTTTACCTTCTTAAAGGATATGTTCTGTTTGATATTTATTTTATGTCTTTCTTAAAGGGTAAATGTTACGTCATGGATAGACATAACATTTTAAGTGTTTTATGAAGAAAAAAATGATCAAAATGTGATTAATATACCTTGCTTTTTAGGTCAGATGTATTGATAAACTAAATCTAGTGTAAGATCTTGTTGTAAAGACTGCATGGCAAGAAAGGAATATTTGTCAAGATTCTCTGTCTAGTCTTCCTTTGGTAGTTCTTTAGTAAAGCTGAAGAATTGAGGGGAAAAGTGAAGAATTAGCTTGTACCATCTCATCTTTTTTTTCTCCACTTCCCCCCCTTCTCCATGATTGTTTGGGGATACCCCACTTCATTAAAATTCTTTAAGTTGGTTTGAAGATAATCTACCAAAATAGCATCAAGGTGTGAAGAAACATAAGACTCGCCTGGTTGGAATTTACTTTTCACAGGAGAACTTGGGAACTCATGAAGTGAACCATTCCTGTAAAGACTTAGTCTAGTATGTTATCGGACACGTAACACTCCATATCAATAACCGTCTGTGTGTACATGGCAGCGTAGTAGTTTATCAGTCTCTACGTTGGCTCAGCAAATATGGACGTACTTTTGAACTGTGGGTCTTCTGATGGTACTTATCTATGTGTGGCAGCTTCCCTTTTGCTCCTCTGTCCATCATCCCTCACCCCAATACATTGTTTTCTGTGATACATAAAATACTGCCAGATACCTTCTTTATTTATAAAAGTGCTTACAAACCCATGTAACTCAGTAAAAGCTCAGTTTGGGTACAGAACATACTCAAATTCTCAGAAGCCCAAGGACTCATATTTTGTTGTGTTACTGTTGTCCTCTCTCTCTCCCTTTTTTTTTTTTTGAAGATTTTATTTATTTATTAGAGCACGAGCAGAGGGAGAGGCAGAAGGAGAAGCAGCAGCACACTCTCCACTGAACAGGAAGCCTGACCCAGGGCTTGATCCCAGGACCCTGAGATCTTGACCTGAGCCGAAGGCAGATGCTTAACTGGCTGAACCACCCAGGCGCCCCTGTTTTCCTCTCTTTTTAAATGCATTTTAGATCTGTAAGATATGAAAGCTGTCAGTGAAAAAAGAACATAAAACTTAGCAGATGATCTTAAAGCCTTCAGAAGAAAAACTATTACTTGCTATGATCGTTTTCTATTTTAAAAGCATCACTTCCAGAATTATATCTGTTATTGGCTCACTTTACTAAATTTACATCTTTAATTTCTATTTAGGGCTCTGACTCTTTCTTCTCCGGAAGTTCGATTCCACATGGACAGTGAAACTCACGATCCTATAGATCTGCAGACCAAGGAACTTAGGTATGTAGATTTTTGCTGGGCAGTAGACAGGATTTTTATTTTAAATGTGATATCTAGTGTATATATGAATAAACAAAACATATTTGTACCCCAAATACCTAATTCTAGTAGGGTTATGGTTTCTGTAGACCTTTTTGATTTAGGATATATAGAGAGAGAAGTACATGATTTTGCTTTTTAGTTTTTCTCATATAAAAATCTGAGATAGGTATTAGAAGAATTTTCAATTTGAATTGGTCTTAATGTGGGTGTATTAGAGCTTGACTAGTAATAGTTGTGGTAAGTAAGAGATTGCCCGGTTAATTTCTCAAGTATTTAATGTAGAAGAGCACAGTGTACAAATATGGAGAAGACCTCGTGCGTTAAAGCCAGACTGCCTAGGTTTGGGTCCCGTTTCCAATAACTCCAGACAAGTGATTTGACCTTTTTACACGTCAGTTTGTTTGGTGGTAAAATAGGACTGGTAATGGTACTACCTACCTCACTGGGTGTTGTGAGGAGTGCTCAGATGTTATTGTTGTTACCATTGTATTGATTGGGTTGAGATTTAGGAAGCAAGACCATTTTTGGTTACATCAGGCCTCTTTTCCGTGCCTGTTACAAGGTAATTCAGAAATGAATGTGCATTTACACTTTCCTAGTGGATGACCAAGGATTAAAAATGAGAATATACTCAAGTTTCTTAGTTAGGACCAGTGTGACCTTTATAATATTAGAGCTAAAATTAAAAAAATACTTTTAGGAGAACTTTTGTACAAATAAAACTAATGTTAATGTGAATGGTGAGCCTGATAGGAAGAAGTTTTTTGAGGAAAATGTCGAATCTAACTTTGCCAAAGTAGAACATTACTCCTTCTTACCAAGAAGACAACACATTTCTAAGAGATTGTCTCTAGTCTTAAACGTATGCTTGGAAGTCTTCCCAATATTTAAAAAATTAATATACTTTAGGAATCTAGTCAAGAAGTTTATAAGATGTTAAAAATGGAAACATGAATGAAAGATTAATATGATGCCCGTTGAGTGACTTGGAAAAAAGAAAGCACAATGTACACAAATATAAATCATTTACTAACCTAAGTTTTAAATAGACATAGACTACAGAGAATGAAGAACAGTATCAAATTGGTTACGAGTTTTGAAGTCAGTTATGTGGGCTTGGGTCTTGTTACTACTAACTCCGACTTTGAGCAAGAGAATAATGTTACATATCCTTAGTTTTCTCATCTGCAAAACAGGACTAACGTATATCTCTGTCTATAGGGATACAGATAGATCAACATTTCACAACATAGCGCAATGCCAGGCCAATAAGAAATACCTAGAATAGCTATTGCAAATATGATTTCTTCATTTTGATGATTTATTGGTGAAAACTTTAATTTTTTAAGCCCAAATTTGTATGACCTAAATAGCTTTTAATTCTTATTAGTAAATTTTATTTTTATGGATTTATAGTTAAATAAAAATCTCTTTAGACTTAGTAAAGGAAGGTGAAAATGCTTATGGTTTAGATTTTATATATTTATTAGAATTAGTAAAGCTGCTTTTATTTAAATGCAATTTAAAAGTCTCTCGCATGAGACTTACTCATGCAGTAGATGAGTAGTAAGAGATTGTCAGCCTAGCAGCTGAGAAATGAGAAAGAGTCTTAGGTTATGAAAAATATGCATGTACACACACATACGAATGTTTACGTAGGAAATACTTCTGTTGTCTCATTGGTGGAAAAGGTAGCCTGGGAATAAATGTGACACGTAGAAGTCTCAGATTCTTTTTCCTTATTTAATGATTTCTCCATTGGCAGGGAAACAAACTCCATGGTGGAAGAATTTATGTTACTGGCCAATATCTCTGTTGCAAAAAAAATTCATGAAGAATTCTCAGAACATGCCCTGCTTCGAAAACACCCAGCGCCTCCTCCATCAAATTATGAAATTCTTGTTAAGGCAGCTAAATCCAAGGTAAGGTCACATAGTTTGCAAAATGATCTGTATTTGAGTTGTGATCTGTCCATTGTACTTAAATAATCTGTATTTGCATTGCATGAAAGTTTTGTTGTTTTTTGATGCAAAAATATACTAGTAGTACTTGTAATTAAGAAAAAAGTCATCCAGCTTGGATACAGTCATTTCTTCCCACATTGAAACCATTTGCTGAAAAAAATCCTTTAATGTCTTCAAAGAGGACCCTATGCTACAGCCAGAAGTTCCATACTAAGTTATTTGCAGTATCCTGTACATACGAAGCTCTTCCATGTCTTTTTTACTTTATATGTACTCTTTATACCTGTATTATTTCATGCCTCCTCTGAACTGCCTAAGTGCCTAACTTCAGAGACTTAGAAATAATTGTTTTTCCTCTTATCTTCAACTCAGTTAAGCCCTCTTTATATCACATCCCTAAGAAAGAAGTCCATTTATTGCATACATTGGGGAAAAGGAAAAATAAGAAGGGTACCATATCCTCCACCTCTTGTAGGTATAATTACCCTTACTCTTGTGGAGACTGTGGCGTACATTGGTTTTCTTTGGATCACTTGTTCAGTTCCCATTTCTCCTGTCCAGAAGAGAGCTGGAAGTAGTGTTGGGTCTCAGTATTATTCTAAAAGAATGATGTTGGTTTCTCATTTTTCAGATTTTTATGGTGGGCCTACTACCCCAGAATCAACTTCTCCTCTGCTCTGAGGCTTACAGAATCACCTTCTCCTTTGCTCTAAGGCTTACAGTGTAAATGAGGGAATTTTCTCCTACTATCTTATTTCTTCCCAAGACCTGGGTAGAGGAGGGAGGATCTAAGTATGTCTACCTCATCTTCCAAAGTAGAACACAGCAGTTAGTTTGATGTATCAGCATATTGAACTGTAGTGACCAGTACAGTTTTATTTGGCCTCTGGCCTTTACTTCTACCTTGAATGGAAGGAAGAGAAATATCTGCAGAGGAAATCCACACATGCTGGAAAGAATCCAGATCTGCTTTGATTTTTTTTCCCTACCCCAACAAAGAATAGGCAAGCACAAATTGGACTTTGAGAACCACGCTACAGCTACCACCATCTTTCCCCTTTAAAACTTCTTCAGAATGTTGATACTTCAGTACCTTTTATAAGCTATTTTTAGTTCTCATAGGTTAAGGACGAAAGATGTAAACACTTATTATCTGGTCAAAAACACCGTATTTGTTCAGTTTGATTTGTTGTATTTTGAAGACATGATGGTACTGATTTTAAAATGTTTACTAGGGTGCTTTTTCCCTCTTCTTTACTTTCAGAATTTGGAAATTAAAACTGATACAGCCAAGTCCTTGGCTGACTCTTTGGACCGGGCGGATTCTCCGACTTTCCCCTATCTCAACACTCTCTTAAGGATCTTAGCCACTCGCTGTATGATGCAGGCTGTGTACTTCTGCTCTGGAATGGATAATGATTTTCATCACTATGGCTTAGCATCGCCGATATACACACATTTCACTTCACCCATCAGAAGGTATTTTTTCTTTATAAAATTATAGGAGATCGAAAATAGTTCATTTTGAATTGTAAAAAGATATTTTAATGCTTAACATAGCATGATTCTTATTTCTCCTTCATGTATCTAGATATGCAGACATCATCGTCCATCGGTTGCTGGCTGTGGCTATTGGGGCTGACTGTACTTACCCAGAGTTGACAGACAAACACAAGCTTGCAGATTTATGTAAAAATCTCAATTTCCGGCACAAAATGGCTCAGTATGCCCAGCGTGCATCAGTGGCTTTTCATACCCAGGTATTTGCCTTCTGTCAGTAGTGTTAGGGGAGACAAAGTTTTGTTCACTTTCAATTTAATTTCAAAATACTTTTTGTTAATTTCAAAAATATTTTAAGACAATCCTTAATAAGGCTATATGTTATTTTACAGTTGTTTTTCAAAAGCAAAGGAATAGTAAGTGAAGAAGCCTATATTCTATTTGTAAGAAAGAATGCTATTGTGGTGTTAATTCCAAAGTATGGTTTAGAAGGTACAGTCTTTTTTGAAGAAAAGGACAAACCAAAGCCAAGGCTTATTTATGATGATGAGGTACAGTATTTCTAATGTTTTTATTTTGGGGTTTTGGGAGGGGGTACTTTTTCTTTGATAGTACCTAGAAAGGATAAAATTATTTTTTGTATCCTGCAGAACTTAATTGCACAGACTGATAAGCTTATTCTATTCATAATTTCTCACTTCAGAATATCTTCCCACATATAGATATTGTCCTTGATTTGTTTTACACCATATAGTTTCCCCCTCTAAGGAAAACTTGAATTACGCTTTGAGCAATTGGAGAGATGCATTAAAGTAAAGGAGTAAATGGCTGCTTATAGCTCAGACAGAGGAATTTTTTAAACCTGTTTCCATATTTGTTGTCTGACACACTCTTTACTTCCCTAACTTTAATAGAATACGAAATAGCAGACTTTGCCCACAGTACCTTTTTCTCTAGTAGACCAACAATTTGCTAATTAATGGAGTGAGAATCCTGAGATTAATAAACGTATATATTGGGATCATCTTACTGAAAGGGGGAAGTATACACATAAATAGGTCATGTATATGTGAAGCAACTAGGTAAATGGTTTTTGTTATATTGCACACCTAGATGCTTATTAAATATGGAAATAATTTTTTAAATTTAAACTTTTAAATTAACGTGAATGATAAAGAACTAGAACAAACCTCAAGATAAGATAGTAATTTAAAATCGTAAAATGTGTTTTGTTCAGATACCTTCCCTTAAAATAGAGGATACAGTGTTCCATATATTTGACAAAGTTAAAGTGAAAATCATGCTAGACTCATCTAACCTTCAGCATCAGAAAATCCGAATGTCCCTGGTAGAACCACAGGTAAGACCAAACTTTACTGTCCATATCGTGATGGTATAAAAGGTGCATATTGTGTGAAAGAGAAAGATATAATCATAAATTATTTCTGTTCAAGAACAGAGAAGTCTTCTAAGTAGTGTGGGAGCCAGATATTTGTATAGCAAATTCAATTTTCTCACTAATTTCCCTAGGCTGTGGGATCCCAGACATTTGGGATTCTTTGGAAAAGGTCCTCAGTACCAAAGGCAGAGAGCTGTCTGAGATCTCTTGCCCGGTCCCTTTTCACTTTTATGAGTCTTGAAGTCTGCACTTTTAAAGATTAAGATAAAGTATGTTTCACCCTAAGGTATTAGTTCTTTAACCTTGTTTTGCCCCAGCACACCTGAGGCCCCTGATGCTGTCACCGTGGCTCAGCTAGGATAAACTGGACATGTTCTAGTTAAACCACATTTTCCAAATGACATGCTTCCCATCCATCTAGACTGTGTCTGCCTTTTACATTTTTGAACCACTATTTGTGTGTGAAATATGTATACTTTGTGTGGAAGACCTTTACTAATAACCTCCTTTCCCCCACTCTCCCCTGACAACTTTTTTTTTTTTTTTAAGATTTTATTTATTTGACGGAGAGACAGCCAGCGAGAGAGGGAACACAAGCATCCCCTGACAACTTTTTAAACTTGGAAGTATCAGTAGGGAAGGAGAAGATAAGAAGGAGATTTATTGCTTATTTTATGCTTTTACTCACCTTATTTTTCCATTTGCATTACTGTAGATACCTGGAGTAAGCATTTCTGCTGATACTCCAAACATGGACATTGATGAACCAGAGAGAAAGAAGAAGAAACGTGAGAAATAACTACAGTCAACAAAAAAACTTCAAAGACTGGTTTCCTTAACAAAACAAAACAAACAAAAAACCTTGAGAGAATACTTTTAAACCTAGGAAGTGTGTGTAACAGTTTGTTACTTTTAAATACATTGTAATGGTTTTAACAATTTGCATTTTTATTGCACTGTTGACTCTGTCTCATCATGTTACTTCATTTCTAGATTGAACTATTTATGCATAAAAATTCAATTGAATATCCATCATTTAAATAGTGACAAGATAGCAACCTCAGGGATCTGTAAAGACCATTTAAATGGAGTATTCATTCATCTGCTCACTAAAGAACAGATTAATTTTATGTAAGTAATTTGATTATTTAATATTGATAGAAAAATAGCATTTTCCTATGGAGGAAAATAGAACATTTTTAGAAGTCAGGAACAATCTGTCCTTTCTAAACCTTGAAAGCTGTCCCATGTTTGGTATGGTAGTTTTTAGATTTCAAGACAATGATATCAAGATTTGTCAAGGAATTCAGTCCTTTGCCATCTTTAATTCACCTAATTTATATGAAGTGTTCTCTTACTGTTAAAAGCTTCCTGCATTTTTATTAGTGGTCCTTGAACAGCTGTGTTTGGGAATTGAATGTTGTAGGAAGGCAATAGGGAGGATGTTTGAAGCTGACTAGAATGAGTTTCTTTTAATACCAGATAATAAGTATGATTATCATCCTTGACCTTTAGCTCACATCTCCCCCAAAATGAGGCATTAGGGCTCAAAGAGCAAATGGAGATGGCACTTTAAACATCTGCATCATGTTATTTATAAAAAGTAGGTCATGAATGGCTTTTAAACTGTGTATGTATCAGGTTCCATAGGAAAGGGGGGATTGTGTAAGGACATATTAAAGGGAACAGATTGAAGTGAATATTATGATTTGGTGTGCCTCGTTCATCCCAGAGATTCGTAATTATTAAGTGTTTTTTAAGAATATTTTGAGATAGTTACCTCAAAACATTTTACTTTGCTTATTCAATTTCTAGAGTACTTACAATGTACCAGGCTCATCACAGAGTCAGGTAAACTCTCTCTGCCTTGAAGGAACTTACAATCCAGTGAGAAAGGACCAGCAAATAAATCAACAGGTCGACTAAGTGGGAATAATGACCATGTGTACAGTCATTTAGGCCCTCAGTGATTGTTAAGTGATTGTTCCAGTTTCCTACTACTGAGGAAAAGATCCATAATTGAGGCAGAACTTGTTTCAGTTGAACAACAATAACTTTGAGTGGTCTTGGGACCAAGTAATGAGCTAACACGCAAGAGCAAGTGTCAGCAAGCCTTTTCTGTGAAGGACCAGCCATGTTAGACTCTGCTAGCCGTTCAGTCTCGGTTACAACTGTAGTACTCACCTCTCCTTGTACGGAGTGAAAGCAGACACAGACGGGATGTAAGCAAGCATGGCTATGTTCCCACAAAAATTTAAATTTCATAACTTTGATGTGTCACAAAACGCAATTTCCACCTCCCCACCATTTAAAAATCCTTTTCTGACAGCCCATAGTTTACTTGCAACAGAAGGAAAGGGAGGCCTCTTGGTTAAACAAGGCAATGGCTAACCTATCTTTCCATGTTTGTTTTCTTGGGTCTGTTTTATGAGGAGGCCTAATTCAGGCATTAGTCCTTTTTGGGTAGGTCAAGATGACCAGAATCTTTACTTTCACCCAAAGCC
Organism: Ailuropoda melanoleuca; assembly: GCF_002007445.2. Lineage (NCBI taxonomy): Eukaryota > Metazoa > Chordata > Mammalia > Carnivora > Ursidae > Ailuropoda > Ailuropoda melanoleuca. Next base: position 107,440,415 of record NC_048224.1, on the reverse strand, counting down.
TCATCTTCAGTAATCTAAAATGCTTTCTAATGTCAGTTTTTATGCTAAGCAGCGTACACGGAATATTACACTCAGAAAGCCCTGCTGGGTAAGACTATCTCCATCCACCCCCACCCATTTAATAGATGAGAAGATTAAGGTTTTATGGCCCAGATCAAGTAGTGACAGGTTGGATTTGAATCCAAACTATAATCACTACTTGTTTTTTTGACTTGTGCTAATGAAAAGACATAGCCAAGGAAGCTCCTACCTTTAGGAGCTAGAATTCCTCTTACAGCACAGTATTATTTAAGTTTATATTGATCCTAAAGCCTGTGTGATTAAGGACTCAACTTCGTAATGGAGTGTCTTTAGCAGTGGACCTAGTGACTGACAGCTTTAATGGTTGGTGTGCTGGGGAAGAGGGTGAGTCAGATACACAGAAGAAGAGGTCTTTACAGATTAGCAATTAAGTTACAAGGTGCAAAAAGGGAAGAAAATGACACAATGACAGTATGTTATTTCCTGGGGCTGTATATGAATTATTGCTCCCTTTTGAATGAGATAATTTTGAAAAGGTGGTTTGTAAATATGAATATGCATTCTCCAGAAGTTAAGAATATTTCCAAAAAATGTATCACTTCTACTCCCAACATGAACATAAGATTTTAAAAAATTAGTTTTGTGTCTGCACAGCCAAAACTTTGTAGGCCTAAATTTAGCTCTACAGACACTCCACCGTCGCCCAGTCCCCACTTTTTCTCTCCCAGGTTCTTACTCCTCTCTCCAGCCAAATTTGAGCAGGAAAGATGTCTGTACCCTAGGGGTGGAGATACAGCCTAGGCGTCCCATGCTTACCCCACTGATAATATGTAACACTAAGATGCTGTTAGTACTACTTTTGTAGTATTACATTTTTTTAAAGTAGTAACTAGAACAGTTATCATTAGAACTGAGAGTTTGTTCACAGAAATGAATCAAGAATGAAAAATTCTGGAAACCTTAATCTCCTTCCTACCTCTTTAAGGTTGTTATTCTAAGATTTATTTCTTTCACAAAGGTTATAAATGTAAATTCATCTGTATAGTCACCTATTTTTATGTAAAATAAAATAGTACCCTCACAATTCCACGTGTTCTTAAAACTACACTAAATTCAGTGCAGTTGGTAAGGTTTACTAATAAGTAGTTCACTGACCCTGTGGGATAGGAGCAAAGTCCTTGTTCTCAAATTTTTTATTGTTAAACACATCAATCAAGGTAAGTACAAAAATATTTATTAATAAAAAATACAGTTGTACTTCAATGAATTGAAAGTTCCAGGAGCTTTTCTGTTGTTCCCATGTCACTAAATTAAGCCTTTGATTTTTCACATTAAGGAGGGGGGAAGGCTTATAAGCATGTTAGTTGAAGCAACTTTTTCTCAATCACGATCACATTATCGATCCTCTGCACAAAAATTATGTGAGGAGCCACTGAGTGATGGTCTTTGGTTCTGAGAGGTATTCTACGGACTGTTGCCTTGAGGAAGATTCTGTTTTCTTTCAACACCTCTGTGTTACACGGTCTTCCTGTGGCAGGGAGGGAAAGAAAATATATTATTTGCTGCTTGAATAGGACCATTCAAGGGTCCAACTACCATGTTTTAAAAACCTGACTGCAGATTTTCTTATGAATTCTAAAGGCACAGTGAAGATAGGGTTTTCTATAAATCAATATTCGGCATCAAAAAGTCCTTTTCCTGTACCCTAATGCTTGCTTACTTTTAAATGAACAACTACAATCCCACCTCAACAAAATGGAGGAGAGGGAAATTAAGGTGGCCTCCATATTATAGCCTAATATTCACTTGGAGAGAGTTATGTTCAGGTGCACACTTGCTGGTGTTTATTGTGTTTATGCATAAATTGGCATATAAAAATCAAAGATTCTCCTGATTAGTGCCTAAAATTATGATGGGTTTTCCTCAAATGTACATATATAGTTATAACCATCCTATCTGGAAGGTACAGTAAATGTTCTAGTCAAAAGTATACCCTTTGTACAAATACTTAGTAGGTAAGGTATGTTATTCATAGTCTTGAAAGGCTTTTGGATTTTAAGAAAAGAGCCCTTACCTTTGAGTTCTTATTTTGATGTGTGGTCTCTCAGTTGTATCATTTTCCTAATAATCAAAATTGTTCTTTATGTTTAACTTTGAAACAATATTAGAGGCAAAAACACTTGTCTTGGCACCCATTATTCCTAGTCCCCTTTAGTTTTAAGGAAAGGAGTTCAGGTGCCTATTCCATAGTAGGACTAACTCTCCCTCTCCAACCTCTTAACCTCTCCCATAGCCGAAGAGTTATTTAGGAAAATGAAGTGTTTTGATTTGAAAACCTGCTGTTAAATAAACTAAAAATAGGATAAGGCATAAACAGATGAAAATAAACAAAATTTTAAATAAAATAGGTGGAAAAAATACTGGAAAACATTTATTTTCATTTTAAAGATTTTATTTTTAAGTAATCTTTACACCCAAGGTGGGTCTCGAACTCAACCCTGAGATCCAGTCACCTGCGCCACTGAGCCAGGCAGGTGCCCCTCAAGAAAGTCATATTTAATAAATATTTATAACATAACCATATCAAGCTTTCTGTTTTTCCCATACCTTTGTGTTAAAAACTTGGGATTTATTCTCAACTTCCAAAGTTTGTGCATCACTATCTGCTCCAACCGTATCCATAATATTGCTTCCACAATTCTGGGTGTTATAGCCACTATCCATCTGACAGGAAAAAGGAAAAAAAAAAACACCAAGGATAACATTGCAGATTTATTCACTTATCCACAAAATTTGAGGAACTTTTATGTTTAAGTAAAATTAAAAATATTTATATAAAATGTACTTCTAAAATCATATACTCATATAAAATTTACAACTTATATAATTATATATAAATATACAATATTTAAGTGAATCACTACTACCATTTAATATTGATCATAATGAAATTTAAAATATAGAAATATAAAAGGTAGTTCTATATAGAACTGGTGGTTCTTCAAAGCAGTCACTGTACTACACCATTCCTTTTGATAAAATACATCTTGTAGTTTCCTTTAGAATCTGTGAACAAGCCACTATGAACTTGCTTTCCTGTTACTCTGTGATCACACCCAGTGGATAAAAGTGAGGATTACAATCAACTTCACCTTCCAATTCAAGCTTTACCAAGCTTGTCTCTGAATAGCTTGGTTTTATCTTTAAATAGGATTTACCTAAAAGGCATGTTATCTTTAAGGGTATTCAAGATAATTCACATTTTTTTAAAGGTCAGTTATATTATACTCACACCCATTGTTGAAATACAAACGTTAGTTTCATCATAATACCACATACATAATGGCTCTAGATGTTAGTTCAACTTTTCATTTTAATTAACTAGCATTCTAGGACGTACTGTTGCGGCCCCAAGTGAAAAAAGGGATTCTGGCAAACTTCAGTTTTGGTATATATATGATAAATATTGAGTGGCTTAAAAAGTGCCAGGGCCGGTATTGGCACTCTACGTAATACCATCCTTACTTGGTCCTTACAACAATCCTAGAGACTTCACAGATGAGGAAGCTGAGGTTCAGAAAGGTGGACTTTCACAGTGTCCAACAGAATGAGGTGATGAAGAGCCGAGGCTCCCACACCTCTGTCCACCACACACATTGCATCTACCTGCACAGTGTTGAGCACCAAATAACACCAAGCCCCGGGAGGGATTTACCCTGCACTTAAACTCCTGCAAATTAGGATCAGAGGGAAGGAAAAGACTGTGTACTTCTGTCTCCATCACAAACATCAGAATAGGCTAGAAAGTGCATTCTACCATCATCTTAAGAAAAATGTTTCCAGTTTTCAGGGAAGAATGTATAGGGGTTCACTACTGGGAATCATGTTCTATTTGAACAAAACCCTTGTGACATGTAAAAAAAGAATCTTCCGTTATGTTCCAGGGGGAAACACCTGGCTCTGTTACCACTGGACAGCTATTTGATCAAAAATGTAATTATCAGATTGCTCCCAGAGAATCTGCCAATTACTTTTCCTTTTATCACCAGTGCCAAACAACTGGTTTACACAACTCAATAGTAATGCATAACTGAATATATCAAGGGAAAAGTTAATATAGTAGGGCATAAGACAGGCACAGGAAGAGAAGGTTCTTCTCCTTAGGAAGAGAAGAATCAATGGATGGCCCCATTAGACGGCAGCTGACCACACTGGCCCTCATCTAGACCATTAACGGTGATGCCTACCACAAACCAACCAGACAATATACATCATCTCGTAACTCCCACAGGTGGCAAAATAGGCAAAATAGGCATTAGAACATTTTACAGCTGAGAAGGATGAGGTGCTAAAAAAGATTAAAAAGTCATGCTCTGCTCACTGTTAAGTGGTCCTTGCCTTAAGATCCACAGCCTGTAAAGGACAGAACTCTAATTCAAATTCAGTTCTGAATGCAATGTAGATCTTCCAGTTGGACTCGGCTGCCTATAAATGGTGTTTCCACTGCCAACCATTCTACACACTGTTAATGTATTTTTCTCCCACATAAATCAGACGTGGTCTTTCAAAAAGATTCCAAGTTCAGGTTCACAACTGACAAGCACTGTGGCTTACGGTGCATTCCCGGCAATCAGGCCTCAGCACTTTCGTCCTTCCCTCACCACCCTCATCTTCCTCTTCCTCTGTCCCTCTTGCTTGTTACCTGTCACAGAAGTCTCTGTCTCCCATTACCTAAGGGAGTGTTTAGGCACTGTAAGTATACTCACATGAACTCAACTCACAGTAATCAAACTATTAGCTAACAATCCTCTTATTAGCCCCATTTTAAATAAGAGGGAACAAACTCAAAGAAGCTCTCACTTCCTGAAACTGATAAAACTAACTGAGCTAGGAAATGAACTGAAATCTGCCATTTTGCTTTCCCAAGCCCAAGCTCCTGAAAGCCATGCTAGCCCCCTGCTACAAATATATGCACCTGTGTCCATCCCAGCAACCCCCTCCCGTCCCTTGTGCTAATCCTCCTACCAGACAGAGCTCTAGATTCTATCCCATCTCGCACACCTCAGTTCCTTCACGTATAAAATTCATCACTATTTTACAGATTATATTTATTGCATCTGCTGTAAGGCATCATGAGGACTGGATTCTAACAGTAAAATACTTGGCCTGGTCTCTGGTACTTAAAAAGGATACATAATTGATACCTATTATTAATAATTATCCTGTCCAATATCTAGTTTTCTTTGTTCTTTGTACTCTTTTCCCTCTCAACTTAAATATGCTAGTTTCTCCCATCTAAAGTAAAAACAAAGTTAAAAAAGAAACTATCAAAAGATCTTGGACTTCAATGGTCTTCTCTAGCTATGATAACCCTTCCCTTTACAGCAAAGTTCTTCAAAGAGTTATCTACACATAATTTTTCACTACTTCATCTCCTTTACCCTCCTTCCATTCACTTTTCACCACCCCACCTTGAGGCTGTTCCGTCATCAAATTACTTCCGTTCTTAATTCAACAGCCACTTTTCAAGCCCTATATCCCTTACTTTCAGAGCACTAACCAGTCTTTCCTTAAGATGTTCCATGATACTATGCTTTCCTGGTGTCCCTCTCTCCCCTCTGGCTGGTCCTTCTCAGTCTCCTTTGCGGGCTCTGCTTCCTTTACCAAACCCTCGACTTTTCCTCAGGGTTCCAAACACTGATTGGCTCACTGTTCTCACTTTATACAGTCCTTCTGGTTGAACTTACCTATACATTCATTCTGTTTTCATTCCACAAATACTTAACAAGTAGCTATTACATGTAAGCTCTGGGATAAACAAAAACATACATGATTGCTCTATAAATGTTCTGACTGGAAAGAATGCAAAGTGTACATGGAATTATGAAAGCATATAATGAGATCTAGCTTGGCTACTGTGATCAGGGAGGGCTCCTTTGAGGATGTGATCATTAAGCTGTGAACTAAAAAACGAATAGGAGTTAACTAGGTAAAGTGGGAGAGATAGGAATTCTAAGCAGTGTGTGGAAAGGCTCTTTTGACGAGAAGGAAGATGGTTATTTAACACTCTGGAAAGCTAATGTGACTGAAACAAAGAGAATGAAGGGAGGGAAAATGAAGCTGATGAGTAAGGCAAAGGTCAGACCATTGGATGCTTTGCTAGCCACGCTACAAGATTTTTAAGTTAATACCAAAAGCAAAAACAACCCCCCCAAAAAAACCTTGGAAGTTAACGCAACAAAAACAAGATAAAAAATACAGTGGAAAGATTTTTAAAAATTGGAGAATTAAAAGCAAATTCCAGAAAGAAAAGTGAAAGCGAGAGAGGAGAAATCTAAAATATTATTCAAAAAAAGATCCAAGAAGTGAAGGGCATGAGTTTACAGATCATAAGGCTCTGCTGAGTGCCCAGTACTATGGATGAAAACATGCCCACACCAAAGGATCACTGAAATTTCCGAACACTGTAGACAAAGAGAAGATCCTATACGTGTCCAGGGGTGGGTAAAAGAGATCATATACAAAAGATTCAGCATTAAAATGGGTTCAGATCGCTCACCAGCAATAATGAAGTAGAATCAACGAAACAATGCCTTCGAAGTCTGAAGGACAATTATTTCCAAACTCTCAGGTGAGAGAATAAAGAATACATGATCAGACATGCAGTATCTAAAGAATGTACTCCTCTCCTCTTCACAAAGCTACCAGAAAATGTGTTCCAGTAAAGAAAGAGGTAAACCAGGAAAGAGAAGAATGGAATGCAGAAAAGAGGAGACAGAATCCCCAGTCTGATGAAGGGATATTCTGGGATGACAGCTTGAACCACACATGGAAGCCAACCAGTCCACAACAAAGTAAGTCAAAAGGCCCTGGGAAAATATGGCTGTCTTCAAGCGGTTAGAAGCTGCCCTTGCGGTAGGAAAATAACAATGTCTGAAGTTTTTAAACTATAAAATGCTCTGCCAAAGGTAAATATTACTATGATATGGCTCAAAGGGTCAAACTGAAACTGACTGGTAGATATCACAGACAGAACCATATTTTAGCTCAATATAAGAAAGAGGCTTGTAATGATAAGAGAAGCCCCAAAATGGATTAGAATACCCCTGCAGGCACTCAAGCATAGAGTGGATGACAATTTAGAGTGATATAGGCTTCCAATGGGTAGCTGAATTAGATGATTAAAGTGTATTTCAATGAAAGCATTTTGATTCTTCTATAAATGCTCTGGAAAAAAAAAAAGGCAGTAAGGAAAAGGGAGAAGAAAAGAAGTTAACAATACCTTGAAGGCTAAGTTTGACTCTAAGTGCTTTTTCACTTAGGAACCAAATTTAGAAGCTAACACATATAAAAGTGATTTCTAGTGTACTTTTTCTGAGCAATGATCCTAGAAGTCAGGAGAGATAATACAGACATAAAAACATAAGCAGTTGATTATATTTAATTTGGGGTCATTTAGAACCCCTCCGTGAGTTCTAAATTTTAGCATGCCAAAACTGACAGCACTAAAACATTATGGGGTGGTGGGAGAATTAAATGAATGACTACATATAAAGTGGTTGGAAAAGCACCTGGCACATCGAAACACTGTGTACGCGTTAGCTAGTACCATGAGTCAGTACAAACTCGGATTCCAGAACATGAACTCTAAAGCCATACTGCCAGGATTCATATCTTGGCACCACAACTTGCTACCAATGGAGGTAATTTACTTAATCTCTCTGACCCTCAGTTTCCTCATCTGTAAAATGTGGAATAATAGTCTACCTATTTCACAACAGCCCTGTGAAGATTCAATAAATTAACACATGTAAAGCACTCAGAATAATGCCTGGAAAACGCTAAGAGCTACGTAAGCACTGGGTGTTCTTACTATAAAATGGCAGGTAAGAACTGCCTTTCTGACTATTTTAAAGTTCTTTCAAAATTCTCAGCTCAAAGACTATGGCAATTAATGGAACAAATATCCTTCTGAAAGCTAAGCACTGGTTCTGAAGTTTCTCCAATGAATCATGTTTTCCTGGTGTCAGATACTACATGTGTGATTACATGAAAAATGTTTTTCATTTTTAAAAAGCTTACGAAAAGCATACACGTAAAACTGCTCTAAACTCTATGTTTTTTTCTCCCCAAATCATATAAAGGAAAAACAAAAACTACTAAAATTTTAGAAGACAAAGGCTATATACCAGGAACTGAATTTCTCTGGTGCTAGGTCCACATGGGAGAGAGAGGAATCCTGAGAAGTTGCCTGACCCTAGCACTCTATAAAAACACAGCAGCTTGATTTCTTTTCTGCTCTCATCTTTCCCTACTGCAAATAAGTACCAGTGAATGTGAATATTAAATATGCACCAACAGTCCCAATTAAAAGAAACTAACCCTCTTAGTATCACCATGTATTGATATTTTTAAAAAATATTATATATATACCTATATATATGTATACATATAAAGTTATATAATACTACAGTCCTCACATTTAACTCATTTTTTTTTAGTATAATCTCAGAAAAAGACAGAATAAGGGAGAAATTAAAGGACTGTAGAATATTCAAATATCTTACCTGAATGTTACTGCTTTCACAAGGAATGACACTGCTTTCTGCAAGAGGTGACATGCATATGTGAGAGTTTTCAATACTGAAGGCAATCCCACTCACAAAATCAGCCATGGGCAAACTCCCATTATCAACCGGCTCCTTAATCCAAGTGTTCTCGTCTGCTATTTCTACAGGATCAACCATATCCACAGTGTTGTTCTCCTTCTCACTTTCAACATCCTGCAACAGTGCTAATTCTTTCTCAGAAGTACTGGACCGATTCTGTGTAATAGACATGGCAGTCACTACTAAATGTGTGCCATGTGCTGAAGTGTCACTATTCCCCTGCCGCAGGTGTACTCCGCCCGTGTCCATGGCTGGTGACGAGGCATCTGTGGAAGGAAGATTCACCTGATCTTCGTCTTCACTGTGAGCCTCCAGAGCGAAAGGTATCCGAATCAGGGAGGTCCGATACTGAGTACCACCTGTACACATCTCCAGTCTCATAGGAGACCAATTCTTAATTGGTGAGCAGCCATCTATATAAGGACTTCTGATACATGGATTAGTAACTCCATTAGAATTTGTTGTTCCACACGAATTATCAGGAGAATGCAAAGTAAACTTCCTTTGTTCTAAAAGATTGGAAGGGAAAAATTACACTGTAAAAGCATGCAAATGGAAAAGACATTACTAAATGTTTTAATGACAGAAAAATTGGATTTCTAAAACATTGTACTGTTTACTGAAGTGAAATTTTGGTGTTAAAAACAACAGCACAAATGAATGTGTCTCAGTAAGTAGGATAGTACTCTTCAAGAAGAATTCCTCTGGTACTTCCTTTTAATTAGACAAAATAATTAACTCCCTGAGAATTATTTCTTCATTAACATATTGGTCCTATAGTAATAGTGTTCATATATGAAGAAGATAACTGGAAAACTCAGTTGAGAGCTACAAGTTAATAGCTACACCTGATAAATGAAGCAGGTAAAAACCTTGCAAAATACTATAAGCAATGTTAAAAGGCAAGCAAAAAACTGTAAAATAATATTTGTAATAACAAAGAGCTTAACAATGATAATGAAAATGATAAAAGTGCTTAAAAATATAATGCTTTTTATAACTTCATTGGCTTAAGAAAAACGAAAGTTTAAAAAAATAGTCAAGAGCCCATAAACAATCCTCCCAATAGCAAATAAACATATGAAGTGGTCAGCCACACAAATAAAAAATATGGAACTTAAAGCAATAAGAAAGCATTTGTTTAACAAAAACAGTGAAATACGAACTAAGAATCCCACCCCAAAATAATGGATTAATAAATATTCAGAAAAAGCTCATCAACCTTATAATCAAAGATACAAAAATTAAAGCAGTAAGAGACATTTTTGTAATATAACAAATTGAGAAACATCACAAAGAATGGTAATACCAGTGTTTGACTTTCTTACATACTATTGATGAAAATTTCAAGTGGTACAACCTTTTATAAAAAAAAATTTGACAAAATTCATAAAGATCCTTAAAAACATTCACCCTCCTTTGACCAAATAATTCCACTTCTGAGAATTTAACCTAAAATATGTACAATACAATGTATACACAAAAATAATTATTTTGATAAAAACATTAGAAACAATTTAAACGTTCACCAATGGTTGAAAACAAATGATACATCCATGATCAATGATTCAAAATCATTGTTTCATACAATAATAAACGATCTGAATAACCTATGAAAATATTTGTGATACTACAGTTTGTGAAAAAAGCAGACCACAGAACTACGGTGTGTGTGTGTCTATCTTCATACAAAAGTACATATACATACATAAATACTAACAAAAGTAGTTTTCAGGTTTCCAATTTTATTTATTATGAATAGCTTTTTATTATAGTTTTTTCAAAAGGAGTTATTTTTTTCAGAGAAACTAACATATTGCAAAGTAAAATAAATATGTAAATTCCCACACACTATATTTACCTTAAAAGTCTTACTCAAACAAACATCTTTTTTTTTTTTTTTTTTTAAAGATAGGTTCTCAACCCTGGTGCACATTAAAATCACCTGGGGAGTTTTTTTTTTTTATTTTTTGTAAAGATTTTATTTATTTATTCAACAGAGATAGAGACAGCCAATGAGAGAGGGAACACAGGCAGGGGGAGTGGGAGAGGAAGAAGCAGGGCTCATAGCAGAGGAGCCTGATGTGGGGCTCGATCCCACAACGCCGGGATCACGCCCTGAGCCGAAGGCAGATGCTTAACCGCTGTGCCACCCAGGCGCCCCCTTTTTTTTTTTTTTTTTAATATTTTTTATTTATTTGACAGAGAGAGACAGCCAGCGAGAGAGAGAACACAAGCAGGGGGAGTGGGAGAGGAAGAAGCAGGCTCCCAGCGGAGGAGCCTGATGTGGGGCTCGATCCCGGAACGCCGGGATCACGCCCTGAGCTGAAGGCAGACGCCTAACGACTGCGCTACCCAGGCGCCCCTCAAACAAACATCTTTACAAAATATGGATATCTGTTTACCAAAGTCTGAACCTACAGGTCAGAAGGCGCACAGAAACCAACCTAGCTCTAAAATTGCCATCTTTCTTTGATTCCCTTTGTAAGAATGCTTGATACAGATAATGCGAATCAGATGACGGGTGTTTAATACTAGCATAGAACTTTGTCGAGAATCAGGTTTTGAAGGTCAATTGTTCCTTTTGTAAAAATGCCAGTTTTTAAATTTGAGATTAGTGGTCATTTAGAGCTCTATAGTCAGAACAAGCTAAAAAAGAACCTCTTTAATAACAAGTGTTGGTAAATACAAAAATTGAAATTAGGTATTTTCTTATGAGACATACCTGAGAGTGGAGTCTTTCCTATTTGAAATGCAATTGGTGAGAAAGTGGGTGAAGAAAGAGGTGAAGGGCTGGTTATACTTCCCAAGCTGTACTTCTTTGCACTGCCCTGAATAGGGCTGGAAGAAAACTGCCCCTGTGATAAAAATAAATAAAATTATACGGTTCTCTTTCTCAATTTGTTATACCATATGCTATTTATTTTCATCTTCAAAACACGTTTACAAAGTAGGTCATATAAACTTTGGTCATTCACCAAAAGGCAAGGCATCTTGTAACAAGAACAATTAAGAAGACTTAGAAAAATTCTGAAATAGAGTATGTTAGTCAAAATAAAATTTAAATGCAGTGTTTAAGCAAACCATTCAATTTCTTATGTGCAGTTGTTTACGAACAACTTTAAATTACTCCATTAATGTCAATCCAGTTGTGGTATACTGAAAACCTTACACAGTTCGAACAACTTACACTGAAATTCCTTGAGACTCATGATTAATCTGTCATGCTGTATACCTCTAAATACAAAAATGGAATCTAACCAAAACATTTCTGACTAATGACAAAATGTGAGCTCGTCTAATCCTCACGAAATATAAAACCCAAAGGCAACCATTCCTTGAGTACAAAATGAGCATCGAGGTCCGTCTACAGCAAACTATAGTACGCTTTTAGTACGCTTCTTACCGAACTTGGTGTCTGCACAGGGCTCCTACACCGTACAGGAGATAAATCTATCGAATAAAAAACCTCAAGTGAGGCTTGAGCACCACTGCGAGGACTTCTGGGAGAAGCTGGAGGTAAGGAGTCAGAAATACTTCCATTGCCATCTAAAAACAGCTTTCTTCTGAGGGATGAAGAACTGAGGTTTCCAGGAGACTGATCTGAAAATTCATCAGCTCTAAAATAGTCACCTATATTTAATATTAACAGAATTAAAGGCAAAGGTAGTCATTTTGAAGAGCAATTATGCTTCAGTTACATGGTTAAAAAAAAAAAACAGCATGTACTATATATTTGAATTTTTATTCAAAAAAGAGGGCAAAGTTTAATTGCATATGTGATGTTTGAAATCTGAAATTATTCCTTCTTTTTCAAGTACTTCTTTATTAGTCTAAGGTAAAACCAATAAGATGTGCTGATGAATAGTTTATGTCTACAGCAAAATTTATAATGACAAAAAGGATAATCAGGCCAAGTAAAAGAAAAAGAAATTTTAGGACTGTTTCCCTCGTTCTTTAGAAAGAGACATTGCTACCTATTTCCATTTACAAAAAGCCATCAAAACAAAACCTTCTATCTAAGTTATTAAAGGTTTAAACAAATACAATACTTACCTAATACATTTTCTAAATTAAAATCCACAGGAAGAGAGAGCAGTGTCTGACAAGCAGCTGGAAGCAAGCAGATAAATAAATGCAACATGGATAAATCAATGCAAGCATATTACATGCAATTTAGCATGTGCTTCCCAATCAACCATCTCCCCATGATGTTCCAGCCAAATTGAATTATTTCATTTATGCTTTCTATTAAAAACATGCCACCTTTCTATAAGCAGTTTCCAGCTCTTGATAGAAACCTGTTAACAGTATGATTAACTTCTGGTTGTACGGCTGGCACTGGAATCAGAAAGGAAGCCAACCTATTCAGCTGATCCCTGAACAACATGAAATTAAACTGCATGGGTTTACTTAAATGTGCATGTTTTTCAATAAATACAGTACAGTACTATAAATGTAGTTTCTCTTCCTGAGGATTTTCTTAACGTTTTCTTCGAACTTACTTTATTGTTAAGAATATACTACATAGTACATGCAACACACAAAATAGGTGTTAATTGACTATGTTATTAGTAAGGCCTTCAGTCAATACTAGGCTATTAGTAGTTAAATTTTGCAGGAGTAAAAAGTTATATATGGATTTTTGAGTGCACATGGGGTTGGTACCCCTAGCCCCCATGCTGTTCTAGGGTCAACTGTATTTGGGGACAGATTTCCTAATTATTCAAAAATTTTCAGAAAAATGCCTTCCAAAACCAGAAATCGACTCACATGCTTCAAACAAGGAAACAACACACACACCCCCACACCCACACTATTGCTATTTCTAAAACATGGAGGGATATATCTATTCTAATTGTTTTGAAAAATTAGCTCTCCTATAGCTCATTCATAATTAAACAATGTCGATTCCAGAGTAGTGTTATCACAAAAACTGAATTTAAAATCAAATGTAGCTTAATGTGGAACATTCTTCATTTTTAGATTATATTAATACTTACCATTGCTTTTCTCAGAATGGATGGTCAGTTTTCTTCCAGTTGGAGATTCACTAGTTATGTTAATACCTATAAAACATTTTAAGTGTCAAATCCTGCATTCTATATTCTCCATTTATTTTAAGGGTGACCTTATTCAGAGTAAAAAAATTAAGTGAAAACTTTTATTTTATAACACTTTTAAAATAAATATCTGCATATATAATAATTGACATGTTTCTGTTAGTTTTTTTTTAATTCTGAAGGAGCACAGAGATAAGACTTGAAGGATTACCACGGCAAACAGAGGCACCAAGTAACAGTTTTTAAGGAAAGTATGGTTACTCTGTATTATGTCAACCTTAAAAGACTGAGGATGCATGTTAGTCAACCTCAAAGTCCTCAAACAGATCCTCTGTTGCTTAATGATTTTGCAAAATGGGTTATATAAATTGAGTTAAAATGCCAGATCATTTCAACAAAACCTAAAATTTGATAAAACTATGTTCAGTTTCTTTTCGTAACAGGAATCAAAAGTAGGCCCGCGAATATTTCTTTAATAGAAAATTAATGACTACTAAGTTTAAAAAAACAAACACAATAGCAAAAATGACTAATATAAACAAAATAAAAGGAAGGAAAAGGCAAGGAGACAAAAAGCAAACAAAAATGCCAGAAAGCTTAAAGAACATTACAGAATAAAGACTAGTAACCTAATAAACTTAAATAAATAAATGGGTTGAATGGGTAAGCAGGGGTGGATGGGTAAACAAAGTCTCCTAGTAAATATTGTCAGAATGAGTAAAAAATAGGAAAAAAATAGAAAGAAAATTCTACATTTGAATGCTTTCTTTGCTGTAAGCAGTGTGACCTTCTATAAAGCAAATGTAATAAAGGCACTCTGCTGCAGAAAACCCTATAATGTCCTTGGTCTTCAGGCTAGAGTCCAAACACCTTAGCATCGTAGAAAGCCCTTCAAAACCTTGTCTGACTCTAGCACAGTTGTCCTCCACCTAAACATTATTTATTTGAGTACCTTAAAAAACCAGGTTCTCTCTCACATTTAGGTATTTCTCATACTATTCTGACTTTCCTCCCTCATTTGCTAAGTCTGGCTAATTAAGTCTCAGTTTAAATCACCTTCTACCAGCATGCCTTCCCTGACCTCCTCAGATCAGAAAGACACAACTGCAGCATTATTATGCTTTTCAAGTCTATTGCGAATGTTTCCTTGGTTGTTTCTCCCTACAAGGACTTCTGAAATAAGCTTAAAACACAATCAAATGAGAAAAAAAACTGATTGATTTGTTTACATCAAAATAAGAATTTCTTTGCAACCAAAGACATCAAGGACAAAAAAAGCATACATATGACAGAATGGGAGGGGAGATGGCATATGAAATGTTTAGAACCAATATAACTTTGTTACACAAGGTGTCTTAGAAATTACCAAGAAAAAAAAAGACAGCAACTCCAATAAAAATATGACCAATAAATTATAAATAGGTATTTTACAAGAAATTTCAAAGACCATTGGTATATGAAGAAATGGAAATTTTGACAATCATTTAGACTATCAAACAACCCATTAGGAATGGCAAACATTTTTTATCAGATAAAGGGCTAGTATTCAAAATCTATAAAGAACTTATCAAACTCAACACCCAAAGAACAAATAACCCAGTCAAGAAATGGGCAGAAGACATGAACAGACATTTCTCCAAAGAAGACATACAAATGGCCAACAGATAATGAAAAAATGTTCAACATCACTCAGCATCAGGGAAATACAAATCAAAACCACAATGAGATACCACCTCACACCAGTCAGAATGGCTAAAATTAACAAGTCAGGAAACAACAGATGTTGGCGCGGATGCGGAGAAAAGGGAACCCTCTTACACTGCTGGTGGGAATGCAAGCTGGGGCAGCCACTCTAGAAAACAATATGGAGGTTCCTCAATAAGTTAAAAATAGAGCTACCCTATAACCTAGCAATTGCACTACTAGGTATTTCTACCCCAAAGATACAAATGTAGTGATCTGAAGGGGCACCTGAACCCCAATGTTCATAGCAGCAATATCCACAATAGCCAAACTATGGTAAAAGCCCAGATGTCCATCAACAGATGAATGGATAAAGAAGTGTGGTACATATATATATACAATGGAATATTAGCCATCAAAAAAATGAAATCTTGCCATTTGCAACAATGTGGATGGAACCAGAGGGTATTATGCTAAGTGATATAAGTCAGAGAAAGAGATTTATCATATGATTTCACTCATATGTGGAATTTAAGAACCAAAACAGAGGAGCATAGAGGAAGGGACGGAAAAATAAAGACAAAATCAGAGAAGGAGACAATCCAAAAGGGACTCTTAATCATAAGAAACAAACTGAAGATTGCTTGAGGGGAGGGGTTATGGGGTAACTGGGCAATGGGCATTAAGGAGGGCATGTGATGTAATGAACACTGGGTGTTATATACAACAGATGAATTACTGAACTCTACCTGATACTAACAATACTCTATATGTTAATTGAATGTAAATAAAATATAATTAAATTTTTTAAAAAAAGGAAAGGCAAACATTTGAAAGCTGGATAATACCAAGTGCTGGCAGGGATGTGGGGATATAGGAATCCTAGGCACTGTTGGTGGTCATGTAGACTGTGCAGTAATTCTGGAGAGCAGGGGGCCACTGCAGAGTCAAAACAGGTAAACATATAGCCCATAGCTAGGAATTCTCAGCCTAAGTATATATTCCAAAGAAATTCTCACTCAAGTCTATAAATAAAAACACACAAGGATATTCACTGAAGCACCTTGCTGCACAAGTATTAATAATAGTAAAAGCAGTATAAGCCAATGTGAATAAACAAAACCATTTTGACCCCTGACCCACCAGTAAAAAGACCACATAAAAAGGTTGATTCACCTGTTCAAATATCAACATGAAAGGAGCTGGGGGGAAAAAACTAGTGTCTATGAAAATGTCACCCTGGATAGAAATTTGGTAGAAATTTTAGAGTTGGGAGGGACAACTAGTTCACCTCCTTTATTTTACAAATAAAAAGCTGAGGTCTAAAGAGACTGAATAATTTGATCAAGATCACCTGTATAGGTTTATAGTAGCAGGAGGTCTCCAGCTACTGTTTAGAGGTTACAGTCACAACTGTAACCTCTAAACAGTTTTTTTGTCATTGACACACAATGTTACATTAGTTTTATGCATACAACATAGTGATGTGCCAACTCTATACAACTCTGTATGTTACGCTCTGTTCACAAGTGTAGCTACCATCTGTCACAATATAGTGCTATTACAGTATCACTGACTGTATTCTCTATGCTGTGTCTTTTTACTCTCATGACTTGTTCATTCCTTACTTGGAAGCCTGACTCTTAAAAGGTTAAATCGTCTAGTATCCAGAAATCCAATGTGTATCAAGCTCCTTACCAAAGCAGTTAAGCTGACACTTCATTATGTATTGCTTTACATTCACTGAGCTTTATGAGTCTATGATTTTTGTAATTTTTATTCACATGATTTTTAGTATACTCACATTTACTGGAATGATACTCTGAAAGCTGTTTCCCTTCATGATCAGTCCAAGGAGAGGGTACAATGACATCTTTTGTGAAAAACTACAAAAATTAAAGTCATACAATTAGGCATAATTTCCCCTCCAAATACAAACACCACCTATGTTATTTTCAAATAATCATCAAATGTGTTACATACAGACTTTATAGTTACATTTAAAAATTTTAATACTTAAAGCACAAATGACCAAAGGTAAAAACAGAAGAAATGTAAAGTATATATAAAGAGAAATATTTCAATCACTTAAATTCAAAACTTGCAAATTAATCTAAGGGCATTAATCATAGAGAAATATTTTTAATTCCACCAATTTTTTGGGGGGCTGCAGATGACAAAAGGGAGGATGAAGAGAGCAGAAATAAATGGAAATAGATGTATTCAAGTAAGCTAGTATGAATGGCATACTGGAAAGGGCTTATCCTGGCTCTCAAGATCTAATTATTAAATTTTCAGGAATTTTGTACATCAGTTGTTAAAGCCAATGTTAAAAACTTGTAAATTTACAATATATGAAACATAAAGGTAATAAAAGCCCCAACTCATTACTTGCTAATTATTTTACACTTCCCAGTATCCATGCTCTTGAGATTCATTGTGTCTTTTGCATCAGTAGGGTGGCACCCCCACACACTCTGCTGTACCCCTGCACTTCTTTTACCGTTCAGTAAAATCACAGCAGTAACTTGAAACTGGCCATGGCTGGAGTTCTTACATTAAGAGATAGCAGCAATCACTACCAATCAAACTCTTCCCACAAGCAGAGGGCCAGCTGTTAAACATTTACCAGTACGCCATTGGCCAGTATACTCAAATGAAGGTAATAGCATTTGAATACAGGTCTTTCCTTTTTTCATTCCAGATGTAAAACAAAGTCTAATACAGTATTTTTTCCCTTTCCTTTCTCTGTTTTGGAAGGCATTCCAAACATTTTCTTTTCTTTCTTTCTTTTAAGATTTTTCTTTTCTTAAGTAATCTATATATCCAATGTGGGGCTCGAACTCACAATTCTGAGATCAAGAGTCGTATGTAATGACTTAACCAGCCAGGCATCCCCAAAACATTTTCTTTATATTTTGCTATACATATGGTAAAGAACAATTTCCTCAACATGAGGAAAGATGTTAAAAAAAAAAAAAAAAAGAGGTGGAGGGGGCAGAGATTACTGTATGTACAATTTTTTTTAAAGTGATAAGAATAATACAAATTAAGAAGCTGAATAATAACCAGTATTGCAGACATGAGAAAACAGCAAGTACAGGAGTAAAAACTGCTATAACCTTTTGGGAGGGCGGCATGGAAAAATCTACCAAAACTGAAAATACAAAGCCTCTGACTTAGCAAGTATATATTGCAATTACACAAAGATATATATACAAGCGTGTTCAATGAACCATTATTTGTGATAAAAAAACACCAAACACAACCTAAATATCTCAGTAGGGGCTGAGTTAGGTTATGACACATTCATACAAAGGAATACTATGCTATTACTAAAAATCAGTATGTGCTAATAATAAAAAATCTAAGATACATTATTAAGCAAAAAAGAAAGATGCAAAACAATATGAGAATGATGATCCTATTTGTTAGAGGTCATTTGCTGTTATATACATAAAATTAATCTGAAAGTATAAATGTCACATAGTTACTTCTAGGAAGTAAGATGGGGAACAAGAAGCTCTTCATTTTCATTTTATAATTTTTCTTGAAGGTTAAATTTTGTTTTGTTTTGACTATCTGCATGTATTTATTCTTTCAAAAATTTATACATTTGAAAATATTTGTGATACATTAACTTGTTTCTGATACACAGACCCTAATTTTCACTCTGACTTCATTTTCTTAAATTTTCTGCTGAATTTCCCTTTAAAGTTGAGGATTCTAAAGGGAAAGCATATTTTCTAAAATGTTGGGAAATGGGAACCAGTCTGAGAATATTGAACTGTGGTGGAATCAAATGACTGGATCAGAATGAAAATTCTGAAGTTACTACATAAAGAAGTAGATAATGTTTGGGAGGAGGAAAGCACATGGCAACGGTTCTTGAAGAAATACGCTGTATGTGAAACACAAGGAGACAATACCAACACTAGAAAAATAAGTGCAGGAGGGGCCAGAGCATCATTGATCTTCCACACACCATAGTTGAAGTCTTCTGGGGAGCAGAAGAGCCAGATATAGCTAAGGAATAGAGGTGGGTAGAGGGGGCTAGCGAGGGAAAAAAGAAAAACATATGTTGCCCTGACATAAAGACTTTCTGGGAAATAACTGGATAGATAACCCTGGCTTGCACTCTGAGAGGAGATCATTAAGCAAAGGAGCAAAAAGTGAAAAATTTAGTTTATTATTTTTATTTTAAAGAATCCCTACACTTGTAATATACTTTTTTCTGTTTTAGTAAGGTATTTTATTTCATGAAATATATTCTATGTCTTAAAAAATTCAAAGCATTAACAACAAAAGATAAAACCATTGCCAATGCCAATCTAGCTTTTCAAGGTCTGGAAAAATTCAACTTTCTCTACATAAACTCAAAGTTGAAACAGAAGTTTGTGCTCATCAGTATGCTGAAGGCACAAGGAAGACAAACTGGCTAGGCCCTGAGAATGAACAGATAAATGAAGTACAATATTGGCCAAAAACAGAACGCAGTCTGGGGGAGAGAAGCACTAAAGCCATCATCACAGTACCCTAAGAGCACTGTGACAGGCGCTGGCACAGCTGAACAAGAGGGCTCTTACGGGAGCATAGAGGGGCACCAGACACAGCTGGAGACAGGCCAGGCTGGTGGCAATCTGGAACAGGAGAGGATTTGAAGGAAGTCGTCCTAAAAGAGGTGACATGCACGCAGAATTGATGCTTAACTGGCTTTATGATCAGTAACAGTTTTAAGTTACCTCTTCAATGGCTTTTTGTCTTTTGTCTTCCACATCTTTATCTATTCTATACAGAGATAAAGAAGAAACATAACCATGCCATTACTTCAGCTGATTGAACATTTAAAATAATAATAAGCTTTCAAAGACATAATTTCCTTCTGTTGATAACTGGCAAATGTTAGCCTCATTTTAAAAGAAGAACTGGTATCTTATCACATTTAGTAAATGACAGTACTTAGGTATTTGGCATTGTGCTGTTAGGCTTACCTCCCTCTTTCCCATTCAGTTTGAATGGAATAGTATTTTCTGTTAAAGGGCTTACATTGACAGAATTTTTAAATTACTATTACCAACATAAAGTAATTTGAATAAACTTTGTCCTTTAATCATCATCAATTAAGAAGCATTTCATTCCACAGAAATCTAAAAACTGTCCAGATTCTCTTTCTTCAATCATAGCAAGCTTATCATAGGTTTAATTTTACAATCAACTCTTACTCTGAAATAGAAAAGAAACTATCATCCTTACAGGTCTGAATAAAGAAGCAAAAATATTAATTATGAAATAAAGACAATACAGAATTCTGTCCAAATGATTTTCTTCACTTTGATACAATATGCAATTACAGCAACACAAATTTATCAGCTACAAGATTTAACATACAAGGTCGGGTCTCAAGCACAAGGCATAGACTTGCCAAGGACTAAGCAGCTAGCCTTGGAGGACCGCTTCAGTCTGTCCCAAGGAAGATTTTTTGCTTTCTGTTAATGAATTCGTAAAACACTTCTACCACAATTTAAATGATCATCTCTCAAAGTTTTCATGTATATATTTGTGGCTTTAACAAACCTTATGTAAGAATGTATGTTTCACAAATTAAAATCAAGTGAATTTTTCAAGTAAGGGAACGATGAGAAAATAGACTACAATGATAATCCACATACCTCAGCCATTTTGGGGACAAATAACTCAGTTCCCTTTATCTTATCATGTACATAAGCCAGGTCAAAATGACAGTGCATAATAATAACAGCAAATAGTATTTAGTAAGCTCTGATTTAATATCACCTCATTGAGAAACATATTCTGCTTCATCAGAGGGACTTTAAGAACCTGAAATATTCAGGCGATTGCTAGAAGTAGTAAAAATCAGGTTAGGCAAATATTGTAGAACCTGATCATGAAAGGTTCTCAGAAGTCATACAGGACAGAGTATCCTGCCCATTACATCACAGAACACCAGCATGATGCAGAGAGGTTACAGGAATACTCTGAACAGACCTGAGTAGGGGAGGGCCTTTTCAGGATTGTTCACCTTCCATATGCACAGGCTCATTTGTTTATAACCATCTGCCTCACAGTTATCATTTTTATGTGCAGCAGTATGAAAGGGTAGGAAGCACTGAAATTGGGGACTTGGATTAGATAGGAAGAGACACTCTTTGTTTCTAAGAATGAATCAGCATGTTTTGTTGAGAATGTACTCAATATCCATCGTAGAAGCCATAATCATTTACTGAATTACATTAGTAAATTAAATTAAAATTAGGGTCTTTCCCACTCTTTTCCCCTCTTTTGTATTACAAATCTACCTACTGACATACACCAAGATTCTTCTCATAAACCTACTTAGAGAATACATCATTTATTAATAAGTATGGAAATGTTGTGCCACAACTTTGGTTAATTGCATTGTTGGCTCTGGATATCAGAAATAATAGTCTATGTTTCTTCAGTATTCCTCAAGGTGCTCAATAAATTCCTCTTAACTGAAGATAATAGTTGTCCATGGTTGAATGTACCAAGAGGCAAATAATAAAGCCCACAGTTTGTGTGAAACAAAAAAAACAAAACAGTATAATTTGTCACTCATTTGCTTTTAGATATTCTTTCCACCTTCTCTTCAAAGGTATTATTTATATTTAAGTTAAAATATTTTTATGCTCTCTCCCCATCTTATACCCTTTCTACAACACTTCTGGGTGGACATTAATTGTGAGTGAATGGTCACCAAGGTACTAAGCAGAAAGGAAGGGGTTAAAAATCCAGACAAATATTTCCAAAAGTATCTCAACATGTGTACATTTTTGTGTGACTGAATTCTAAAGTTAAAGGGAACAATTATCCATTATTTTGGACTGACAACACATGTACCTTGGGACTGAAAATTAAAAGCTGGTCACACCAGTATTCAATTGGTTCAAATATTTAAAACATCCGACTATAAAACTGACATCAACAAGAATCCCCCAAACTATTAACAAACATTGTTATTTCTAATTATAGAAGACAGTAATATGTAATCAAAAGCTAGGTCTGTTCCCCTGAAGAAGTGCATGTTTTCACGACATCAGACATCAACAAGCAGCACAGCACACCACTGTGGGGCAAACTAGTGCCTGGAAACCTACATAACGCATCAAAAAGTTAAGGCTGCTCTGATTACTAGATTTACTTTAATACAATGTAATTTAGATCCCCTAAGGGTCTTAGATCAAAGCTGGATAATGTCTAGAAAAGGTCTCTCTGTTGCAAATGGATACCCTTTCATTCAATGTGTTTTGGGATTTTAGGCTTCCCCAAACACAGATGGCAATGAAAGAGCATTTTGCTTTACCCCACACCACCAAAAAATAAAACAATACAAAAATTCAATGGGAGAAGCCACAATCATATAGACAGGTACAAATTTCAAAATGTTCTTCCCACTACCAAGGGCTGGAAAGCACAGCTGTCCCATAAGTAACAGTGGAAAATTATCTCTTAAAAAAAAAAAAGATTCCTACTAAGGTTTAGAACTGTTAGCAAGGGAATCTTCTTTCTGGATATAGTTCTTTGAACTCACTCTTCATTTAGATACAATAAATCTGTATTAGATTTTTCCTCCCTGATATCTTTGCCTATAAATATATTCAACCTTTGGAATTTCCTGTCTCTCTTCACTTAATAATATGTTATTATACTTAGATACAAAAAAGGGAAAACTCACCGAGAATGACTTAAGAATAAAGCTTGACGATGAATGTCTTCTGGGTCTATTTCTACAGGATTTATTACAGCTAGTTGATCAATAGACCACCTAAATTTCCCTGGAGTCTTAACAAAAGAAAGTGAACCTATGAGTAAAAGCAAACTAAAATAGTTCATCAAAATTCTAACCAATATCAGTTTTGAAAATAATGTGAATGGTTATAACGCAAAAGCATTTCAACACTTGTATTTTAAAATTTGGCTTTACCCCTAAATTAAATGGCAAATGGTAATCAAATCACACTAAATCAACTGACTAGATCGTACTTTAAAATATCTAAATCCTCCATCTGGGTGATTTTTAAAATTGCATAATAATGGAAAAACATCAGTACAGTAATAAAGGTATAAAAATTCCACAATTAATACTCATCAGTGACACAACATACCCAAGTAAAGGTATAAAATTTCTTATTAGAGTTATCAAAGGTCTTTACTTTCACGAAGTATGAACTGAAATGAAATGAAGTCTTAACTACAGAAGTGCCTGCAAAAGCTCATAAAATAGTTGATCCTTAAAATAATTATGAATGGTAATCACCGCTGTTCTTCTGTATTCAACTATCCAACTGAACCAAAAACTTACCCAAATCCTAATCTGTAATTCTGAATGCATTTTTGACAAAATCAGGCTTAAAAATTCAACATCTCACATGTTCTGGCTTTGAGGATAAGTTGCAGCTCATCTATTATTTATTCTAGATTAACAGATAACTAAAATTTAATACAGTTCAATCAAAAATCATGAGGCCAGACTTACGACTCAATATAAACTACATACCTGTAAAACTTTACTTGCTTTTAGTTTTAGCAGATGTGAAATATAGCATTAACAGCAACGCACTTTGCAGTTTTTCTAGGTAATTTATTAGGTTAAAAGATCATACTTCAAAAACAACTCCACTGTAGCAAATAACAGTAAAAATAAGCTAAAGCAATAAAGTCTTCCCTAATCTCCAAAAGAGCATTTTCCCTTCCATATCACCCTTAATCACCTTAACCACTAATAGTACATATATTGTTTTGAAGTTGCTAGGTTAGTTATGTCTTTTCCTTTATAGTAGATGTTGGTTTCTTTTTATACAATCTGCAAGCTAAAAATGGTTGGAAAAGTTAAAAAAGTATTATTTCATGACATTAGAAAATTACATGAAATTCAAATGTCCATAAAGAAAGCATTATTGAAACACAGCCATGTTTCATTGTTTACAGATATTGCCTATAGCTGCTTTTGTGATACAAGGCAGAGGTGACTAGTTGTAACAGCAACAAGATGACCTGCAAATCTGAAATATTTACCATCTGGCCCTTGACAGAAAAAGTTTGCTGATTCCTGCATTAGAATACAAGTTCCTTGAGAGTTTGTGTCTAATGACCCTGACTTCTCTATGCCTAGTACTTTATCTAACACAGCAGCATTCAAATAAGTTTGCTGAATAAATAAAAATTATTAGATGACAGAGCTTCTTCTCGAATATAGCATTACTAAATATATCATCAATCATAGTACCTAGTTACACCCAGTTGCAGGAAGCCAACATATTATCCACTGAAAGAAAAAAAAGAGATATGTTAACTAAAAAAAAAAACCAAAAAACAAAAAACTACCTAATTTTTAGCCCAATCACTAGAGTAGAGTGAACATTACAACTAAAAAAGCACATTACAGATATATGTGCTCCAGGATAAATTTCTCCCTTAACTTCTAAAGAAAGATGCTTACTTTTAAAATAATTTGTATATACTAGTCAAGAATAACTTACTGGTAATTTCGTTGATTTAAAAACAGAAGGACTGGAGAGAGTTTGTTCATGGAGATTAGAATAATCACCAGGACTTTCGAAAGGATTCAAAACTGGGATCCTTCCTGGAGTTTCCGGTGTTATTTGCATTCTTGATTCTTTGACATCTCCCATAGCATAGAGAGAAAACTAAAAAGAAATAAGTATGAACAATAAAACCACAAAGGTCCACATTCATTTTGACAACTGAAATGAATTCAACAAACATATTTTGCAAAAAGAACTAAAAATCTAACGCTCTTGGGTCCTTTTTTTTTTTTAAATAGTTTACAAAGAGGCACACATATATTTTCTAAAGTGATCCTCGAAATAACCTTGAAAGCTAGAGAGGTACAACATTAGTGATATCTGAAGATTTAGGCTCAGAGAAGTTAAGTGGCACATAAGTAGCAGTCAACCGCACATGAATGAGTTCAGGTCCGCTTTCGAGGCAACTAAATGTTACAGCAGACACGAAACTCTTTTCAACTAAAAGACTCCTACCTCTAGTTTCTTTATTCATTATTTTAAGTCTCTAAACACTCTGAACACCCTTCGGATATCCCAGCAATTGCCTATTAAACCACAGTTGCTAAACAGCAATTATTTGTAGCAAGCAAATACGAGACGAGGAAGCTTGTGCACGGGTGTCTTTCTTCCACATTAGACCCACTCAAAGAAGAATGACTAATTAGGGCTAGGAAATTAACCGCCTGCTTTGGTTGCCTCCCCTCAAACATCCTTTTAGCTAAGAAGCCCAGCGTAGAAGGCGAGACTGCATTACTTTCAGTCAAAGGGGGATACGACTAGGGAGAAAGAATCTGCTTCTTGGAAGGCTGAAGCAGCTGGCTTCCTTGGGTGAAGAACAGAGTGGACAGTCATGCCAGTGACCCTACGCGATCACTGCTTGGTGCCCCCCCCCTTCCGCACCTATTCTCCCGCTGCTCCCATTCACCCCGGGGACAGCGGGCAGGTGGGTCGGGAGAAAGGAAAAGTGAGCTTTCCAATTCAAGATAGGAGGAAAGGCCAGGGACTACAAAGAACGTACCTAGTGGTGTGTATAAAAAGGAAGCCCCCCCAGTTGGCGACTCCAGGGCTCCCGGGGGGCCAGGCCAGCTCCCACGACGGGCATAGACTCTTTAACTCCCCGCTTCCGCGCTGTCTTAGGCCAACCAGGGCACGGGCCCTGTGGGGAGCTGGCCAATTGCGTCGTACCGCTGTCCGCGAACCAACCAATCGCATCGAGGCCGCGTAGTAAATTCGAATGGCAACTCCTCGCTTCGCATTCCGCGCAGAGTAACGAGGCTCCAAATTTAAATCAACGCAGCCTCACGCTGGCGACGAGCACGAGGGGCGGAGCCTGCCCGGCGTGAGCGGGAGACGCGTGGTGTGATTGCCCAGGAGAAAGGAAGGCGCTCCAGTTCCGGGTCAGGCCCTTCTCCCGCCTCCCTCGGCCTCCGCCATGGCGAGCGGCAGCGGTGCCGGGGCGGCGGCGGCAGCGGCGGCGAATCTGAACGCGGTGAGGGAGACTATGGACGGTGAGTGTCCGTTTCTCCCACTTTACCTCGTCTCCCCCACTTTACCTCGTTTCCGTTTCCCGCAGCCAGGGCTATCAGGCGGCGGTAAGCCAAGAAGGACTTTAGGTCCACTTCCTGCCCCAGAGGGCATCTTTGAGGGTCCTCCCAAGGGACCCGCCAGGGCCGTAGTGCTGATGATCCCATCCTTTGAGAGTTGTTTCTCCGCTCTTGCGTAGTTTGTCGCGCGCACGACGTTGCAGCCCTCACGTCAGCCCGGCGCGCGCCTCGTGCCTCCCGCACCGGACCCGCGCGGCTCCCGCTCTCCTCGCCACGCCCCTCGGCTGTGGCGGGGGCCTGGCGTTTTTTCGCGTGGGGCCGGCTTCCGGCGCCGCTGCCACCCCACGCACCGCCTGCCGCGCCGCGCCGGGTGCAGAGCGCCCTTTTCTCCTTGTACGGAGCGGGAACAGCCTTCAAGACTGTAAGCCTCGTGCGGGCAGCGGCCTTGTGTGCTTGGTCACCGCTATGTTCTTTGTCTCTGGCCCTTCATTATGCTCTTTTAAAATCGGCGAGTGAGCAGGTCGCCCCGTCTTCAGAATTGCTCCATTTCATCTTGGAGCAGATGACGCTGGTGTCTGAGGCTGTAGGTGTAGTTACCTGTTTTCGCGCCCCGAGGCACGCGGGCGTCAAGCCTGCGGACACGTGCTGAAAGACGAAGTGTCTTGGAGTTACCCTCTCTCTACTCTTTAATGCCGGTTCTGCCACTCCATACTCCTGGGGGTGAGTTTAGACAAGCTACTTAAACATCTTTGAGCCTTTGTTTTTCTTTACTGTAAAATGAGGTCACTTCCTCCTAAGGTTATTGTGAATATTTAAGACAAGGTAAAGGCGTATCGAAGGTGATGAATCAAAAGATAGTTATTATTACTTTTGTGTTATATTATGTGTACATTCCACTTGCAGACTCCTTTGTCCCCATTTTATTCACATCCACTTATGTATGTTTGATGGATGTTAAATATTGCTTTTTTTACATTTTCCAGGGTATATTGACATTAGTCTCCATCTCTGTTGAAACATAACTGCAATTCTCACTCTGTAGTGTCGGCCTCCCCGCTGTGTCTCCTTGTCTACTTCACTGTAGGCTCCACTTAGTGATTCAGCCACTCCTTATAGGGGCTTCTAATAAGACTTGGCTTTTTCTGCAAGGGTTGCTGTTTTCTTTTTCAAAGACCTGCGTGTATTATTAGAACATTTGCATCTCATTTTTTATTTGCCACGTATCTATTTTGTTGTTTCTCTGAAAAATAGAATTTTATTCTTTAAAGATTTTATTTACTTTAGAGATGGGAGAGGGGAGGGGAGGAGCGGAGGGAGAGGGACAAGCGGACTCTGCCCTTACAGGGCGGGGCTACGTCCCACCACCCTAAGATATGACCTGAGCCGAAATTAGGAGTTGGACACTCAACCGACTGAGCCACCCAGGCGCCCCAGGATTTTATTCTTAACACCATATTCGGCCTATTTCTTATTCCTTCTTGATGTACTACATTACAGGTTTCCCCCAGCTATCTGAAAGCAGAACATTCCCATGAACCCTTTCCTAAAGCTGGAATGGTGTATAGTGAAGAAGCAGTTAGTATTGATTTATATGGAAAATTTTTTGAGTGTTCTCAGACCCCAAAATTAACCTTTCTTAGGCTTTTCTGATGCCTTAGGACACATCTTGTTAACAGATGCACAAAACAAATAGAGATAAAGCACAGATGCTCCCAGACACAGTTCAAAGCTCTGGCAGCTTGATGGTGAAATGTTGAGTGTAGTTCCCGGGGAAAGAGCTTGGCAGTGACACTCTAAATGCTGGGGTTGTGCACTGTAATGGATTGCTGCAAACAAACACTGAATGCTGTTTTCATTTTTACCTTTTTTCATAAAAGCGAAAACTCGGATTTCTTTTGGTTAGCAAAAATAGCTACTAATGTAGGTCTTCTGTAAAAGCAGAGTGGACTAAGAAACTTTCAAAAAGTGGGTAATGGTTGTATTGACTTACACCTTTGCATGGAAGCCAGTGGGGTTGTTTTTTTTTTTTTTTTTTTTAACAGAATGGAGAGATACATATGAGGCCTCTCTTCTGTCAGTCTATGTTAGGTTAGGTATACTTAAGTTCTTTATTTATATGGGCATAGAATTCCTTTTGGATGGAAAACTTCCATTTTATCTCTGGTGGTACTATTGATGTACAAATGAGAACTGATTGTATTGGTTGCATCAAGATTTTTACTGAGAGAACGGTGTGTAAAATGAAGATTATTGAGTGTAAGAACATGAAAAAGTGAAGAAATAACATTTTTTTAAAAAGTTCAATATGTGCGACTTGGAGAACATTGCTCCTCTACACACAGTTTGCCCACAAACCTCAAGATAGGAAGGCCCCAGGTTGGCAATGAATTACCATTTGTTAAATGTGGTATCTAGGGACTATCATGCCCATTAGAATTCTGAGCTTACAGAAAATCCCTGCTATCTTGCCATAATTGGATTCTAAAACAGTCACATAAAATTGAAGTTGACTTACTGCAAAGTTAATGGTAAACATTTTCCATATTGTCTATAAGTGAGGCACAAAGGTAAACACAGAAACACACTGTAAGTAATTGACCATACACTGAACTAGAAAAATCCTACATGTTGTCATTCTATTTTATTTATTTATTTATTTTTATTTATTTTTTTTTAATTTTATTTATTTATTTGATAGAGATAGAGACAGCCAGAGAGAGAGAGAACACAAGCAGGGGGAGTGGGAGAGGAAGAAGCAGGCTCATAGCGGAGGAGCCTGATGTGGGGCTCGATCCCGCAACGTGGGGATCACGCCCTGAGCCGAAGGCAGACGCTTAACCGCTGTGCCACCCAGGCGCCCCTATTTTATTTATTTTTTAAAGATTTTATTTATTAGGGACCACATGCATGGCTGCGCACGAGGGGCTGGTGCATAGAGGGAGAGGCAGACTACCCCATGAGCACGGAGCTCTTCTCTAGCTGGATCCCAGAACCCTGAGATCATGACCTGAGCCTAAGTCAGACGCTTAACTGACTGGGCCACCCAGGTGCTCCCATGGTATCATTTTATAGTCCCACCTTCATTCCCAGAAATAAGACTTTAACTTGCCCAAGGGGCTAGACTGAACTACCCAAATAACATTATTATTATTATTTGAAACTTAATTAATGTGGGGTTTCACTGTATTTAAACCTAGCCCTGAGAGTCAAAAGTTTGAGTTGAGTCTGACTAGGCACTAGTACATTTCTCCTCATCTTCTTACTACTTCCCTCCCATCAGTCAGCTAACAGTATAATTTAATCTTTTTTTTTTTTTTTTTAAGATTTTACTTATTTATTTCAGAGAGAGAGTGAGCAAGTGAGCACAAGCGTAAGTTGGATGAGGGGCAAAGAGAGAAGCAGCCCCATGCAGGGCTCGACCCTGGGATCATGACCTGAGCCAAAAGCGGACACTTAACCAACTGAGCCACCCAGGTGCCCCAGTAATTTAATCTTTTAATGGATCTGAATGATTTCAGGGTTGTAGAACTCAGCTATAAACATTTTTATTTTTGTTGTGAAATGAAAGCATTTTGATAATGATACTTCAAGAGCAGGTAGACTTGTAATTTATCTGTGTGGCTCACTCTGAAAGGAACTTGACTGATCCTGGCCTGATTTAGTTTAAGCTCTTATATCAATCTCCTACTCTCGTTTTTAGATCCTCAACATTCTCTTCCAGATTCCTTCTTTAAAATGTCAGTCTTTTCTACTACCTCTCTCTCTGTCCTCCAGTATACTCACTTTTGCTTTCCAACGTTTTGAGATTTCAGTTATTGTCTAGATAGCTTCATGCTTTGTTATTTTTGTGTATTTTAAAATTTTCCTTATGCCTCCAATTACTGCTAGTAATTATGTTCTTTATGATTGTGATAAAAATGAATCTCTTCCTTACCAGAGGATTTCAGTGTAGTGCTACTTTATTATATATCAGGTGGTAAGCTAGAAGAAGGATTTAAGAGAGTTCACAGGGTACAGGGTAGTGTCAATGAAACAAATATATGGTCCCTGGGCTATCACTCTAGTTACCCACGGGAGAAAGCAACCTTGGAATCATTCTTGCTTTCTTTTACCTCCCCTACCTTCAGTTCTTCACTAAACCCTTTCAGTTCTTCCTTTGTCTCAGATTTGACCACTTGTCTTTATCTCTCCTGTCCCTGCCATCTGCTCGTTTATCCCCAAGGTGACAGTAACTTAACCGGACTCCCTCTCCGCGGGTGTTCTATGTCTTTCCAAGATCCATTCCCTATTATCCAGCCAGAGTCTTAAAAATGAAAGTCTGTTTGTCATACTCTCGTTTTTATGTTTTTTAATAGCTTCCCAAAGTTCTGAAATCTTCAGTAGAGCCTTAGTGGGTGTTCATGTCTGTCTTTTCTCATATTTTACACCTATGTTCCCCCTGTAATTACATTGCCTTCACATGAAGAACCTTTCAGATCTATGAAGGGTACTTTACCAAGTTCTCTTTAGTGCAGGAACTTTTTCACAAGCTGTTTTTTTTTCACTCACTCTCTTAGCACTTCTTCCTACCTCTGCATTAGTTAGGTTGATCTTTCTTCACCCTTGAAGTGTAAGCTTGTCACTTCTTCAGACAAGTCTTTCCTAAACACAATCTTTCACAACTATGTAAGGTGCCCTTATAATTTGTTTTGGAGGTATGCTTTTCTTGTCCCCCTTTCCCTTTTAACTAGGACCAGTTATTACTTTAATATCTATCTCTTGTAGACTGTAATTCCATGAGGATTGGGACCATATCTATCTTTTCACAACTATATTTCCAGCAGTGGCATAGTAGGCACAAAATGCACCTAAGTACCAGTAGGAACTACAGAAATACTTATTATAGACGAGTTATGAAATTAGGAGGTAAATCAACATAAATTTTACAAGAAAGCTTAAAGGAAAGAAATACTAGTCCTGAGATGGACCTGAAGGAGAGCATGGAGTTACATTGAGAGAAAAGGCAGAGGAGAAAAGCATGAACTGAGGCATGAAGTCAGGAATAAGCAGAGCATTGATAGATAGGGGTCTACCATGAAGAGAAAACTGGAGAGGAGAATTTTTAGCAACAGATAATGGTGATGATGATGGTAATGTTGGAGAGTTGGATGGAGTAGGTCAGAAAGTACATGTTTTTGTTTTCTGCTGCTGAACAAACCATCCCAAACTTATTGGCATAAAACAATTACTTGTTTCTCACAGTCCTGGGTGTTGGCCAGACTTATCTGGGTAATTCTCATTGAGAGTCTCTAATGCATTGCAGTTAGTGCTGAATCTAGAGTAATCCCAAAGCTTCCTTGCTCGCACATCTTCTAGTTGACACTGGCTGTTCGCTGGACCTGCAGCAGGGGCTGTTGTCTGGAACACGTGGAACACTTGGTGGCCGGGTTGTAAGGGAGAGTGCCTCAAGAGAGAGCCAGGAGGAAGCTGTATTTCCTTCCTAAGTTTATCGTCAGAAGTCATGTAGTGTCACTGTTGGGAGATGCAGCCTGTGAGCCCTGAGCATACCTGTACATTCTTGCTCAGTAGGCCAAGAAGGCAAGTCCCTGACTGCTCCTTCTTCCTGCTGTTTCTCAGGGGTGTGTTGCAGTGAACAGCATGAGGGATGAGGTAATCTCTACTTCCAGATAAAAAGCAAGTTTGCTAACTGCTTACTATAAAAGTAGGGATTTCCCAAGTTCACTGTTCATCAGCTCTGAATATAATCTGTCAATATAACGTGTTCTTTCACTATGTCAAAGGCAAAGAGCTACCTGGTTATTTCGGTGTTTGATGAAAAGGTATTCATAAGACTCAGCACTTTTTCCCTAATTTTAAAGTCTTAGCAAAAGAAAACAGTACATTGTTAACACACCAAAGGATAGCTATATGAAATTACCATCATCCTAAACGTTAGTGTTAAAAGCATTCCGAATGAAATAGTGTTAAAAGCATTCTGAATGAAATTGGAAACACTTCCTTTCACTGAATTTTTTTTTAACCACTGATATGAAAGTTCAAGCAAATAATGCAGGATAAGAAAAGGAAAAAAACTGTTAGGAAGGACACGAAACTATTATTTGTAGGTAAAATGATTATCTAATTAGAAAACAGGAAGATTAACTGAAAAACTTCAGTGGAATTTGTTAAGGTGCCTGGCTACAAAATAAGTAATATCCTAGAATACCTGCACTAATCACCTAGAATATACCAAAGCAAGGTAGAATGCATTTATGAAGACAAAACTAAAAAGTAAAGAAATTGGTGATTCACTACCAAAATTGATAATGATTGCACACTTGGTTAAAACTTTCTGCTCCAAGCATATAAAAATGACAGGAAGTCATACTAAAATGCAATTATCAGCACAGCCATGTTCAAAAACAAGAAAGGAAAATCTCCTGGTTAGAAAGAGAGAGGTTTTCCCCAAAGAGGAGCAGATGGGAACCACAGCAGGAGACTGGGAATGGAATCTGACAAAGCATGCTGCCCTGCCTGAGTGAAGCTGGGGGCCAGAAATGTGCCATCTGCCACGGCCAGGGATTGGGAAGTACCATTCATATGTCCTCTGGGTCTGGAGCCAGTATGCTTCCACGAGGTCTGGTCCAGAGGGCTGAGGCCACTGTGAGACTGCCCATCCAAGAATGCTTCACCAGGTCAGGACATCAGGAAAAATCTCCCGTTGAAGATGAGCTTCCAGTCAGAAATCACTAAATACCTAAGGTAGATGAAAAACGTTAACAACTCACATGAAAATTGAAAAAAGAGAAGGTAGTAATAACAGCTCTTTTTTTGAGCGCTGGGTTCCAATGGACAAAGCATTCTGTGTGCGTCTTGTAAGTCTCACAATGATCCTGTAAAGTAAGTACTATTACCCCTAATTCACATAGTGATGAAATAAAGGCACAGAAAGGTTACCTTGCCTACTAAGTAATGAAGGTGAAATTTGAACCCAGGTACCTTGGCAGACCCTTAACCACTGTCTTTCGCTGCTTGCTTATACTTGAAGAAACAGAAAACACAAATCTCAAAAATGGCCAAAGATAAGAATATAGTTTCAGATAGGTAAAGGCAGAAAGAACAGCCACAAAATAAGTGGCTATAAAAAAGCATTTAACTATGAAATAAAGACAAGCAATGGGGGGGGAAATTAGAAATCTTAAAATAGAGTTATTGAAATAAATTCAGCAGATAACGTGAACTCCAGCCTGCATACAACTGAAGAGCAGTATTAGTATGTTAGCATACCAAACCTGAAGGAATGAAACAGAAAGGGCTGTCAGCCTTCCAGCCAAAATGGAGTAATAAAAACTGGATTTACCCTCCTACCTGGGGGGTGGGTGGGGCCCAAAACCCAGACAGAACAATGATTTTCAAGACACTGGACATCAGGTAGTAAAGGACGGTGATCCCAGAGACAGTAAATGAAGAGAGCCTAATAGCTGCCTGTTCTTGGTACCTTCAGAGAGTTTCCAGACTGCAATGCAGTTGGGGGCTGGTGTGAACCCAGGTAGAACCCAGTGGACCCCTCCCCGCCAAGATAGCAGAAGGAGTTGAGTCCAGGGAGACCAAAGCAGGTAGAGTTTGTAGGACAGAATACCTGAGAGGAAAGAGCTTACAGAGAGAGACCAGTAGGAGGGTCCCTCTCAAGTATTCAGCAGAGCATTGATTACCACATGCGTGTGAGGAAGGTACCCACAAAGCTAGCAAAGGCATCCAGAAGAATTGGAACAGTACACGGTGCTCACAGAAGGCTGAGAATAGTGCTTATATCTACCAGCCAGAATAGAAAACTTCATAATTCATGAGGCATTTAGTAGAGCACTCATGAGGGTCTTACCTCAGTGATGAGGAGCAGTTAGCTGTACACCAGACAGGGCTCTGATCCTGACTATAGAAATCTTAAAGGACTCAAGAGGATCAAACTTTTCAGATAACCGCACCTCATTGCAAAGCCCAAGAATATGTATAAGAATATCTTTAAAAAGAATATGTATAGAAATATAAAAATAGCAACCAACTAGGTAAAATTTACAATGTCAAGAATCTAATAAAAAATTATTAAGTATGCAAAGTTGGAAAATACAATCCATGATAGAAAAATTCAGGCGGTTGAAACCTAAAACTGACACAGATGTTAGAATTAGCAAGACAAGGACATTAACTGTACTCCGTGTGTTCAAAAGTTAAGTATAGGCACAGAAGACATTTTTCAAAAAAACCTTGAAATTCTAGAGATGAAAGTGAATGTCTGATATGAAAAGGTGGGAAGGACCCATCTCATGAACATCATGAGTACTATGTTAGGTTTTTGAAGGAGTTAGACTTCATGTATCCCTCAGTATTGTTAACTTGTCCATTCATCCCAAAATAATGTAGTTTTTATGCAATTCAAGTCAGAACCCAAATTTGGAATTGATGAAGATTTTTTTTTTTAAAGATTTTATTTATTTATTCGACAGAGATAGAGACAGCCAGTGAGAGAGGGAACACAAGCAGGGGGAGTGGGAGAGGAAGAAGCAGGCTCCCAGCGGAGGAGCCTGATGCAGGGCTCGATCCCAGGACCCTGGGATCACGCCCTGAGCCGAAGGCAGACACTTAACCGCTGTGCCACCCAGGCGCCCCTGATCAAGATTTTTTTAGAGAAGGAAAGAGGCAGGGGGAGGGGCAGAAGGAGAAAGAAATCTTAAGAAGCCTCCACCCCCAGCGAGGAAATGTGGGGTCCACCCCCAGGGAGGAAATGTGGGGCTCGATCTCACAACTCTGAGATCATAACCCGAACTGAAATCAAGAGTCCGATGCATAACCAGCTGAGCCACTCAGGCACCCCTCGATCAAGATTTTTAATTTCACTGAAAGAATAAAAGAGCTTATGAAAAGGGATGATAACAGAATCTTTAACCTTCTACATGTTGATAAAAGTTAGTAATTAAAATTGTGGTTCTGACATAGGATAGAGATGCAACAAATCCATAGGTGAATGGGAATTTACTACATGATAAAGGTGGCTTCTTAATTGAGTAGTAGAAGGAGGGATTACTCAATAAATAGCATTGAGGAAATGGGCTTATTTCAGGGTGGTAAAGTTAGATCCTATCTTCCAGCCAAACTCCAGGGAGTTAAATATTTAAATGTTTATAGGCAGGCAGGAAATAAACTTTGAAGTGGTGGAAGGGAATAGTGATAGATAATTATGTAATCTTTGCATGGGGAATAACTTTCTAAGTAAAATGCCAAGGGAAAATAATACAGAAAGCCATAGATAACATGTTGACCCTTGACTTTAACAAATTCTCAACATCTCTGGGGATCAACCACCATAAAACAAAAATTAATGAAGCCAGTGTATTCATATTCTGTGCTTCTCTTTGCTAGTGTTTTTTACGTCAATTACTTTTAAAAACTACAGTAAAACGAAGCACTATAAAAAATGAAGTTAAAAAATAAGCTTTCATTTTTTACTATTAGATTTCAGTGGACATGATTACTCTGTCAAATTGTAGACGTTTCTAAGTACTTTTAAAGCCTTAAATATGTATATTACTGAGCAATTCCACTTTTAGGAATTTATCCTAATGAAATAGAATGAAGTTAGGATATATGGATGCTTATCATAGGATTATTTCAGTGAAGAAAACATGAGGCCCATTTAGCTCTTAAAATAGTACAGTAGTTATGTAATGTTTGGTGTTTCATAGAATGGGATGTTATGAGACTAAATTACATTGTAAAAGCGTACTAAAAATGGGGAGATGTTCAGAATAATCCTGATGATGATGCATATATTTAAGATATTAAAATGAGTTTTAGAATATAATTCAAAGTACAAAAAGCAGTTATGTGGAGGGAGAGTGTAAGTGTATTTCTGGTGCTAGGCTAAGAACAAGGCAAAATCTAGGGATGCTGTGCTAGTTCTTTGGTGCTGTGCGGTATTATATGAACTCAAAGTGTTGCATACACATTTTTTAATGTAATTTTTTTTTGAAGTTTCCTCTATGTCTTTTTCAGTTCTGCTGGAAATTTCAAGAATTTTGAATACTGGCTTAGATATGGAAACTCTGTCTATTTGTGTACGACTTTGTGAACAAGGAATTAACCCAGAAGCTTTATCGTCGGTTATTAAGGAACTTCGCAAGGCCACTGAAGCACTAAAGGTTAGAGATTTTTATGTTAGTTCATTCTAAAGAAATGATCCTTTTGTTTAGAAAATGGTTAATGAATTTAGGTGAAAGATCCTACTTAGATATGATTAAACTAGCTTTTGTCACCATCAGAAATTCTGGAAACCAAGATCTTAGTAGCATGTGTTCAATTACAAAAATTGTTACTATCATGGACCACATTGTCTCTTCACAGAAGTCTCTGGGTGTGTTTAGAATTTTCCTTGTGAGTAAAATTGTGTCTGTGCCCAAAAAGATATGTTCAAGGCCAGTACCTGTGTATGTGACCTTATTTGGAAATTGTGTATCAGCAAGTATAATCAAGTTAAGATAAGATCATAATGGATTAATGACTCATGTCCTTATAAGACAAGGGGCATTGGGACAGACATACACCAAGAGAGCACCATGTCCAGACACAGACACTGCCGTGTGACAGTGGAGCCAGAGATTGCGGTGGTGGCCAAGGATTGTTGGCAGCCATCAGAAACTATGAAGAGGCAAGGATCTTCTGCTAGAGCCTTCTGACTTCTTGATTTTGGACTTCCAGTCTTCAGAACTGTGAGAATATAAATTTCTGTTGTTTCAAGCCACCCAGTTTATTGTACATGGTAATGGCAGCCCTGGAAAGCTAATACAGATTTCACTATTAGAAAGTGGGGTGCTAGTGTAACAAATACCTACAAGTCAGGAAGTGGCTTTGGAATTGGGTGATGGGTAGAAGTTGGAAACTTTTACACACTTAATAGAAAGGGCCCAGATTTCTTGAAGAAAGTATTGGTAGAACTATGGACATTAAATGGACATTAAAGGCAATTCTGGTAAAGGGCTCAGAAAGGAGAGAGCAGTAGAGAAAGCTTTAATTGTCTTAGGGAATACATACATGATGATGAGCAGAATGTTGCTGGAAATGACGTTAAAGGGGATTCTGGTGAGATCTCATAAGGAGCATATTATTGAACACTGGAGGGAAGGTTGTCCTCGCTATAAAGTGACAGCACCTGGCTGAATTATGTTTTACTCTTGGAAGAAAAAACTTGTAATTGATGAACTTGGGTATTAGCTGAGGAAATTCCCTAGCAGAGTGTGGAAAGTGCAGGAGCAGAATTTTCCTTGCTACTTATAATAAAAGGTAAGAGGAATGAAAGATCGAGGAAGGAACTGGTACGTGAAAAGGAGCAGCACTTGATTTGGAAAATTCTCAGCCTTACCAAGAGAGCATGCTCTGGAGAGAAAGCCCAGAGTGGCTCTGGTGAGGCAATTGGGAAGGCTGGGTTTCTGTATTTCTGGGAAGAAAATTGTGATCATGTGTTTTTCCTTCAAGAAAAGGAAAGAATGACACACAGTAGCTCGAGAGGAAGGGACTGCTGAGGCCAATTGGCTGCACTGCCACTGTGGGCCCAGAGGACCACCTTTTTTCAAATACAAACTTGCCACTTTTTAGTTGCTCACAGTGGGAGCAGGAAAGGTATATTCCTTCTCTTATTGCATGCAGTGATTTAAAATCTTGGGTGATTTTATTTCCATGTTTATATAACAGTAACTCACCATAGATACTGATATTCAAGTTAGTTCCTCTGAAAACTTGTCCAAGGACAAAGTGACTTTTCTCTAGCTTTTTTTTTCTTTGAGAAAGCAAAACTATATAATACATGTAATTTACCCATCTCAAATTAAGTCCTTCTCTAGTAGGTTCCAGTGATTTGGGTTGTTTTTGAGATTTTTAAAACTTTAAACACAAAAAGTTAAAAGAACATATTTACAGAGCAAAAATTTATCATAAAGAGAATATCTGTACAGTTTGCATTGCTAGAGCCCTACAGAGCTCCCTTGATACCACTAACCTCTCCAGTAACTACTGTCTTGATTTTTATGGTAGAAGCTTTCTTATTTTTAACAGTTTTACTGACTAAACATGGGTTTTTAAACACTGCGGTTTAATTTTATAAGATTTTTGAATGTGATATAAACCAGAATCTTACAGCACAGTCTTTACTGGGTTCTTTAACATTATGTTCCAGAGGGTGTTTTTTTATTTTTTTGAGTATAGTTGACACACGAGTGTTATATCAGGTGTACTACTTAGTGACTTGACAGGTTTATACATTTTTTTTTAAGATTTTTATTTATTTATTTGAGCGAGAGCGTGCCAGTGAGAGGAGGGGCAGAGGGAGAAACAGGCTCCCCACTGAGTAGAGAGCCTGAATAGGGCTCAGTCCCAGGACCCCAAGATCATGACCTGAGCCAAAGCAGCCGCTTAACGGACTGAGCCGTTAGGTTTATACGTTATGCTATCTGTTCACTACAACGTAGCTGCCGTCTGTCCCATGACATCACTATTAAAATATTATTGACTGTGTTCCTTATGCTGTGACTTTTATTCCTGTGACTTACTTACTGATTCCGTAACTGGAAGCCTATCTCTCCCTCTCCCCTTCGCCCATTTTGTCCAACCCCCTCTCCCCTCCCCTCCGCTCTGCAGCCATCAGTTTTTTCTCTTTTTATAGTCTGATTCTACTTTTTGTTTATTCTTTTTTTTTTTTTTTGTATTCCACTTACAAGTAGAATCGTGAGGTTCGTTTATTTATTTATTTTTTTAAAAGAGTTCATTTATTTGAGAGAGAGCAGGAGTGCGGGCAAGTGCACACAGGAGCAGGGGGAGGGACAGAGGAAAAGGGAGAGAGAGAATGTCAGATTCTGCACGTGGAACCCAGGCACCCTGGAGGTTCGTTTATGTTGTGGGTAGCTGTAATACAGTCCTTTTCACTAAAATAATCACGCTTCGTTGCACAAATATACACTATTCAGTTCTCCTTTCTACTGTGAATGGATCTTCAGTTGCTTCCAGTGTGGGGCTATTAGGAATCTGCTGCTAGGAGCATAGTTGTGCGTATCTCATGATGCCTATGTGCATGCGTTTCTGTTGGGGGTGTGTATCTACAAGCAAAGTTGCTTGTTTTTAGGTTATGTTTATCTTCAACTAGAATAGATAATGCCAGACTTTTCTAAAGTAGCTGTGTTTCTATGTCCACGAGCAGCATATGAGTTTCCCTTCCTTGCTTCGTATCTTTGCCA
Organism: Ailuropoda melanoleuca; assembly: GCF_002007445.2. Classification (NCBI taxonomy): domain Eukaryota; kingdom Metazoa; phylum Chordata; class Mammalia; order Carnivora; family Ursidae; genus Ailuropoda; species Ailuropoda melanoleuca. Next base: position 107,400,616 of record NC_048224.1, on the reverse strand, counting down.
ATATTTATTATTGTGTTTTTAATTTTAGTCATTTTGGTGGTTGTGTATGGGTTTCTTATGTGGTTTTATTTGCATTTCTTCTAGTACCAATGAAGTTGAATGTGTTTTTGCATGTTTTTTTGGCCATTTTCTTTTGCGAGATACCTTTTCAAGTAGTTGGCCCATTTTTTTTTTTTCTGGGTTGTCTATTTTTCTTTTTGTATTGGTAGTCTTAAATATTCTGAATGTGAACCCTTTGCAAAATGTGTGTGTATGTTACTAATTTCTTTTAGTCAGATTTTTAAATCTTTATAAAAACTATTCAGACTTTGTTACTTTTTAAACTCACAACTATGCTTTCATATGACAAAGAAAAATAACTAAATAATATAATGAGAATAACTAATGTTTATGAGTACTTTCCTTTTACCAGACCCTGTGCACTAAGGCTTTCCTTGTGTTATTTCCTTTATGGTCGCAGCAGTGATGTGTACTGCTACCGCTGTTAGTAGCTTACTGCTAAGGAAACTGAAGCTTATGGTGGCCTGCTTCTCCTAAGGACTTACTGAGAAGTAGTTGAGCTGAGATTTGAACTTGGACTGTGGATTCTGAGTTGTTAACTACTAACTTTTCACCTACAATAAGTTCTAAAAAATATCTGAGCCTGCTTTTTGAGAAAGGGTGAAATGTGATTAGAGATGAGTTAATGGACTGTAGCATGGGAACATTCCCTGGTTTAGTATTCTCTCATAACCCTGCTGTTAAAAATAAAATGCAGTATCATAGTCTTTGATCAGTAAATTTATGAAATGCTAGTGGAAGAGAATTTATTTAATAAACATCTTCCACAACTGCATGAATTTTTATTGTTTATGTTGGAATTTGACAGAATGGGGAGGCAGAAGAGCATGAAGTTTTCATATTGTAATGCAGTTGGAGTGCCGTAAAGGAACCAGACGCAAATAACTAGTCGTTGGGGTACATGAGAAACTTACAGAAGTGTTTTGGCATAGCTCTTCCTTAGACTAAATGAACCCAAGGTATTAGGATAGGAGATTCAGAATTACCTACTTAGCATAGTTTTTTTAGCTTTGAATATGCTGGTTATTCTGTAGTGAGAATAGTGGACCATAATGAGATATAGGAGGCAAAATCAATAATTAAGGCAAACAAAATCAGAAAGCATTGCCCTTTGAATGGAAGGTCAGTCTCACACACACACACACACACACACACACACACAAGCACAAAGCCCCTTAAAACACATTTCTCCGTAAACAACAACCAGTATGCCAGTTTCTCATTAAAACTAGGTGGGGAAGAGAATCCTGAAAAGTGTCTAGCAAAGAAAAAAAGTGTTAATTAGAACTTTATTCTTTAAAGGAATATTTGAAATCTGTATATAATTTTTATTAAAAAAGCTCATAATTTCAAAATATTTAAATACCAAAATACAAAGAAGGAAACAAATCATTCACAACCACCCAAGAGATAGGCAGCAGTATTTGGTGAACACCATTCTAGATAGTATCATGCTAATTTAAAAATAAAAATATTACATTTAACTTTATGGATTAAAGAATCTTTCACACATTGCTTTTCTTTAGATTATAAAATGTACTTTCTCTCTCTTACCTGCTACTGTTGGGTTGGGATTGGGAGCTGGTTAGCTCTGAGCTGCACTGTGAGCCATACCTGGCTTTCCTTGGCCACCTCTTACAGACTTTTAAAGCATATGGTGGTTTTCTCCTTTTTGGGTGGTTGCTGCTAATTAATTTCTCTTATTTTTTGTCTGTTTCTTTTGGAACTAATAATAGAGTAAGGAAAAACTGTTCCTGTTGTGTTCTGCCTTTACCTAGAAATCCTAGTGATTAGAATTTCATTGTATGGTAGTTACCTCTATTTTAGAATGTGTAAAATATAAATCAAGGACATCCTGAAATGTTGCAAGGAGCTATTGGCCTAAAACATCCAGTTCTTCCTTTTGTTCTTCAGTTAACTATGTAGAAAATTGCAACAATTTTTCATTAGTTGTTTTGTCTTTCTCACAGATTTGTATATTGATATTGTTCAGATCATTTATCGTAAAAGTAGCTGGCTGTGTGTCACACCGTTAGGTCAGTTTCTTAGCATCAGTGGATGTGTCGCATTGTGTGTATCTCCCACAGCATAAGTAGGACTGTCAATTAAGGTGCAGTTTTTAAAAAATAGAACTTATTTTTATGAATGATTTATCAAACACTGAACTTTAGTATTGCCTCCTCAGGGCTAATATTTATGTATAAGCAATCATTTACATACTGTGATTTCAGAAATTCTGGACAAAACCTACTTCCTGTACCTTCTACCTCAGTGCCAAGGTGCCTTGAATTGGACTATTATTGGTGCACTTTGCACTAAGAAGCCTTGCCCTTTCTCTTGCAGCTGTCCTGTATGTATGTCCTATGTATGTAGAAAGGTTTTGTACAGCATGAGGACATTGGAGCTGTAGAATTTGGAGTTGGGAGGGAAATGAGGGATTCAACAAGTCTTATGTCCCCACCCATCCTCCTGAAGGAGGGAATATACTGACACAGGAAAGCAAAGTGTGGGAGACAAGACTGCTAAAGTTGTTTTTTCCCAGGGCCAATGCTTATGGAAATTTTGGAGTCTCTTAACAGCCCTCTGGTAACTGGGTTCTTTAGGCTGCTGTTGCTGTCCTTTCAAACAGAATAGTGCTATATATTCATAACAGGAATGCTGTACAAGGTTGATGGCTTGCTTACGTTAGGTGAAAATACTTGTTTCATTGTTTCTTGGAGGAGAACCTCTAAAATTAGTATGAAAGTGGAATGGCACTAGACAAATTTAATTGCATTAGAGTTAAGGTACTTTAATTTTTAAAAAATTCTAAAATTGTTTATATTGTTTCAAGGCTTCTTTGAAGTAAATGATACTGAGAATGGGGTTAGGAAGAAGACAGAGTGCCTAAAGGTGTGCATCTAAAGCTAATATAAGAACCTTATTTAAGGGTAGAAAGAAATAAGAAACCTTTTAGAACAAGGGAGATTTTTTTCAAACTACTTTCTAATCCTTGTGAATAATAAACCCAAAGAAGCAAAAGGCTAATTAGAATAGCCAACTGTATGGACAAGCAAGGTAGGTTCTGCTGATTGCAAAGAGAATGTTTCAGATTGAGTTAACTACAATTTTCCCAGCATGTTAAGGGATTTTCATGAAAGACCTCTGAACTTAGACTAAACTTAAAAGCAAGTTTTAATTAAGAAGTTGAAACATGGGGCACCTGGATGGCTCAGTCAGTTAAGTGTTGGCCTTTGGCTCGGGTAATGATCGCAGGGTCCTGGGATCGAGCCCCGTGTCGGGCTCCCTCCTCTGGGGAAGCCTGCTTCTCCCTCTCCCTCAGTTCCTCCCCCTGCTTGTGCTCTCTCTCTCTCTGTCTTTCGCTCTGCACTCTCTCTCTCAAATAAATAAATAAAATCTTGAAAAAAAAAAGTTGAAATGTAAATGAATTAAAAGTTTACTATGTATTTCTAAAATTAAACTTATTTAAAATCATCGTATTTGGCATTAGGAAATTACTTGTTTAAATCCTCATTTTTTAGAAATATGTATCAAGGGGTGCCTGAGCAGCTCAGTCAGTTAAGCATCTGACTCTTGATTTCGTCTCAGGTCATGATCTCAGTGTTGTGAGATTGAGCCTCCAAAGGTCTCCACACTAAGTTAAGCAGGGAGCTTGCTTCTCTCCCCCTTTCCCTCCCTGAGCACATGTGTGCGCACTCGCTCTCTTTCTCTCTAAAATAAATAAATAAATCTTTAAAAAAGAAAAAGAAATGTCTCAGATCATTTACTGATGACTTATATGGTGTCTGGAAATTTCTGCGGAATAATCAGGGAAAGTATAATAGTTGGTGGTATAGGTGAAGCAGGATTAGCCATGTGCTCATTATCCCCGTTTGCCCTTTTTTTCTCTGCTTTCTAACAGAAGGTCATTTTCATTCTTAATCCCCTTTTCATGTTATAATGAAACATGCAGAAACCAATAAAGAATGGATAAGGTGGATACAGTGTGTGGATAAGGTCCGCTTGGGTCAGTTTTTCAAATAGCAGTATGTTTTTACATTAACCGTATTATTTAAGAAGATATAACAGTTTTCCACTGTTAGCCTAGCAGTGAGTTCAAAAGGTAGTTCTAATGTACTGCAAAAAATGAAAACCCCACTGTGTTGTCCTGATAAAAGTGGTTTGGTATATGTGGAGGAGGAATTGTTTGTTAATGATAGTGCAGTATTGACAAATATATCTCCATGGTGTGTCTTTTTTCGTGGTTTTATTATAATGAAACTTACTTTCTTGTTCTAGGCTGCTGAAAATATGACAAGCTGACTTTCTGGAGAAATTCTGGTGAGATACGTCAAGCTCTTCAGGAGGATTTGAAGATTGCATTGTAGTCAGGAATGTACAATGAAATTACTGCATGCAGCAGTGTAGAAACATTTTCCTTTTTAAAAGAATTATAAAACCATAGCTTTATAAATCAGAGGAAAATGGCTTACAGAGAGAACTATCAGATGTGTTTACATCACATCGTACTTTTTTTTAACAGCTCTAATGCATTGGCATTGCTGTGTTCATATTTATGTATTCCTTATTTATAGCTCTGATAGCTTTAATTTTCTAAGCAGTCTGTCTGTCAGATATGCACATCTGCTGTGCCTGGTTGAAGTATAGTGGAACCCATCGGAAGTAATGTAGTAGTTATGACTTGTTGACATTTCCATTATAAAATTTAATTTTGAATTGTTTATGCAAAATAAGCGTGGATTTGTGTTGTATTGGGCTAAAAGTTGACAGAATCTCAGCCACCATTTGTGAATTTTGATTTAGATTTACGACGTATATCAGAATCTTTTTTATAAGAGCACAGAAATCATTTGTTTCAACCTGCTCTTCTTTAACAAAGAATATTTAGTTTTTTAAACATAAAAGTTTTTCTGGTAGTTAACAGTATCAACCAGATCCATTTTTGTATTGATTGAAAAATAAAACTTAGAAACTTAGATTTTAAAAGTGATGGTAGTGCTTAGTATTGTCATTTGAATCATTTAAATTTAATGAAAATGTTAATTGACAGTATTTTTCTTTCTAAGTTTTATACCCTATAAATGATGGCCTAAAAAATAATGCTTAATGAAATATTTCCAATGTGCAAAATTCTTTAATTTTATTATGTAAAAATAGTTTGAGGGGTTACCTAATATATCTTGAGTGGTTATCTGATAAATCACTAAATAGGAAGTATCTGTCAACAAATATGATATTTCTGAAGGAGTAAAGATTTTCAGTCATTAAACAAAAACTAAATAATCAAGTGTTCTGTATCAGGAATTATAAATATTCCTTCCAAGGTCACTTTGTATGTCATTATTTTTTCCCTGAAAGTTTTAACTAATCAAAGTGATGATTCAAAGTGAATTTTAGAAAATGTAGGATAGTGTTAATTCTGTTCCTGTAGCAAAATCTCAATGGAATATTTTCCCAAGAGTGATAGGATTTTAATCTGGTTTTATTTTAGATTTTATTAGCTTCCATTGAAATGATAGTACAAGCATTTACTCTTTAGCAGCAGTTTTGTTCTTCAGACAAAGTAAGACTTAGTAATTAAGTGACAGCCTTCTGTTGCTAGTCTTGATTATTTTGACTTTGTAAGCGCCTGGCATCTTTACCAAGGGCACTGGAAGGTGTATTATTGGCAGACTCAGTTGGGAGACGATAATGACTTGTGGTGAGTCATTTATTTGATAGTAAACACTGCAAGTCCTGCATGTTGTTACCCATAAAATCATAAAGACAACATTTTTGTCAAGCTCCAAAATTGGTATATACTCTTAGGCCACAAGAGTTAATAGTTTTATTTATGATTTTGTAGATTAAGTTATTTATGTATGATACAAAATAGGAAAATATATTGAGAAGGCATTATGTTTACAGAGAACTTCTTTAAGTGTTAAACTTAAGTGTAAACATATATTTTTAATGCATATTTCAGTACTATTTAACAAAATCAAAACAAATTGTAATGATACAATTGGCAGTGTTATGCATGTTATCAGCGACAAAAATAAAACCATTTTGGTGGTAGTGGCATGTACTTTTGATTTAATATATTCTTTGTGAACACAACTTGTGTTTCTGTAGGTATTCTATAAATACTTAAATACTTAGAATGAAGATTATTTAAAGGCTATATAATTTACAATGTAAAATTAGGCTTCAGGTGTGAAATGCAATACGTTTCTCCCGGTAGTGAAAGGAGATAGCTATATTAACGTTGCCCCAGGCTTGAAAACAAAGTTGGCATTTCAAATATGTGTGAGATTATGTTTTTTTTTACTTCAAGGAAGAAGTTCTTTACATAGTGGGAGATTACAAAATACTTAAAAGGTTTATAATAACTGAATCAAGTATTGGTTTTTAAACATATTTAAATTAATTAAACCTAAAAATTCAGTTCCTCACACTAGCCACATTTTTATTGTAAAATATACACAACATAAAATTTACCGTTTTAACCATTTTTAAGTTGTACAGATCAGTAACAGCATTCACGCTGTTGTGCTGCCATCACTACTATCTAGAACTTTTTCATCATCCAAACAAACTACCCATTAAGCAGTGACTCCCCACTCTCTTCCTTCAGCCTATTTTTCTAGGTAAACATTTTTTTACTTTTTGTTTCTATGAATTTGACTATTCTAGGTACCTCATATAAGTAGAATCATACAGTTATTTGTCCTTTAGTGTCTCTTTTTTCACTTAACATTATGTCTTCAGGATTCATCCATATTATAACATGTATCAGAATTTCATTCCTTTTTAAAGTTGAATAATATTCCATAGCATGTATTTACCACGTTTTGTTTATCTGTTCACCCAGTGACTATTTGGGTGTTTCTGTCTTTTGGCTATTGTGAATAATGTTGATTTTAATATTGGTGTATAAATATCTGTTCAAGTGCCTGCTTTTGATCCCTTTTGGTATGTACCCAGAAATGGAATTGCAGTTCTCACAGTCTCACAGTCTCACCTGAGAAAAGCACAGGAGCCAGGAGACACACTACTGAGTAGCTGGGCCCTGGAGTCAGACTCACCTGGCTTCCTGTTCTGGCTCAACGATTGGGGGCAAGTTACTACTGAGAGCCAGTGTCCTCTGAAAAATGGGGAAATTCATCCCTACTTCACAGACTGTGTGTGGAAGATACTTTGGCCAGGACCTGAAACACAGTAAATGCTGATTTTTGCATACACATTCCATTGGGTCAAGAGTGAAGGGCTATTTAAGAATTATGCATAAAACTAGGATGGTAGAGCCAACTAGGTGCCCATGAACAAATAGTCTGATTTCTAGGCAAACTTTGCACTTGAACCCTTTTACCTCATGTGATCTCTAAGAGTTTCATTTACTGATGAAGCTACTTTGACACCCTTCCCAAAGATAGAGCCAAAATCTCTTAAGACATCATAAATGACAGTTTGGCTCTCTCTTTTTTTTTTAAAGGTTTTATTTATTTAAGGGAGCAAGACAGCACAAATGGTGGGGAGGGATAGAGGGAGAAACAGACCCCCTGCTGAGTAGAGAGCCCAATGTGGGGCTTGATCCCAGGACCCTGGGATCATGCATGACCTGAGCCACTCAGGCCCCCAGTTTGGCTGTCTTTGTTAGGAAACTGTTAAGGGGCTGATTCTCTTTTCCCAAAATCCATATGTGGAAGCCCTAACTCCAGTACTTTGGAATGTGACTATATTTGGAGAGCCTTTAAAGAGGTGATTAAATTAAAATGTGTCCTTTCGGGTGAGTCCTAATCCAAACTGACTGCTATCTGTATAAGGAAATTAGGACACTCAGACCTGAGGGATACACAAGCGAGGAGGAAAGACTGAAGAAGGAGCAAAGAGCAGCCACCTGCAAGCCAAGGATAGAGGCCTCAGAAGAAAACAAACCTCCAAAAACCTTGATCTTGGACTTCTGACCTCCAAAACTGTGAGAAAATAAATACGTTGATTAAGCCAACCAGTCTGTGGTACTTTGTTATAGCAACTATAGCAAACTAATATATAAGAATATTTATAAAGTGCTTATAGACAACATTATAGTTAGCACTTGGCTTAGTAACACCTCTAGACTAATTTGAAATAGGCTGGAGGGTTTTTTTTTGTTTTTTAAAGAACTTGATGGGCTGCCTTAACTCCTCATTGGTAAAGAGGTTCTGTGTCAGTCCTACTCAGAACTGAGCTGAAAATAACCCTGAGATCAGGCAGATACTTGGGAAGCCAAAAATCTGAAAGAATAATGATTTTGGTTGGTGATGGTTCTGAAATAATGTATTTCTTATTTTTGAGGTACATGGACCTGTACCTCTAGAAACTGACCCATTGAAGGTTGCCATTTAAATTAGAAATCTTTGGGAAAATCTCCATCTTATGTGGCAGAATGTGTATCTCATTAGCATGGAAACCCGTATAAAGTAATAGAAATTGGTTGAATCATTTATATGCAAGCAACTTGAAGAGTCAGAAATTAATTGTATCACTGAGAAATCAAAAGGGTAGCCTACTGTGGATTAGGACGTCACAGAAGGAAATGGATTAATACAGAAGTGCTTCGATACTCACCAATGGCAAGAGTGCTTATACATAAATTCCATAAAATGAACAGTTGGATTCTTTAATATAAAAACAAAATGGATTAATTTTTCCAATGACTTTAATCATGAGTCAATAAAACATTTGTAAATGTAAACAAAATTGTTTCTGTGCCTATTTTTAAAACTGGGGCTTCAGTTATTTTTACACAAATTACTGTCAGAAGAGGGAATCCTTGAGAGAATTAAGGAGTAAAGGGGAGAAAGGATTTGCAGGTGAGGGCTGAAAAGAAGGCAGGCAGTCTAGAAAAAGTAAACCTTGTTTGCACATTTTTGGTGGTGAACAAATTAGTTGGTATTCTGTCTTGAGTAGGCTTGGTAGTATCAAATAAACCCATTTTAGTTGTTTGTGGATTCTCCAGAAAGTCGTGAGTCCTTTCATCAGCACCTCCACCTTGTTGAGATCAGGTCTACATGGTTTTTCTCATGAGGATGTCTCACTGTATGGAATCTTACAAATTCTCTAGGGAATTTTAATGAAATTTCTAACAATTCTACAAGGAGAAGGAGAAAACTAACAATATAGTGTTAGAAAAGAAGCCAATGCATTGTGTAGGGGCAGGAAGGAAATCACAGTAGATTATTCTGGCTGAAATGGAAAATTCTATTTAAGGAAGAGTAGGAGAGGCTTTGGAAAGGCAGGCTGAAGCCAGATTATGAACATCCCTGAGCAAGTTTGACTTTTATTCCATAGATAGCAAAGAAAGGAAGAGACATGGTTAAACTGTGTTCTGGGCCTTGCTTTGCAAGTGAATTAAGTGCGGGATGGATTGGAGCAACAGAGACTAGGAGGCCACCAGAGTAACCGAAACCCAAGTGCTCAAGTCAGGGTAGATTCGAGAGACGTTACAAAAGAAAAACATGGGATTTAATGGCAAGTTATGGGGAAAATAGAGAAGTTTTAAAATAGGGTGATTGAGTTCTTAACCTGGGCACCAAAGATTAAGTATCAGTAAATGGAAATCAAAAAGGGAATCTAGGGGTGCCTGAGTAGCTCAGTTAAGTGTCCAACTCCTTGATTTTAGCTCAGGTCTGGATCCAAAGGTCGTGAGTTCAAGCCCCATATTGGGCTGGGTATGGAGCCAACTTAAAGAAAATCTAGTTTTACTGGAAAAGTGAGTTTTATTTTAGAAATACTGTATTGAACATATATATTAAATCTCACCCTTGCCTACCCTCCCAATTCCCTTACCAACTCCTTTTTTTTTCCTCACGGCAGTTACACTCCAATACAACTTACCTCTATTTACTGACTGTTGTCTATCTCCCTCTACCTGAAAAATCTGCACAAGGTGGGGATAGTTTTGGTTTTGTTCATTAATATGTCTCAAGGATCTTGAACAGTGCCTGCACATAATAAGTGCTCAATAGATTTATGTTAGCTGAGTGCATGGGCAGAGTTGGCATCCGAGAGAATATCTACCATGTGGTTGAAAATAACATATTGAAAACTTCCTATGTGTAAAGCGCACCAATCAAGATACTGTTTTTGGTGCTTTACACATATCATGTTCCTTACAGCTACTGTAGGGGATAGATAGCTTCATCCCATTGCAGATAAGGAAACTAAGGCACAGAGTGGTAAAGAAATAGATTAATCAGGAAAGTGCTAGAGCCAGGATTCAAACCTAGGTAAACTGGCTGTAGAGCCCATGCACCATTGTGCCTCTCGCTGTACATCACCATCTCATGGGGTGAAGGGGCAAAATGGGAGAAGGGACAAAAAGAGCTTGGGAATCAAATGCCCAAAGGTGGTAGTTGACACTTTAGAGTAGATTGTGAAAGCATAATAAAAGACTAATGATAGATGCTTACCTTGGCCAGAATTGCCACATTCTTTTCCTAACCATGCTGGGCTGGTGAATTTTTGTGGCATCTCTGCAGATCTATGTAATAATTAGGATAAAATAAATAGCAGATTAAAGCCATTCATTTTCCAAAAGTACTGTACTTGGGGAACCCAGTACTAACAAAAAAATAGATCTTATTTTATGAAAATCAGTGTTGGGCTCATATATACCAGAAGATGGTACTATCTGACAGCCCTAAATAGCAGCCAAGGAAGTGTATCTGTTAACAAATAACACCATGTCCATTACAATAGAGAAGAATACTGGGGTATCTTGTGGGTCTCCTGTAGCTGAATGGAAATACAGGCATGTTATATCAAAAACAGTCCACATTATCACCTCTAGCTACTAAAAGCAATAAATTGCCAGTTACACACTTGGTGAGTTACATCAAAAGACTTTAAAAAGATTGATCTGACAAATTGAAGGTTGATGGAGGGAGGTGAGTGGGGGATGGGATAAATGGGTGATGGGTGTTTAAGGAGGGCACTTGTTACCATGAGCACTGGGTGTTATATGCATGTAAGTGATAAATCACCGAATTAAAAAAAAAAGATTGTTCTGATAATTATGCTTTCAAGAAGTAATGCTGGAAAACTGTTCCATTCGTTAATTTTTTTAGGTTACCAGCTCTCCCACAAATGGCCTTTTTATTAATGGCCTTTTTATTTATTAACACCTACACTTTATACCGACTGGTTTGCTGACTGCTATGCGTGGAAATATCTAAATAAACTAATGTAATTTCATGAAAACGATGCTCTGGAAGGAAACAGAATTTCTAGTTTCTTTGATTCTTATTTGTATTTACTAGTCAGAAGCTATCTGATGCCCCACCAGGAAAAACAAGGAGAACAACAATGGAAATTGACCTGCTGGTAGGAAGATCATGGCATGTTTCAAGAGGTAGACGATCATGTTTCAGCAATTCAGGAAACTTGTAGGTCAAGGACACTTAACTGCTCTCTCTAGGTGTCCATTTCTTCAATTGTATCATGCGAGTTTCGGTCTAAAAATCTCCAGATTTGTGCCCCCAAAGTCTGCATTTCCTGTAACATCTTCATGATTTTTACCACATGTATATGCCACTGAACCATTAATTATAAACCCTTTTCTTTAAATAGACTTACTTAAAATTCAAATACACTTATTTTCAAAATAAAAATCTCCATGGCTACTAGCATGGAAACAGCATCATTTGCCATAGCTAGAAATTATCTATAAAAATAATTACAATGAAAAATAAACATGGGCTTGCAACTTTGCTAAATATTGTCTTTAAAATCTGTGATTCTGAGATCCGCTCTTTCATAGGTAAGATGAGCAAGTGTTAGCAACATAGAACTGAGTTACCAGTATTACAAGAGCTTTGAAAAGAAATTGACTTCCTAACTATGGAAGGCATTTATTGCTTTTTGAATGTACTATCCCATGAACCACCCCCTCTGGTACCCATCTTACACTTTGGAAAACCACTATCCTAGAACATCCCCAAGATTCCTTTTTGCTCTACTATCCATATAGTTTAATAGAAAGCTTAGGCTTTAGGGTCAGGCAGGCTTGATTCGTGTGCCCTCTCCAAATCTCCGTTTTCTTATCTGTAGGATAAAGATAGGATATAGCTCACAGTGTTATGAAGATTAAGTGGAGATATGTAAAATCCATAGCATACCACCTGGCACATAGTAGGAGCTCCATAAGTGTTAATCTTCATTTCATATTCTAGATTAATTGGACTTACCTAACCACTTAGCTTCCGGAATGGCCCAATGATTCTGAAAAGACTTCAATTCGAAATGCACTTTGTTCTCACCAATGAAATCAGACCTCATGCCTCCATAAATTCTTATTTTTATATACTCTTTTTTGAGACAGAGACAAAATGTTTTTAAATATAAGCATATACTGTTTTTATGTTGACCTTAGGAGAACAAAAGAGCCAGTTATTTTATCAGCAAAAAGAGTTTTCGGCAATAAGAGGAATTGCAATTCAGGACAAGCAAACTATGGTGAACCACAGGCAAGTCTGGAGAATAGGAGAGAGGAGTTTGCATTTATTTATTTACGGGGTAAAGAAAAGTTGGGAGGGACTCTTGTGGCTTCTCCTTGATTGAAGTTGGCAATGTCTCCCTGGCTACACTGTTGCCGGGCAAGGAGAAATTCTTCCTACCGCTGGGGTATGTAAAGTAAGCTCCCTGTTTGGGAATGCAAGGTATGCTTCCTAAGGCAAGCGGTAGTGTGGGAAAGCTGCTCCCCCTTTGGGACTTCCTGACTCCATTTTAAATTATGTTTTCTCTCTCTCTTTTTAAGATTTTATTTCTGAGTAATCTCTACATGCAAAGTGGGGCTCAGACTCACAAGCCTGGGATCAAGAGCCTAACGGTCTACCGACTGAGCCAGCTAGGGACCCTTTAAATGATGTTTTCTTTCTTTATTTTCACGTTTATACAGGGAGGAAAACCAAGACATCCTACCAATAGGAGCACAAGATTAATATGTGGCTAAATTTTAGTGTAAAGACTTGCATAGCTAATTAGTGAAAGGACCCCACGGGGATGAGGATGTGGTGGGAGAAGAAGCAGGATTATGAATAATTTTAAAATCTCTGTTTTCAACATAAAAAGAGCTCATTGTTCTACTTGCTTCTGATAAACCCAGTGGAAATATCAGGGATCTTTGCTCCTGCCGAGCACTGAGAACCCTCCGGTAATCCGCGCCAACAGCTGGCTGAAGGAAACCTTCCTGGGAAGCCCGCTCGCAGAGGTGGTGGGGAGGAGGGGAGCGAGAGCGCCGAGGTTTGATTCCCGCCCCGCAGGTACACCATCCCTGCTCCCACCGGGCTTCCCCTAATAGACACAGAAGGGACTTGATCGGTTGAGGCCAAGTTCAGAGAGGAAGAGACAGAAAAGCGTTCTGAGTGGAGCACAGACAAAAGCGCTTTGATTTCACAAAAATGATAATCTACCGCGCTGTGCTCACGCTGAACGGCTGCGGCACAGGGACCTCGGGGGCCCTGCGGTCTCGGGAAAAACGGGCGTGGGCCTGACCTTTCGAGGCGGCAGCCACTAGCTTGACTCTGATAGGAAGAGGGCTGTGCTGATGGATTGTTAGGACTCCCGCACCGTCTGCTTTCATCAGTTCAGAAAGGTTTGAGAACCTATGTGGGGATTTAACAGTAAATCTGGTTAACAAGGGAGCCCCTAAGGAAAACAACATGTGGCGGAGAGAAGATGTTTCTCCCCTGGGGTTTCTCCCATCTTTTCTTCTCTCACTTCTCTTGGCAGCAGTTTATGACGTCTTTCTAGTTTCTCTCACACACTCAGGTCACAACAAAGGAATCCATAGTAAGACGTTACTAATAATGTGTCCCCCCCCTCCCCGGGGAAAGGCAGGTCCTAGAAGTATGATTGAACCTGAAGGAATGAAGCCAGCGAGGCAGCACGGGGCAGCAGGGGAGGGCGTGAGATGGGCAGCTGGAGCGTTTTGAAGGTCCTTTGAAGTACTTGATGGTGGGACCCAACATTCCCCTCTGCTGTCCGCTATAAGGCTAACTCTTGGTGTTGGCTAAGGCCCACCTCGTGACCCCAGAGTAATGAACACTGAAGATGGAGCACTGCTCCCTTTGTCCCTGCTTTCGTACCTTGTCCTCAGCTTCTCATTTCAAGTGTAATTCACTTCTCTTCCCGGTTAGCCCCCAACACTCAGCTCTCAAAGAGCATAAGCATTTTTCACACTCCAGCCCAGCAGGTAGATTCTAAACAAGTGAATGGAATCCAGTCTGCACTGCCCTGGAAACAAGCTAGGAACGAAGTACTGTCACCTCTAGTACCAAAACCAACTGGAGATGTCCTTTCATGTGCTATTCAAATGCATCCGACACACTCCACATAGTGGTTGAATTATCAGTTATCAATTATCCCAGAGGGAGATACTATCTCCACATAGTGGTTGAACCCCCAAAGTAGGGATGGTTGTTATAACTCTTTTATCTCTCAAAAAATCATTTTTATTTATTTATTTGACAGAAAGAGGGAGAGCACAAGCAGGGGGAGCGGCAGGCAGAGGGAGAGAGAGGAGCAGACTCCCTGCTGAGCAGGGAGCCGGATGCAGGACTCAATTTCAGGACCCTGAGATCGTGACCCAGGCTGAAGGCAGATGCTTAACTGACTGAGCCATCCAGGTGCCCCTCACAAATTATTTTATTACTATCAAATATTTGATGCATATTGTCTATAACAAATAATTGTGTACCCTCTCCACAGATAAAGACATTTTAACAACTTCCTTCTCTCCTAATCAAGGTCTAATTTAGGGTTGTTCAATGAATCAATAATCTTATCATCTCTAAATTGAATACCTTATTCACAGTCTCCCTCAGATCCTTATACTTTTCTCCACCTATATATAGATAAATGTCGACACCAGCTCACGAAAAATCAATCCCTTGTCCCTTGGGGGCTCTCTCACTCTCAAGAAAATCCCTGTTCTGGATCGCTGAATTCTAGCACCTATCACTATACACAGCGTGCCGTGAATGCTCAATATGTATTTACCAAATGAATGACTGAGCAATCGTACATTGGTGACAATAATGTCCACATGGAATCTTTCCGCTGCAGTTATTAGTATTCTTTTTCCAAAAAGATCCTGAAAAAGCCTGTTGTTGAATGGTGTATGCCATCACCAAACTTTGCCTTTTTATTGCTCTTATTTTAGGCTTATACTCTTTCTATGTCTCAATAATTAATTTCCTGTCTTCATGGTCAGGTGGAATTACCATAAAATTTTGGAGGTGTACCTTCTACAAGCTTGTTTGGTGGAAGCAAGATAATTCTACTCTCCTCTATTTCCCCCTCAAAGCAGACAATAAGGTTCAAGAGAGCAGGCATGGTCTCTAGCCTGGCATGTGGAACACAGTAGATGCTAGGAACGAAGGATGGAATGATTAAATGTTTCCATTTACCCTTTTCTTAATGTCAGGGCAGACTACAGAGTCACATCCTGTACATTCTGGGGGAAATAGAAAAGAACTAACAGTTTGGTACCTTCTGTGTGTCGGTCACCAGGCTGGATGCCAAATATAGATTACTTCATGTAATTTTTACAGCAGCCTTGTGAAGAAGGTATTCCAATTTTATAGATAAAGACACTGAGGCCCAAAGGGATCTGTCATGAAAAAAATATGTGCACATGTAATTCTTCTTTCTCCTAGAATCTCTGTTCTCTTCCTATTGCTTAATCAAATCACACACAACCTTCAAGAACCAAATTAAGACTGTTGGAAGTACATTCTCCATGGGTGTCTTGTGTATCTGTCCTTCTTCTGAGTAAAGGCATTGACGGCTTTTGGTCTGGGCTACAAAGGATGTTTGTATAGCACACAGCCTTCAACAGAGAGATAGTATCTCCCTCTGGGAGAGGACAGATTTGTTTTCTGACCGGATTAACAAGGATAATGTCTCTTTCCAGGGCAAAGCTTGGACAGGTTTGCTAACAGCCCCTTTAGAAGATTGGGGTTTCCTTACCTCAGGGTTCCTCAGCTGTGATACAAACCCAGAGAGTATGCCGTGCCCCTCGGGGCTGCTCTGTGTCAGCCGTACAGGATTTGCAGGACCCGTTCATCAGGGAGAACACAAAGTTTCCTACGGCCTGCTATGTTGTGAGGAAGAAAGGCCGTTGTCTCTGACCTAGAAATTTTGTGTCCTCGTCAAGTACCTCTGAAAATGTACTAGACTAACTTTCAGGTTGCAAATAGGGTGAAACTTTAGCCTTTTCACAATTCTTGACAAAGACTTCTTCCTTTGGGAAGCCTTTTCTAACTATTCCAGCTTCTAGTAATATCTCTAAGACACATTTGGCAGGAAACCCAACCTGCTGAGTAACGTATTTATGAACATTTTTATTACCTCACACTTGATTATTCTCTCCTAGAGGACAGAAACAGTCATTTATGCCTCATGATAAGTATTTAGCATTTTTCTTGGATATAGAAATGGGCTCTTGTTTCATTAATTGTAATTCATTAAAATGTATTGAATGTCTATTAAGTGTAGGACATTATGGGTCAGAATGTTTAGGTAATTATTTCCCTAACTGGTGCATAAGCACCTTGAATACGGACATAATATCTAATAGTTCTTTATCCATTATAATTCTTTCTGTCCCTCATTCTCATTCAACAAATATTTATTGAATGTCTGCTATTGCAGGTGCTATGTTAGTTGCTGAGCAGACAAACAAATAAGAGAAGTCTATCTACAATGAACTCATGGAAACACATACATGCAGTACAAGAAGGAAGTCCAGGGACAGGAAAAAAAAAAAAAAAAGCATAGATCATTATGGGAACATGGAAAAGGGCCACTCAGCAGGACTTTCATTTTCTGGTGGTGGCAGTTTGCTTTTCCCCTTCTTGGTATTTTCAGCAGCATATAGTGCTCAGTGGAAACTGAAATAAAGTGGGTTCCCCCCACACACACACACACTGTAGAGGCTCCTTCAGTGCTCACGGTCCATCAGTGAAGAGTCTGGGCGAAGGTTCCGGGCTGCACGCTCCTCTGGCATGGGTGTACCGTGAGTGGCCCCAGAGAAGGACCCTCCATCGATGCGTCCCCATGTGCTGAAACAAAGTGTCTATGTGGAAACTGATAATTCAAACTAGAAATCTTGATCGAATCCCTGCGCTGAAACTTAGGCGGATCCTCCAAAATAGCCCATCTAAGATTGGCTGGCCTGTATTAAAAAGGATTGCCAGCAGGCTCAGGCTCCAGTTCCACCTATTTAAAAAGATATGTGCAACAAGTGTGTTTAAGCAAATGAACCTCTACTTAACAGCTAGAATATTACTAGGGACTGGAAAGATGAACAAGGCACGTTCCCCGTCCTCAAGATGGTCTTCATCAAGTGAGACAGACACAGAGAACCATCATCTAAAACCGTGCAGGAGAGCATAAGCTTTGACTAGAAACCAGGGGTTACTATCCACAAGTTGGGGGAATTTCCTCTGCTGGGGACGAAGGGAATGTCTTGCAAGGAATGGCTTTTGAGTTGGTGTGTAAAGGGTGAAAAGAATTTCCACAGGCAGGAAACAGAGAGTATGACAGCCCAGGAAAAAGCTCAAGCAAAGACACATTCTTTAAAAATAAATAAACAAATGAACTAACTAATTAATAAAAGGAGAGTTCAGGGAATGGTTCGTAGACCAGCAACTGGAATGTAGGATGTGCACAAAACTGAAGGTCAGCAAGGGAGTTCCATTCCGCGTCTTCCGCAAGCATTTATCAGCACCTGCTCGGGCAAATATAGTATGCTTAAAAAGAGATAAAGACCTAGCTCACAAGCTAATGAGGAGATCGTTTAATCTAAAATAGCAAATGCCAACAAAGCACTAAACAGGGAGGATCTTGAATGTCACCCTAAGTCACTCGGGTGTTATTCCTTAGGAAGAGAATGCAGGGAATGATTTTATCTGACCTCGGAGGAGGAGGTTAAGTCTTGGCGACTGTGTGAAGAAGAGTTCAGAGGGGCGAGAGATGGAGTCAGGGAGAACAGTATGGAAGCATGTGTAATCATCCAGGGGAAAACCAGGAAGGGTCTATACCAGATGAAGATGAAAAGAGAGCAAAGATAGAAGACTCGAGGACAGAATCCACAGAACTTAAGAGGTGTTTATGACGATGAGTCCAAGCCTTCTATTCTGGGAGATAGAGTGGATGATGCTGGTAATAATAGAGAAGACTCATCAGATAAAATATCCAGAACTGATAAGATCTCAAAGGTTAACTAACTGATCTCCATCATATCTTTTTTCATTTAGCTTTTTACTTGGTCATAATTTTAGACGTGGTATCATATATTTTTTAAGCAGTAAAAATAAACACCTAGGACTTTTTAGGAGACACATCTTACCAGGGTGTTTCAAGTTTCAGGACCATTAGTGGATCATGAAGTCAATTTAAAGTGTTATAAAATAATACCAAAAAAATGAGATAGAATAAAGCAAAACAGAACAGAAAATCCAGTGATCACATAGAAAGGTTATTACTTCGTGGAACTTTGGCTTCTGTTTTATGTACACAGACTAGGTTGCAATGTCAAGTACATGTCTTAGTGTGAGTTGCAGTTTAAAAGGTTTGAAAACCGCTGATCTAGACAGTGTCCAACAAGTCATCTCTCTCAACCCTCTTTCCTGCAGTTTACAGAATTTGAGTATTGGCATATAGGGGCTTGAGGCATTTTTTTGTCCCTTTGACAATGAATGACAACCCAATTATGTAACACAATGGTGCTAGTATTTTGTTTGGAGCCAATGGCCTCCACCATTTTTATAGAAAGTCAGAGCACCCTCTCCGTTATTGACTGAAGCCCCTTTGGCATCAGGCGAATACCCAGGATTACCTACACCTGGTCCACCTGCAGATCAAATCAGAAACAGGGAGAGAATACATTATTTTGTTTTCTTTTCTTGAGATTTCATATAAACCTTTGCTAAGTATTTTAAGACAATAGAATTAAAAATGTAAATTGTGAATCCTCATAGATTTCATTTTTCCACTAGATGGCAGAAAAAGCACTTGTAATGGACATTACATTGTCATCCACTTAAATCAGTTCTGCACTTTTTTAATAAGGGGAGGTATATTTCATTTCAGTTTGAACAGTAGAATATGATTATAAGACATTTGATTATTTTTAAACTAATTTAATCACATTAAGCTTAAAATTAAAGAGAAACTTTAGTTTGTGTTTATGTATGTACATATGTGCCCACATGTCTCAATTAAGACATACATGATAGAATTTTTTTGGCCTTGGAATACTGCCATGCTCTCTTTTAATACAAATTTTAAAATAACAGGTAGTATTTAGAAACAATTTTAAATTAATACAGAAACATGTTTTCATGTTCCACATGGGTATACTTAGGTGTACAGTTGAGATATACTTAATTGTGATATATTGCAAATAATGATAATAATATAAGTAAAAAGACTGATGATACATCCATGGTTATGAACCCTAAATACATTTTTTATAAAGAGAATAAAAACTACGTGAGCTAAGGAAATATAATACAACAGTTAAACACGGTACATCCTTTTCTTTCTGTGTTAATAATTCTAATATGACTTTTTCTTTTAACCCTGAATTGATGTGTCAGGTGGCCATTTATCAACAATAAGTCTTTGGGGGCATTTGTAATTAGAACACTTTACTCTGTACTTGCAGAGCGTTTCACAGACCTTGCTCTGGTACATTTACCATCGAAGAGAAAATTATTTCATGGATCTTCCAAAAGCAAAATGGTTAATAGGTGAGTTATACAAAAGAGAATGTTTTAGGAAACACAGACATAATTTGATAAGGTACTACCAAACTATTGAATAAAGACCAGTTCAAAGAGGTTAAGTATTTTGCCCCGATTTCAGTCACGACTTTTGCTACTGTTTGTCTTACAACTGGCCTTGGGAAAGAGGAGAAAAAAGAAAGGCTGGAAAAGAGGAGGTGATGAAAAGAGTCAAGTCCAATCATTCATGCAGCTCACGGACTTCTGCCAAGGGCATGTTCTGGGTCAGGCCCTGTGTGGGAATAAGGATGTGGCTTCTTCAATCAAAATGAGAGCAAAGGAGAAAGAGTAGGGGAGATGGTAGGGGGCCAACAGGAAGAAGTACAAGAATGGCTGAGATGATGTTAATAGTTGTCACGGCGGCATTACCTCGACTCTCTCCTCTCCCAGCTTTGCTGACCACCTCTTCCTCAACAAAACAAAAACAAAAGGGAAACCCAGGAGCATGCTGGCAATGCCCACAGTCCCCAGGAACCTAGAGAGGGGCCTCTGGTGGTAAGGGAGAGGTGGAGGTGGGAACCATGGTGGGCCCTAGGCAGCATGTTATCCGTGCAAAGTAAGTTATAACCAGTCCCAGAATCTCGAGCTGAGAAAACTCTGAGCTGTGCTTTGCTGTGCTGTGGGTGGCAAAGATGTCTGATCTTGTTTGAGTCAAGGGGGGATTAATGACTTTTTGGGAATAAGCAATTCACATGGCGCTGTGAGCTCCTTTCTAGGACAATGGCATATCAGAGTAAATGATCTCCCCTGCTATACAGAGCGGAAGGCTGTTTTTATGTCAGTATCTTCGTAAAGGCAACTATGGGTTAAAAGCAAATAAAATAAATTTTAAAATAAAAAGGAATTGATTTGGAGTATTTTTTTTTAAGTCAAGGAAACTTACATTAGATTTGCAAGAGGCTTCCCTTACAAAACCAAACTGTAGAAAGTCCCACTGGCCCTAATACAGGCACCTTAGGTCCTGCTGCCTGCTAAATGTGGGGGGCCTAGTCAGTTGCTTTACACTTCTGGGCCCCATTTCTTAAATCACATATCATGGAGAGGGAGCTAGACTCCCAGCTCTAACGTTTTCCACATGAGAAGAATAGAAATTTAACAGCCCGCTGTTTAATTGAAATGAACTGAAAGAACTCCAAGTCCAAAGTCCCAATATCAACCTCCTACCCCAACTTTTTAGGTCTTTAGCTCCCCTTATGCACTCCAATTAAAGAAATAGGAATTTGAGCTCTCTCTCTATACTGTCTCTTGTATTCCGCCCTTCCCAATGGTGCACTGCAAACATCTTTATAAATCTACAACCTGAGCTATAGAGTAATTGCTTTAGGCTGTATGAATGGCTCTCTTTTGCCCACCCAGATGAGGAGACTCTGCCCCCCAAAACGTTGAGTGTTTTCTTGTTTTCCCGCTTAAACCAGGAGGAAGGCGTAGCGAGAGCCCTCGGAGCACACAAGCCTGTAGATCTCCCCTCAGCACATCTCTAATGGGCTCAGCACAGTGACAGCTGTGACGAATACCATGGCAATTTCCCAGATAAGATTGTATCCGAGTAGGGGCTACATTTCCTTCAGAGTCGCAGAGGCCATTATTATTCTTTGGAGAGGAATTCTGAGGAGGAAATAGCTGATTTAAATGCCTGCTGTCAGTTGCCAAAGAAATTGTTACAAAATACTGCTATAATGATGTGGAAAACTGCCCACTGCTTCGGATCCCACGTTTTCTGTGGTCCCTCCATTCATCACTCAAGATTTCCCTTTTAGCCAACCAGGTACATCAAGACCCGTGTGCTTTAAAGCCTCCCAACTTGGAGTCTCAGGTTGGGCTTCTTTGGCATTTCACATTATGGTTGCTCGATCATTTCTTGTGACCTCTTAAGCTCTCAAGAGGTCATCTAGAAAACTGTGTGTAGCCTAGAAATACCAACCCAGCTGGTCTGGATACTAAATTTCATTCGTTCAACCAGTACTTACTGAATGCGCATTAGTTTTCCACACAGGAGAAGGCAGCATAGAGTCGTTGTCTCACGTAGGGTTTCTGGAGTTGAAAGGCCTAAATCTAACCCTAGCTCCGTCAGGATTCCTAGTAGTGTGACCTTGTTGTGTGATAGTTGGACAAGTTACCTTAGTTTCTACATCTGCGTAACGGATCAATAAGTCTAATTGTAGTACCCTCCACAAGGGTAGAAATGAGGATTACATGAATTAATGTTCATAAGGTGCTAAAAATAATAATAGCTCGTAATAAGTGTTCATTAATATGTTCATTACACCTATAAAGAAGATAACATTATTACCATTAAGGAACTTACAGTCTAAGGTCTAAGAGGAGACACGTACAAGAATAACATAAAACAAGATAGACTGCACCCTGGAGTGACCCACAAACTTGAGCCAAAAAAAAAAAATCTTGAAGCAGAAAAGGAAAAGTAATGGTTGACAATATTTTTTTTTAAAGTAGGCTCCATGCCCTGCATGGAGCCCCACATGGAACTTGAACTCATGATCCTGAGATTAAAACCTCAGCTGGGATCAAAAGTCAGTCGTTTAACCAACTGAGCCACCCAGGCACCCTGACAAATTCCACTTCTAGGACAACTGGGAGGAGGATGTGTACATGTGAAAGCTTACCAGAGGAATTTCAGAGCTTGAGAGGAGGATGTTGATTGCAAGCTAAACTGCTTGAGTTAAATTTGATTAAAAAGAAAGAGTCACTAAAGTTTTCTAGCAACAGAATTGTTCCTAAGGAAGATTAATCTGGTGGCAGCATGTTGGGTTGCTGGGAGAGCAAAGACAAGTTAGGATACGGAAAATAGCAGGTGGAAGGTGGAAGTGTCAGCCTCCCCTTGGAGGCTGGGTGAGCGTGGTCCTGAATGTTCACAATGACTGAGGTTTCCTGAGGTTTGGGAGCTCACATAATTGGGAAAATGGTGGTTAGTGAGGTTAAGGAAGATGGTGTCGAAACAGGTGTGATGGGAAGCCAATGGGTTTGTTTCTGAAGCTGTGTTTAAGTGTGAGGCATAGCTTTACAATTAGAGAAAGAGGTTAACAATTGCTTGGAAATGCAAAATTTGACCCTGAACAAAAATGTAAACTGAGAAATATAGAATTGGGATTCATCCCAATGGAAGTTGAGGCCAGGGAAGTAGATAAAGTCACTGTTGAAGGAGATAATCAAGAGGATGTGACTGCCAATTGACCCTCGAATTGACCCCAGGCAATCAGAAGCTCTTCACCCCCTCCCCATCCTTGGAATGTAAACTCTGCTGACCAGTCCCACGGTGGGAGCTATTTCAAGGATGTGGCCTGGAGAGAGTAAGGTGATATGGAGACCATCTGGACTGATTACATGATTGAACCTATTTATGGCCTCCATATAAACTTTTAAGATTCTGTTGGGCAGGTGCAGTGATCTACTGGACTTGAGGCCACCCAAGACAAGCCTCATATGTAAGTTACCTCGCTAAGGAAACCTGCCACTTACCAATCTGGGGTGGTCTTCCTCTTTCTTTCCTCTTTCCTCTCCCACCCTCTGTGTATGGGGCCAGTTTTTGAAACGACAGTCACAGAGTACTTCCCCTGAGTGAGGGTGAAGGCCTGAGGACCACAGCAAGAAAGGGCTTGTGGAAAATACAGATGCCCAGCCCCCATTCACACTTATTTAATCAGCATTTGGGGATAGCATTAAGAACTCTATATTTTTAACAAGTTGTCAACATCTTTCTTATAAACATCAAAGTTTGAGACCCTATACCTCAGGGGGTGAAGGATGATGAGAAAAACTCAAGATGGTTAAAAGGTAGCAAGTAAATCTGGGTGGTATAGTTAAGGAAAAAGGAAGTCATGAGAAGTGGGTATCAAATCTTCAATTGGAACAAAGAAGAAATGGGAAGAGGCTATTGGTTTGTATAATTGGAAATAATTAAAGACTTTCCTTCTCCCCTAGGGTGAGTTATTTCCACTATGGCAGTCATTAAACTAAGTATCAAAAAAAAAAAAAAAAAACAACCCAATCCTCAAAATCAGACCTTCAAACTATTTCATCACAAAGGGGATAAACTGAGATTTCAAAAATAATGTTACATATTCATTCACATCGAGAGCCCAAAGACACCATGAAGACCACTGCTAATGACTCTGGTTCGATGCCAGCTTGCCAAGCAGGATCTCTGGTCAGGATCTCTACTCAGCTCGAGATCCAGCAGTCTAAAGAATGTGAAGAGAGAAAGGGAGGAGGGAATGCCCAAGGGCAGCTGGTCAGTGCACACTGATTTTGTTGTAACCTGGGCATTACCATATTTTGCTACACAGTGGCTCCAATAAACTTGAGAATGAAGCCTCTGCTGTGAGCAACCCCTGTCAGTGCTCTGTGCTCTAGATCCCCCACCCACCTCCGCACAGGACTCCTGAAATGCTGGTCATGTCATGTGACACCTCACACACAGACGGGATGCTGCTGCTGTCGATCCACACAGGAAATACTGGGAAGAAAGGTGGGGGCAGAGAGAAAGTGCAGGTAATTGGAGACATCAATTTCTTAAAACTGGACACTAGGAGAAAGGAGTAAGAGAAAATGTTGACTTGTGGCTGTAACAGAATTAAGAGGAGCCAATGGAAAGGGGAGAGGAGAAACGGAAAGAAGGGAAGGGATTGCTGATAGAGCCAAGTCACAGGAGAAGTAGAATGGGCTGGCCTTCAAAAAGAGAAGGCACACTTTCTTCTTGTTTCAGAAGAAGGAAAACGTGTTGAGATGGACAAAAGAAAATTCGAAGGCACTCAAGGTGAGGTCCTTGAGACTCTGAGTAAATTAGTAAAGGGTTTAGAGATGGGTCTGTGAGAGCACTGGATGGTGGAGTAAGTCACTAAAGGCATTCTTGCCAAGGTGGAGAATTAGCACTCACTTTCTTGTCTTCTCTTTCTTTCAGGTGGCCTTGGTATTGTCAACCTGTCTGTCCTCCCTAGAAATCTGCAGCCACAGGCCGGACCACGGGTGTCTAAGGACAGTAATCTTCAGGTTACAACAAAATCAGTGTGCACTGACCAGCTGCCCTTGGGCATTCTCTCCTCAGGTTGTCTCTTCACATTCTTCAGACTGCTGGATCTCGAGCTGAGTAGAGATCCGGACCAGAGATGCTGCTTGGCAAGCTGGCATTGAACCAGAGTCATCAGCAGTGGTCTTCAGGGTCTCTTGGGCTCTCGATGTGAATGAATATGTAACATTATTTTTGAAATCTCAACTTACCCCCTTTGTGAAGAAATAGTTTGAAGGTCTGATTCTAAGGGTTGTTTTTTTTTTTTGATACTTAGTTTAATGACTGCCATAGTTGAAATAATTCACAAAGATACTATCCCATCATTGCGGTAATGAGCAGTAATTAAAAATCATGATATCCATGTTTAAATTCCATTCAAACATGATGCAGAGGTTCTTGAAATTTAGCAAGACATTTCCACCTTTTCTGCTATTATTGCACCGCTTTTGCAAACACGGGTCTCACTGAGCTAAAATCAAGGTACTGGCAGAGTTGTATTCCTTCTGGAAGCTCTAGGAGAGAATCTGTTTCTCTGCCTTTCCAAGCTTCTAGGGGCCACGTGTATTCCTAGGCTCGCGGCCTCTTCCTCTCTTCAATGGGCATCCCTCCAGTCTCTTCTTCTGTCACCACATCATCTTTTCTGATTCTGGTTCCTCCCGTGTCCCTCTTATAAGCAATTACGATTATACTGCCCCCCCAAATTATCCAATTATGTTGGATAATTCAGGACCAACTTCCCATCTCAAGATTTTTAACTTGTTTACCTTTGCAAAGCACTTTTAATCATGTAAGGTAACATAACGACAGTTTCTAGGGATAAAGCTGTTGATGTCTTTTGGGGAACTACCATTTTGTCTACACAGTGGCTCAAGTAAACTTGAGAATGAAGCCTCTGCTAGGAGGGGTCCCTGTCAGAGCTCTGTGCTCCAGATCCCCCACCCACCTCCTCACAGGACACCTTAAATGCTGGTCATGTCGTGTGACACCTCACATGTAGACTGAGGATGCTATTGCTGTCAGTCCACGCATGAAATACTGGTGAAAATAATTTTTTTGGATTAAAATAAATATTACAGAGTTCTATTTTTAGTTTCCCTACACCATTTAATTGTCTAGAACATCTTCAGGAATACAGCTACTCTGCTTTGGTGATCAATGAGTGTCGTGGTTGATTTTAGGTGTCATTTTAGCTACGTTATGGTTGCCCAGTTATTTGGTCAAATACCAATCTAGATGTTGCTGTGAAGGTATTCTTTAGATGTGATTAATATTTAATCAGTTGACTTTGAGTAAGACAGATTACCCTCCACAACGCAAGTGGGTCTCATCCAATCCGTTGATGGCCTTAGGAGAAAAGATTGAAGTCCCCCAAAGAGGAAAGAATTCCTGCTCCAGGCTGCCTTGGGACTCAAGACTCCAACATCAACTTCTGTCAGAATTTCCAGTCTGTTAGCCTGCTCTGAGGATTTCAGATTTCCCAAGCCCCACAATTGTGTGAGCCAATTCCTTAAAATAAATCTCTCTCTGTCTCTCCATATATATAGGTGGTGTGTGACCTCTTCCAAATATGTACACACACACACACACACACACACACACACAATATCTGTTGTTTCTCTGGAGAACTCTGATTAATACGGTGAGTTAAAGAAGCACTTTCAACCTGTGGCAGGGTATGATTTGAGAGGCATTATAATAAATCCCAGGTTCAAGGAGGATATCAATACATTTAAAATCCCAAAGTAAAATAAAATCTAGGCTCACTTATAATTGCTCTAACTGTGTTCTGCCTTTTATCAAGTGAATCTGAAATATAGATTCAGCAGGAAGTATTGCTAGAGAGGCCTCATTTCTGGCAAAATACCTAAAGTATCACAGGTATTGGGCGTGGAGTAGGTCTAGGGGTTTTTCTAATTTATCACTCTTAATGATCTTACTGGATTTAAGTATTATAAACCAGTTGATATCAAGGTTATAAATACCATTTTTCCTTTCATACAACTGCTTTATAACAATTAGTTAATTAAAACTTAAAAGCTTTGATATTAAGAAAAGAGAACCCATGGCTCACTGGCTTTTGGAATTGAATTCGACATTCACAGTAACATCTCATTGTTTCAAGGAAGAAAGCAAGAAGAATGACTTTTGAAATCATGGGAGGAGTACGAACAGGTCTAATATAATTGCTTGGCTTGGAATTTTGCCAAAAGACAAGTGCTAATAATTTTTGCCATAAAAAGTGCCAAGGATGCTCTTCAATGAAAATCACTATTGTGAATTTCTGGGTCTCCATCTCATCCGAAAGTGATATTGCTATCAAAAAGAGTCTACTTATATTTGAGCAGCGGTTAAATATTGACCCATAAGTGGTTTTCTGGATCTTTGCAACCAGTGGAAATATGGGCAAAAGTATTCTCTAATCCTTTAAAATGAAAGATGAGAAAAATATAGGTGAAACAGACACTTTGGGATTGTTCTAGAGCACTTTGCTTTCTTTGGGCCACCACATGTATTGTTTCTAACTTTTTTTGCTGTGTCCAGAGGTAAGATTCGGGACAGGAGGGAGAAGAAGAAAGTGTAGATATAGGGACTGAGTGTAAGGAGGAAGAGGGCTTTCATTATTTCACGTATTTCATTAAGTGGCCCAGTCTGAAAGGCAGCATCCTTCTGGAGCAGGTTTTCTCATGGCAGATGACCAGAATACAAACAGCAAGCCAAACCAATGAAGCACATTTAAGACTTTTGCTCACGTCACATCTGTTCACAGTATGTGGACCCAGGAAGTTGTATGGCCAAGTCCAATATCAAGAGTGCAAAGCAGTCTACTCTGCACAGAATGGGAAAGGGAGAGGGTATTTGCCGATCAATAATCTATACATCCTACCTGTACTTGAGTAAATGGCTTAATCTCAACCAGTTTCAACGTTCCCATGTCTTGTCCAGAGATGATAATAATAGTAGCTACCTTTATGATTATTGGGAAGAAGACACAGTCTCTAAAGAAAATAGTGCAGCTTTTAGAATGTAGAGCTTTCAACAAATATTAGCTCTTATTACTATTTTCCCTTGCATGCATGTAAGGATACAAGAAAATGGAAGAAGCAAGATAATGGGGACTAGAGAAGAAATTTGGGCTTGACATCAAAGGTAGTAAGATTAATTTAAATTCTAAATTCATAAAAATGGTACAGGAGGAGGGATGGTTTGTGTTTATTTTAAATGGTCAATTCACAGTTCTGGTCACCAATGTTATTATTAGTTGTTGCTCCTTTGCTCCTACTGTTATGCTTTGTTGAGAGCTGTATGCACGTCACACCATATAAAAAGATAGAGAAAATATAGCCAGAATCTGATAGCTTGCTTATTGGGCAATTGGGCAAACATGATAAAGCAATATCCTTGAAGAAAAATACATAACATGGGCAAATGTCAATAACTAAAAGCATGAACTATAGTGAATATGTTTAAGTATTAAGTAATTTCTAGAAAGCATCTGTGGTTTGCAGAAATCCTACATTCTGAATATTTTTTAAATCTTTGAGAGAAGTTTTGGCCAGTTTCACTGAATCGTGTTTCCCTATAAAATTTTATTTTATTATTATTTTTAAAATTTATTTATTTATTTATTTGAGAGAGAGTGAAAGCAAGAGAGAGCACAGAGGAAGAGGGAGAAGCAGATTCTCCACTTAGCGGAGAGCCCAGTGTGGGGCTCGATCCCAGAACCCTGAGATCATGATCTGAGCCTAAAGCAGGTACTTAACTGACTGTGCCACCCAGGCACCCCCCCCCCTATAAAATTTTAAAAGGAAGACCAGAGACTCTCCATTTAGGATTATAACCTAAGTCACATTACTGTGGAGCTGAATCGGCTGTTTACAGACTGAGTTAGATCACAGCACAGCTGATGTCGCTGATCCCTGCACCTTCATACTGACTTCACTCCACTTTGGCCAATGTGATTGCTATATGTAGATACAGCCTTAGTCTTGACATTTAATCTCCCGATTCTCCAACAGTGCTTCCTTTCATCTGATAAATCCGAGTTTAAAAGCTCAGAATTCTTTAGTTCTATTGAGGTAGGAAATTATCTCTTTGACTGGCATTTAACTTCTCAGCTCTGATCTCCATAACTGGAATATAGTGGTATTTGCTTCTCTTTAATTCTGAGATGAACTACTTCCCTTAACATACTGAATCACCTAAAGCTATTTTAGCAGCAATAAGGACAGTAACTTGCATATTTCCACAGGCAGAGCTCACAGATGGCCCACCTAGCAGGTGAGAGAGGACTTCCCCAGAGCGCCCAGCTCGCTTTCTGTAATTAGGCTCTCTCCTTCCTTATTCCCAATTCACACTTACCTAGTGTGTGTCAATAAAGGACGGATCTGCCCTCTGTAGAAGTGAGCTTTAATTGAGTGGCCACTGTTGGAGTTTTTATTCCTGCATTTGATCAATACCTGTTCATCTGCCTGGTTCTATGCTCGCATTCCTTAAAGATACAGGAGGCAGGGATTACTGTAACTGGATGTCAGCTTTTTCCCCGTTAGGGATTTTGCTCTGACACTTCTGATTTCTGCTCCTGTCAACTTGCTTGGATAGCATGGAAACCACCGTGCTCTCCTCATCTCTCCTCTTTACAGCCTGGCCCACAACTAGCTCTCAGCAGCCAGCTTCTTGTAGTTTTTACACCGGACCTTATATTAGCTCCAGTTTATTCTACAAGGACATAGGATATGGTTCACTCAGTTCCAAGTCAAAACAAAACAAAGAACATGAAAGAACTGAAGAATCATCTTTCCACCTCCCTGAAATTCCGCTGTTCATTCACTCATTTCAGCAGTCTTCGATGAGTAGTTCCTACCTGAAAGTCACCGCGTATGGCATTGCAGATGCAAAGATGGGTAAGGCACTTTCTCTACTCTCAAGGAGCTCACAAATGAATAAAAGCCAGCAAACCAACCAGTCCAATACAGTGCACAACTGTTATAATGGACATAAACACATACCCAGTTTGGCAGTAGCTGGAAACTTGTTTTAAGACCTGAAGCCCGAAGGGCGCCTGGGTGGCTCATCCATTAAGCGTCTGCCTTTGCCTTAGGTCATGATCCCAGGGTCCTGGGATTGAGCCCCGCATCGGGCTCCGTGCTCGGAGGGAAGCCTGCTTCTCCCTCTCCCACTCCCCCTGCTTATGTTCCCTCTCTCGCTGTCTCTCTCTGTCAAATAAATAAATAAAATCTTAAAAAAAAAAAAAAAGACCTGAAGCCCGAGTCGGCCATACACGTAAAGATTTGGTTTGAAAAAACAATCCAGGCAGAAGAAACAGCATGTGCAAAAGCCCAGAGGCTTTTTCGTTTCCCTGCTGCATCATATGTCCTGGTCTCTTGCGGCTCCTTCCTGACATGGTCAGAGAGAAACGGAGAAGGCAAAAGTGTGGTGTTCAGGTACAATGCCCAGGACAACTACTCGCAATCTCAAGTGGCAGGGTGCCAAACCGAGAAGCTCCTAGCCTCTCCCTCCTTTTCCTTTAATTCATGATACTGTTTCAAGACTCCTTGCCCTCGGAGAAAACACGATCCTCCCACCTGTACTCATGCAGATCCACCTTATAACCAGAATGGAAAACAGTCTTGGTTGGGCCTTTTGGCCTCTACTTTTCACATCTTAAAGACTGGCACACAGTTGAGTAAATTACATCTAAAAATCGTTGACTATGCTGCCATTCTTTTTTTTTTTTTTTTTTTAAGATTTTATTTATTTACCTGACAGAGATAGAGACAGCCAGCGAGAGAGGGAACACAAGCAGGGGGAGTTGGAGAGGAAGAAGCAGGCTCATAGC
This sequence comes from Ailuropoda melanoleuca, assembly GCF_002007445.2. Classification (NCBI taxonomy): domain Eukaryota; kingdom Metazoa; phylum Chordata; class Mammalia; order Carnivora; family Ursidae; genus Ailuropoda; species Ailuropoda melanoleuca. The sequence continues at coordinate 107,369,880 of NC_048224.1, read as the reverse complement.
ATAGGAGCCTGATGTGGGGCTCGATCCCATAACGCCGGGATCACGCCCTGAGCCGAAGGCAGACGCTTAACCGCTGTGCCACCCAGGCGCCCCTATGCTGCCATTCTTGCAACCTGGAATCTTTCCTTGCAACTGACATCCTTGAAGTCATGAGCCTTGAGCCTTCTTCAAGCATCAGAAAGAAGAGTGCTCTCACATCCTTTATTGGAGCTAGGTAGCCCCTCACAGCCTCCTGCTACATCTTTTCCATAACCTCTTGGTGTTCCCTGATGTGGCTGGTGACATTCACAGTTCCTACCATAATTTGTAACTTGCTCCCCAGAACTCAGAGGGGCTCAGTGCAGGGGTTGGGAGTACCATGCAATCTCAACTACATCGTGGATGAAAGGGACATGTGTGGGCTTCTTTGGATTCTTGTCCAGCACTGGCAATCCTCTTTCTTTGAGGCAATGCATTCCAATTCGCAAACAAACTTTTGGAAACCTGCCCTGTCCTTAAGTTAAATCTGCTTACATTAACCTTCCTTATAAGTTAGATGTAAAGAATAACTGTGCTGATAATGTCTGTCAGCTGTTGAGGGACCTCAACATGCAAGGTGTTATTCTAAGAGTTTAGTGGGTGTTAAATAATTTAATCCTTACAAAAATCTTATGAGGATATATACCATTATTATAATCGTTCCCATGTTATGAATGAGAAAACCGACAAAGAGAGGTAAAATAATTTGCGTAAGGTAAATGGCTGGGCTGGGATTTGAACCCAGGCAATCTGGATCAGAATCTATGCTTGCAAACACCACACTGAACCTCCTCTCCGAAGAAGCCATTACAGACAATTTTAGAGAACAGTATCTTGATATAATATTATATTGATAAAAACACCAAGTAAAAAGAAAAACCTCCAGGAGACACAGGGAAGACTAAATATTAAATGTTTCTAAATTCCCAGAAAGATGAAAACTTCTGTTTGTGTATTATTACAGCCCTAATAATAATCACTAATAATACTGTACATTTCTTGTTGTAGTTAAAATGATTAAAAAGTCTCTCCTGAATTGATTTATGCATTTATATCACTCATTACTTACTAGATATTCATTCATCTCAATTTGCCCTGGAGTAATGGAAACTGCTTACTAAAAATATTATCAATCTAACTATTTGGGAATTACACAAAATATTTGCATAAGATATATATTAATTGGTGGAGAATTTTTAAAAATCCTATATAAATATACAAGACATGTTGCCCATCACTTGCTTTTTGGTTTTTTTGAAGACCACTATGGTATATGTAAGGGTGCTTGTTTCTTCATCTGTAAAATAGTACTAATAATGATGACCATTGTGAGTGTTCCGTGACATCAGTGTGAACATCAATGTGGTTTATGAACTGTAAAGCATTATGAGATGCTGGCTTCTTTTGCTCAAAAGCTTGAAAAATAGACTTCTTTTTTGATATTTGAAAATTATCCTCTCCCTCCCGCTCAATTGAAATGAAAATACGTTCATAATTTTCAATATTTGACAATATCTAAAACTTTCTCATTCTTTGATTTCCTTGCAGAGGTAAGCAAAAGAGACATGCTTAAGTTACTCCAGGTTTTAGGCTTTTGTTGTGAAGACATGGGGCATTGGAGGATAGACAGCCCTATCAGAAGCCAGCAGTGGCTGTTGTCATCAGCGGCTGCCCTGGTGACGCCATGACTCATCTACCTAGTGCCTGTTCCCTGGCCAGTGACTTCATCTTGCTTCTTCCTCTGGGGTTCACCATTCTCAGGCGGAGAACTCTGTTTCACTTCTGCCGCAACTAATGAACCAGGTGACTGGCTCTCTTCACCATCTCCTGGCTTCTTATGCATTGTGGGTACTGTCTCAGTCTTCTGCTTTCTGCCTTTTCCCTGCATTCTTCTGCACTTCCCAGCTCTCAAACACTGGGCATGGGCTAAGAGGTGAGCTGGGCGGGCAGCCGCCTGGGGCACCGAACTTTAAGGGTTACTATTACAGCTCTGGGATAAATCATAGGTGTGGGGCCAGTTAATTCAGCTTTTCACAAGACATTTCTTTTTTTATTATTTTTTAAAGATTTTATTTATTTATTTGAGAGAGCGAGAGCTCAAGCATGAGCGGGGGTGGGGGGGAGGGTAGAGGGGGAGAGAGAGAGAGAGAGAGAGAATCTCAAGCTTAGGAGGAGCCCAATATGCAGCAAGGCCCCTGAGATGATGACCTGAGCCGAAGTTGGAGGCTTAATTGACTGAGCCACCCAGGTGCCCCCCCGGGGAGATTTCTTGCATACTTAGTGAAATGTTTGGCTCTGATCTGTCTGAAGAAGATACTGGCACTCCCCTGCAAACTAAAACAACAACAACAACATTCCTCTCCAGTGCTGACACTTCTTGAAAGATAGTCATGCTTCGTTTTGCATGGTATATACCTGTTCATTTGAGTGACCGTAAAGAAGCAGTAGGAAAAGGGAGGTGGCTGTACCAGTCTCCAAGGCTGATTTTTACACCATTGGTTGATACCACCAATCCCACTGTAACCCAGACCATTATTGTTAAAGCAACATTTTGTGACTTTCCTAATCCCTCAGAATTCTTTTTGGAGATTGCTTTACCCATTTAAGCTTGCACTGATTTTAAATTTATTTATTTATTTATTTGTTTGTTTATTTATTTTTATTAAAATATAGTTGACACACAATGTTGCATCAGTTTTATATGTACAATACATTGATTGAGCAAGTGGATGTGTTAAGCTCACTACAAGTACAGCTACCATCTGTCACTCCGCAACGCTGTTATAACACCCTAGACCATATTCTCTATGTTTCCTATGTTTCTACCTTTCATCCCTGTGACCTATTCATTCCATTAACAGGACGTCTGTATATCTCCCGCTCCCTTCACCCGTTTCCTCCCCATCCCCCTTTCCCTATGGCAACCATTCGTTTGTTCTCTATAGTTATGGGTCTGTTTCTGGTTTTTGTTTGCTTATTCGTTTGCTTTTTAGATTCTACGAATAAGTGAAAACATTTGCTAAGCTTGCATTATTGTTAAGGCTAGGGAAGATCAAGAAAAGAAGAGAAAGAAGAAGGTTTTACGCGTTCGTTCTTTCCAGGATCTCAGGACTCCAAATTTAAAAAGAGGACTTACAAGATTTAATTGCAATGTTTAGTTTCTGACAAAAATGGTCTCAATGCCAAGAACTGCTTGTGTCAAAATAATCTGAATACCTCTGCTTGACAGAGAGATGGTTATGAAAAGTTTTGTAACAAAAAATTACAAAGTTAAGGTTAAAAAGATCAAATTTATAGCTAAATACATATTTATGTGTTGATTTATATATTACCAGGTCCCCTATATGCTAATTAGCAACAGATTCTTGTTCATTTTTTTAACTTGGAATATGATTTTATATTTTAAATTATTGTAGCAGGTCATGGTTGTTGCTATGATTCTAAAGAAATTTGCTCATAGTTATAATGTGTTCAGCAAAGTTCTGTGGAACAAATATATATTTTCCTGCCCGTTGCCCCTGAACACAGTTACAATAAAGATATTATGAAATAGGGCCTACTTAATGAGGATGCAATTGGAATGCATTTCCTAGAAATGCACAGCTTTGGGAAGTAAGTATCACTTACATTGGATATAATTTGGTATTTCCTTGAAAACCCAGGCCATCGCTTCTACCAGTGCTGTTTTTGCGTCCTTGTGTATGCTTCAACCATCTGCTCTTTCTCTTTCCTCATTGTGAGAAGTTACTGTTTCTAACATCTGAAATCATTAGTTTCATTAGATAATCACAAATTTCACTCCTTTACAAAACCATTACATGCTTATGGAAGAAAAAGTAGAAATCAAGCAAAAGCAAAAATGAGTCACATGGAAAATTACTGTCACCCTTAAAAGTAATCTTTGCAAACTTTTTTCATATTTGTAAATCCCTATATGGATTCACGTGTGCGTATGTGTAGCCATTCACATATACACGTACAAGCCTTTCTTTTTTATGAAAAGAAAGATTTTACTTTGTACTGTGCTTTCCCCCCTTAAATATCTGATTGGTATACTCCTAGCTTTATTGGGTTGTGTCTCTCTATTTTTTTTTAAAGTGCACGTGTACTTGTTTACCACCCACTTTAGCTGCCCTAAACCCATAATTTTGATCATGCTGTATATACTGTTCTGTAACCTGCTTCCCCCTTGTTCCCCATTAAGTAATAGGCTTTGGAAATGTTTTTTATCTGTTTCTTGACTCTTTTAATGATTACCTATAATTTCATTACAGTTTGTATTGTGATTTTTTTCACCAACGAAACTGCAATGGACATCTGACTCTATCTTATCAAACACTTTTAGAGGCTCAATTACTAAAAATAGACTGCTAGGTCACAAAACAGTCATATTTTTAAAGATTTGTAACCATATTTATTTCTTCTGAAATGTGTTTATTCTTGTTTTAATTGTCTTTCGTATAGCTTACAAACATTTCTCCCAGATTTTAGTTTTGTAATTTATCTTCCAAGTTTGTTGAGGATGTCTTTTGCCAAACAAAAGTTTTATGTTGTTTTTTTTTTAAAGATTTTATTTATTTGACAGAGATAGAGACAGCCAGCGAGAGAGGGAACACAAGCAGGGGGAGTGGGAGAGGAAGAAGCAGGCTCATAGTGGAGGAGCCTGATGTGGGGCTCGATCCCATAACGCCGGGATCACACCGTGAGCCGAAGTCAGACGCTTAACGACTGAGCCACCCAAGCGCCCCAGAAGTTTTATGTTTTTATGTAGTAAAATAAGCATTCTTTTTTTTTTTTGGTTTCTGGATTTTGTGTTAGTGTATTTTCTTATACAGATTATCCCTGACTTATGATGGTTTGACTTATGATTTTTTGACTTTATGATGGTTTGAAAGCGATACACATTCAGTAGAAATCAAACTTCAAATTTGGATCTTTTTTTGGGCTAGCGATACACGGTACGATCCTTTCATGTTTTGTGTGTGTGTGTGTGTGTGTGTGTGTGTGTTTAAAATTTTATTTTTTTACTTGAGAGAGAGAGAAAGAGAGAGAGAGCTGGGAGGGGGCAGAGGAAGAGGGGGAGAATCTCAAGCAGACTCCGTACTGAGTGTGGAGCCCGACTTTGGGCTCCAGCTCATGACCCTGAGATCATGACCTGAGCTGAAACCGATCTGGCGCTTAACCGACTAAGTCACCCAGGTGCCCCAATCCTTGCTTGTGATGCTGGGCAGGGGCTGCAGCCACGTGATCATGAGGGTGAACAACTGATATGCTTACAGCCATTTTGTTTTTCACTTTCAGTGCAGTATTCAATAAGTTACATGAGATATTCTACACTTTGTTAGAAAAAGGCTTTCTGTTGGTGATTTGCCCAACTGTAGGTTAATGTAAGTATTCTGAACACGTTTAATGTAGGCTAAGCTAAGCTATGATGTTTGGTAGGTGAGGTGTTATCAACTGCATTTTCGACTTATGCTATTTTCAACCTGCAATGGGTTTATCCAGAGGTAAACCTGTTGTAAGTTGAGGAAGATCTATAATTTGAAAATTTAATCTGTGGTTATAGATCCTGTCTGATTTTTAACATTGTATTTGTTTTTTCTTTTTCCCCTTTTTTCCTTGAATAGACTTGCCAAAGTATTATCTATTTTCTTGATCTTTTCCAAGTATTAACTTTTGAGTGAAGTTATCAATTCCAAAGTTTTCTGTTTTCATTTGTTAATTTCAAAATTTATGTTTATTAATTCCTTTTTGCACTTTTTGACATTTTTCCTTTTCCTCCAACTTCTTTGGTTGAGAGCTCATTTAATTTATATTCATTTTTTAAAAATTTCTTGGATGATATAAACACCCAGGAGTATGGCTTTTTTGTGAAAATCTGCTTTGAAAATACATCATGAGTTTTGACCCATGATGGTCTCAATTTCTTTTTTTTTTTTTTTTAAAAGATTTTATTTATTTATGTGACAGAGAGATAGCCAGCGAGAGAGGGAACACAGCAGGGAGAGTGGGAGAGGGAGAAGCAGGCTCCCAGCTGAGGAGCCCGATGTGGGACTCAATCCCATAACGCCGGGATCAGGCCCTGAGCCGAAGGCAGATGCTTAAGACTGCGCTACCCAGGTGCCCCTCATTAATTTCTTTTTTGAAACAGGATTTACTTGGGGAGTCTTTCAGAATTTCTTACTTATTGAGGGTTTATGTAAATTTTGTTATTCATTTCTGATTTTCTTATATTTTTACCAGGTAATATATATTAAAATTTTTCTGCTTTTATGACTTCATGGAGATTAACTTCACTGTCTAATTCACAAATAATTTTTGTAAAGTGTACAGAGAAATGGAAAAGTTTATTATTTATACTATAAATAGTGATATTTATGTAGTAACTGTTATTACTTACATTATTTGTTTTTTAAGATTGTAGAAGGCTTTGAATGCATAGGAAATGAAAGAATAACTGTGATAAATATAAACATTCTGTATAATAGAAAAATCCCCCAAATAACTTCTTCTTCTTTTTTTTTTTTAAAGATTTTATTTATTTATTTGACAGAGATAGAGACAGCCAGCGAGAGAGGGAACACAAGCAGGGGGAGTGGGAGAGGAAGAAGCAGGCTCATAGCAGAAGAGCCTGATGTGGGGCTCGATCCCACAACGCCAGGATCACGCCCTGAGCCGAAGGCAGACGCTTAACCGCTGTGCCACCCAGGCGCCCCCCAAATAACTTCTTCTTAATTCTATTTTAATCAAAAATGCATACTCTGAAAATAGTTTATTAAATGAAACTCTGAAGTTTACAATTATACAGATTACAAGACTCTGAAATATATAAAGTTAAGAATTTTTATGTTGTCTCCATAAATTTCGAAATGAGAATGTTTCTAACTTAATTCAGAAAATATCCCACGTAACTAAGTCAAAATTCACCTTTTGTTATATCTGTACACAATCCTGTTTGTCCTCTATTGGTTTCATTAGACCTCACTACGGTCAGCACCCCTGAATATTTAGTGGGTTAAAGAAAGAAGTACATTTATAAAGCATGTATAGTGATGTAGTTATTCCCAGTGAAGTATTCTAAGAGGAGAGGTTGACTTTGTTTTTGTTTTTTTCTATGATTTTTTTTTCCATCACTAAATATCTCAAGTGAAATTGGATTTGAAGTGTTTTGTACTTAAAAATGTTAGTGGATGTCACTGAGCAGTGACTTTCTGTGAAAAGCTACCACCTTTCATGATAAATGAAAATGAAAAACTTAATTGTGAAAATACATTATTAAGAACCAGCATTTATTTCAAAATGGTCATTATTCTGTAGTCCTGGAAGTTGTATAAATCAAAATTGGAGTAAAAATAGAAACTTAAATTGACAAGAGCTGCTATCATCTGAATACTTATCTTCTATTACTACCCCGACACACTGAAGTTTCTTCAATGTTTCCAAATAACTGACTGAGAGTCTTAGATAAAAAGAAAACCACTAATCTAGAAAATAATTTAAAACTAGGACTATGTAGATTCTGTAATGGAAACAGCACTAAAATTCAATTTGCTTTTTCTGGACTTTTTCCCAGTTTTATTTTGTTTGAGAGGAAATAACATTTTTCTTAATACTAACAAAGCCATTCTTTTTTTTTTCTAACAAAGATAATTATAAATAAATGTCAGAACAGTTTGTTGATGTAAAAATTCTCATTAGATAGGAAACATGTGGATTCTTATAAAGCTTACTTTGTATTTCAGATACATTTAGATCCTTAAAACTTCTTTACCAATGAACTTCTTCAGAGAGTTCATATATCATAATATTTCAACTTACACAGATAATTTTCATTTAGTTCTATTATATTAAACTTTTATTTCAAAATTTTAATTTGTTTCTTGAAGTTGAAAAACAAAAGCCCTTATGTTTGTCTCTTCAAATAAAAAGTGTGCTTATAAATTATGGAAACATCTTAATCTCTGGGGTTTTTCTTCTTTAAATATCTCATTTGGAACTAATAAGAGAAAAATTAGAAATTAAAACGAATTAAAAAACCTTGTTTGCACAAAGAAACAGAACAAAAGTAAAAATCCCCCAAACTACCTCGTCATCCAGTCAGTGTTCCAAGTCAAGCGAAATGTGTTATGTGAAAAAGAATGTGGGGGAAATGTGCCTAAAAACTGAACTAAATGATACAGAAAAAGTTTAAAGATGAAGTAAAGTGGAAACTGCTCTTAACTGTTGGTTTTGTGTCTGAATGTTGGAAATAAGGAGTTATGTAACTATGTTTTTCTAGCCCTCTCTCCCTTCCTCTGATCTTTGAAGTGTGTCACTCTTTCATTTTGCCATTCAACAGTCTGACATGCAAAAGCTTTGTTCAGACAGTTTAATTTAATCACTGCCACTGGTTCAACAAGATGATAAAATCCCCTATGCTGTACAACAGCCAACATCCAGCTCACTGTTATCTGATACTGTTTGAAGCTTCTCTCATGAATGCATGCTGATAACACAAGAACTCCAAACATGTCATAAACAATATATTAATGCCCCAGTTGGAATTCCATTAGAATAAGTATATGAAGTTTAGGCCATTCAAGTGGGCCAATGTAATAAAATGTAATTTGGACTAATCTTCCCAAAGAATGTCCTGTGTTTGAAGCTGACAGTCTCCTATCACATGCAAAAGTAATTGCTTGTTGACTGCATTGCAGACTTTTGAATCATGGCCTTTGTGCTTCGAGCACCTTCCAGGTGTCTCAGCTAGAAGACAATCTGTCTCTTTGTTTGAACGGAAAGACATCTAAACTATAAATAATAAAACAAGCAGTGAGTATTTTAATGAATATTGCTCATCCAGTTTGGAATTTGTGGAAATCTGAGACAGGAGTAGTTTAAAGTCAAAACACAACAGAGCACTTAGTCTTTGAAGTGTTCGTTTCAATGATCATGTCTTTAAATTTCACTAATTTAAAAGGTATGATAATACCGCAGATATTTATGGATAAAATTTAGAAAATGCAAAACTCTTGGAGGAAAGATGAAATTATAGTTTTGCAATTTAATAAAGTAACCACGAAATGTTTTTTCTTCTTTTAGTATTAGAAATATTATGCACGGAAGGATTGCTGATCCGATTAAATTAAGTGCTATTTATTCCAGAAACTATTGAAAGAACCAGAACACTGCGCAGTAAGTTACAATAGTGAAGGGCATATGTAGTTCTTACTCTTCCAGGCACTGTTCTAAATGCTTTACTTGTTCCAGCTCTTTAAGCCCTGCAACAATTCTTTTTTTTTTTTTTTTTGGTAGGTGAGATAAAGAGAGGCTGAATAATTTGCTCAAGATCCTAGAGCTATTGGTAGTCTGTCCCAGAGTCTGTGCTCTAAACAATTATGTTTCTATCACATTCAGGAAGGGCCATGTTTATGACAACATAAAAAACCTATTTTAAAATTTTATTTTGGTGAACATTAAAAGTTGGAGATGGTTGATCCACACTACTGCAAGAATGATCTAATATGCAAATATAATCACATTAATTCCATGTGTAAATCTTATCCCTGGTTCCCCACTTGTCAGCACCCTTTAGCAGGGCATGGAGGTACTTTCTACAACTCAGATTTTGCCTTCTGCATTTACGCCCCATGTCTCTAATGTTCTAGTGACACTGATCATTTGCAGTCAAAAGGAATGTTTTTTTTTTTTCCTCATTTCAATGGGCTTTTCATTCAGTAGAAGAAAAAAAGGAAACATTTAGGATGCACTAGGCACTGTATCTAGGTATACATCTGTGAAGAGAACAAAGATCTGTACCATCGTGGAGCTTACTTTCTAGTGCAGAAAGACCAGCTAACGACCAGCGTCTGCCAGAAGTAAATTATAGTATGTTAGAAGGTGATAAATACCATGGGGGAAATGTTAGAGCTAAGCAAGGGGAATTGAGAATGTGAGGCGGTAGTCTGGGGAGAAGGAAGAGATGCACTTTCACCCAGAGTGTTTGGATAGGTGACATTTGAGTAAGATCTGAAAAAGGTATAGGAATTAACCATATGGAGATTTGGAAGAAGAGTTCCAGCAGAGGAAACAGGTGGTGCAAAGACTCTGATATGAAATTTGCCTCTCTAGTTCTAGGAATAACAAAAAGACGAGTGTGGCTAAGGAGCAGTGAATAGGGTGAAGGGTCTCTGGGGAACAGAGAGAGGGCAATCAAGGGTCTACATTGTGGGGCCTTCTAGATCGTTGTACAACTTAGCTTTTATGCTGAGTGAATGGGAGGCCATTGAAAGGGAGCTACCATGACCTGATTGACATTGTAAAACACTGATGCGGGACACTGTGTTGAGAAGAACTGCAGAGGGGAGCAAAAGCAGAAGCAGCATGACTAGGTAGGAAGGAGTCTATTGCAGGTGAGAGATAATGTTAGCTTAGAACAGCGCAGGTGGTGAAAAGTCAACAGATTGTGGATAGATTTTGAAGGTAGAGACAACAGCACTCCTGATGCGCCTGGTTAAAGGTATGAGCGAGTTTCTGTTCTGAGCCACTGGAAAGATGGAGTTGCTGGTGATACGGAGGGAGCAGCTGGTGGAGCAAATTTGGGGGAAAGAATGGGAGTTTGGTTCTGAGTTGACGCACATTCTGAAACACTCTTTCCAATTTTTGTTATCTGGCAAACTTCTATTTGTCTTTTAAGAATCATGTCAGGCTTTCCTAGATCATCGCCCCTTTCCTGAGTAGGGTCATCGGTTCTCTTCTGGACCCTGTAGCATTCCCTGTAAACCTCCTGATATACTTGATGGACATTACCATTCCTCTACGCCGTCATGTTTTAGCTCTATATCCCCAGGAGCCAGCACTTAGTACGTGGCTTAATAAGTATTCATAGAATAATTGAAAAAATGAAGTCACCGTATGTCCAAATAATGATCTTATAATTTATGAAAATCAGGAAATTGTAAAGACAACTAGGGCTTTGATTTAAGTGAAGAAAGCTGCATGTGGTGCTCTTTTCCTAAGACTTCCCAGATAGTTGACTGATGCAAGGTCATTCTTACAGTTTTGTGGGTCCACAGAGATTCTACCAATGTTTAAAATAAGGAAGGCACTCATCGTAAGAAGACAACTCATAGTTTTCCCACATAGCACCTGTCACTTCCTGTTATGGGTTGAGTTATGTTCCCCCAAATAGGAATGTGGAAGTCCTAACCTCCCACTACCTCAGAAAGTGACCTTATTTAGAAACAGGATCCTTACCGAGGTAATCAAGTTCAAATGAGGTCATTGGGGTGAGTCTTATTCAATTTGGCAGGTGTCCTTATACAAAAAGAAACTGTGGACCCAGCCATCACACAGAGGGCAGATGATGTGAAGAGATACAAGACAGCCAGATGGCTGGAGGAATGCCTCCCAAGCCCAGGAATGCCAGGGATTGCTGGTAAATGCCAGAAGACAGAAGACGCAAGGAAGGATTCCCTTGGAGCTATCAGAGAGAGTGTGGCCCTGCCGACAACTTAATTTTGGACTTCTGGCCTCCAGAATTGTGAGACAAGAAATTCTGTTGTTTTAAGCTATTGAGATTTTGATATGCTGCTAGGACAGACCTAAGAAACTACTACGCCTCTTCTTCACATTTTCCCAGGGGCAGATAAATTATCACAGGACCAGACGCTTTTGTTCTACAGTGAAGCAATATAGCCTATGTCTAGGAACATGTACTCTAGTCTCTCACTTTTCGAGTTCAAATCCTGACTCTAGGACTTACTAGCTGTGTGACCTTAAGAAATTCCCTTAACCCCTCTGAGACTCAATTTCCTCTGTTGTGAAACAGAAATAATAATGTTATGTACTTTAAGGCATTATTGTAAGACTTAAGTGGAAGAGTGCATATTAAGCATTTGAAGTATGCTTGGTATATAGTTCACAGAGAATGAAGATTAGTCTGCTAAAGTTTCAAGATGCACAGAGAAGAACTGTAAAATCCACTATACGGTATATATGTGGGACCAGTATTGGGGGTGCCCCATTCACAAAAAAAGTTTGAAAGTAAGATGTTGGGAACTCAGATTCCATTAACAAACTGGATTCAGTAGTTTATGATAAAAAGATTTTTTACTTGTTTGTATTTTCCTATCCCCAGAAGATTCCAGTAAAACAAAAGGGGGCTACACAATTTTTAAAAAAATGACTTTATTGGGGCACCTGGGTGGCACAGCGGTTAGGCGTCTGCCTTCGGCTCAGGGCGTGATCCCGGCGTTCTGGGATCGAGCCCCACATCAGGCTCTTCCGCTGGGAGCCTGCTTCTTCCTCTCCCACTCCCCCTGCTTGTGTTCCCTCTCTCGCTGGCTGTCTCTATCTCTGTCGAATTAAAAATAATAATAATAAAAAATGACTTTATTAAGGTATGGTCGACATGCAAAAATTACATATATTTTAAGTGTATTACTTGAAGTTTTGATCCATGAAACCATCACCACAATCAAGATGCTGAATATGTCAATCATGCCCAAACATTTCCTCATCCCTCTTTGTAACCCCTCTCACGCCTGCTCTCCCAAACTCTCACTGCCCCGCCCCTGGCCCAGGCAACCACTGCTCTCTGCCTTCTGTCACCACACATTACTTTGCATTTTCTAGAATTTTCTATAAATGGAATCGCACAGCATGTGCTCCTTTTGTCTGGCTGCTTTTACTAAGTACAATTATCTTGAGATTCATCTATGTTGTTGCGTGTATCATATATATATATATATATATATATACATATATATTTATATTTATATTTGTTGTTGATTAGGGTTCCATTGTGTGGATAGATTACCATTTGTTGAGGGGCACTTGGGTTGTTTTTTTTGTTTTTTTGTTTTTTAAAGATTTTATTTATTTATTTGACAGAAAGAGAGATAGCCAGTGAGACAGGGAACACAAGCAGGGGGAGTGGGAGAGGAAGAAGCAGGCTCCCAGCAGAGGAGCCTGACTTGGGGCTTGATCCCAGAACGCCGGGATCACGCCCTGAGCCGAAGGCAGACGCTTAACGACTGCACCAACCAGGTGCCCCAACTTGGGTTGTTTTGAGTTTTGACTCTTACAAATAACACTACTACAAACAGTCACGTACAGATTTTTTATGGACATGTTTTTCATTTCTCTTGAGTCAATATCTAGGCGTGGAATGGCTGGATAACATGGCAAGTGTCTATTTAAGAAAATGCCAAAGGGCTGTGCCATCTTACATTCCCATCAAAAGCATATAAAAGTTCCAGTTGCTCCACATTCTTGTCAAAGCGTGGTATGGGTGGTTTGTAAAGTTTTAGCCATTCTAATCGGTATGTATGTATTAGAATTTAGCCAGTCTCATAGCTATGTTTCCCGTTGTGGTTTTTGTTTGCATTTCCCTAATAAATAATAATCATTGTCACCGTTTCATGTGCGTGTTTGGAATTAGCATATCCTGGGTGAAGTGTCTGTTCAAATCTTTTGCTTACTTAGAAATTGGGTTGTTTTCTTCTCTTTAATTTATTTACTTTTTTAAGTTTTTAACTGAAGTATGGTTGACATGTATTGTGTTAGTTTCAGGCATGCAATATAGCGATTCAGTAATTATACGCATTATGGAATGCTCACCATGGTAAGTGCAGTTACCCTCTGTCGCCATTCAAAGGTATTACAATATTATTGACCATATTTCCTATGCTGTGTTTTTCATTCCCGTGACTTACTTATTTTATAGCTGGAAGTTTGTACCTCTTAATCCCCTTTTTCGCCCACTCCTCCTATCCCCTTTGCCTCTGGCAACCATCCATTTCTTCTCTGTATTTATGAATCTGTTTCTTTTTGTAGTGAATGGCAAGATTTCATTCTTTTTTATGGCTGAGAAATACCTTATTGTGTGCGTGTGTGTGTATATATATGTATATACACTTATATATATATCACATCTTTATCCATTTATCTGTTGATGAACACTTAGGTTGCTTCTTATACCTCTTAATCCCCTTTTTCGCCCACTCCTCCTATCCCCTTTGCCTCTGGCAACCATCCATTTCTTCTCTGTATTTATGAATCTGTTTCTTTTTGTAGTGAATGGCAAGATTTCATTCTTTTTTATGGCTGAGAAATACCTTATTGTGTGCGTGTGTGTGTATATATATGTATATACACTTATATATATATCACATCTTTATCCATTTATCTGTTGATGAACACTTAGGTTGCTTCTATATCTTGGCCGGTGTAAATAATGCTGCGATTAGCAGAGGGGCATATATATATTTTCAAATTGGTGTTTTTGTTTTTTAGATAAATACCTAGAAGTGGAATTACTGAGTCGTATGGTGTATTTTTGTTTTAAATTTTTTGAGGAATCATTACTGAACCCAAGCTCGGCTGCCTGTCACTCAAGAAGCAATACTCAAGAGATGAGTTTGATTGGAAAGGAGTTTGAGCTTTATTCAGGAGGCTGACAACCTGGGAGGAAGGTGAACTCTTCTCCAAAGGGCAACTCTGGGGTTTCTGCCTGGACCAGGGGTTCTGAAAAGGGTTTAATCAGTTAAGGGAATGCAGTGGTCTGTGACATTTCTTGATTAAGTAGAGGCTTCATGACGCCAGCTACGGAGTTATCTAGGTGCTCAGAGGTTGTGCAAGAAGTTCTAGCTCCTTGGTATGGGGCGGGTGTCAGGGGGTGNGTCGGGGGGAGGCTGTGCAGGAGGGGCTGGTTCCTTAGTACCCGGGGGTCATGTAAGAGCGTTCTGTTCTTTCTGCAAAGGAGGGCAAGGTCTACAGATGTGCAAAGGGAGGTCAGTAAAATCATTTGTGCGACCTTAAAAAAGGAAAACATTTCGCTAAAAAAAACCTGCTGGGCTAATCAGAAAGTCGAGGCTGCCTCAGATGGCCTTCCTGGCCTCTGTGGCCTGGGAATGTTCCAGTCCTTCATTCCCTGAGGCCAGTGTTCTGCAAATCTCAAAGAAAATAAATTAGTTCTGTTACAGATCAAGGGCCTTAGGTCAGCCAGCAAGTTAACCCTTAAGACTGGCTGAGTGCTGTTAGAGAACCTCCATACTGTTTTCCCCAGTGGCTGCCAGCGTACTTTCCTGCCAGGTGTGCACGAGGGTGCGTCTTCTCCACATCCTCGCCAGCACTTGTTATTTCTTGTCTTTTTGATACCAGCCATTCTGACGGGCGTGAGGTGGTATCTCATTGTGTTTTGATTTACATTTTCCTGGTGATTGAGCATCTTTCATGTGTCTGTTGGCCATCTGTATGTCTTCTTTAGAAAAAATGTCTGTTCAGGTCCTCTCCCATTTTTAAATGGATTATTTGTGGTTTTTGGTGTTGAGTTGTATGTATGAGTTATTTATATATTTTGGATATTAACCCCTTATCAGAGATATCATTTGCAGATATCTTCTCCCATTCATGAGAATGCCTTTTTGTCTTGATGGTTTCCTTTGTTGTACAAAATTGGTTTGTTTTTTTATTACTGTTTTAAGAATTTTATATATATTCTAGATTAAAGTCCTTTATCAAATATATGCTTTGCAAATATTTTCATCAGCTCTATGATTTTTTTCCTTCTCTTAACAGTGTCTTTCAAAGAGCAGAAGATTTTAATTCTGACAAAATCAAATTTATTGATTTTTTCTTTTATAAATCACGCTTTTCGTGTCATATCTAAGAAATATTTGTGACCTAACCCAAGGTCACATAGATTTTTTTTCCTACATTTTCTTTTTGAAAAATTATAGCTTTGGTGTTCACACTTAGGTCTATGATTCATTTTGAGTAGCATTTTTTATATAATGATGAATAACTAATTTACTAATTTGTATTTTCCTCTTTGTCTGTGAGACCCAGTAAAGCAAGAAAGGGTGGGATCTTCATTTTATATTTATTTATTTATTTATTTACTTATTTAGACAGAGAGAGAGGGAAAGAGAGAGAGAGTGGGGAGGAGCAGAGGGAAGGGGAAAGAGAATCCCAAGCAGGCTGCACACTTAGCACAGAGCCCAATGCAGGGCTCTATCTCATGACCGTGAGATCACGACCTGAGTCAAAATCAAGTCTGTTGCTTATCACAACTGATGTACTATATGTTGGCCAACTGAACATTATAAAAAAAAGATAAAAAAATAAAGGCAAATGGCAAAGAAAAAAAAAAGTCGGATGCTTAACCTACTGAGCCACCAGGTGCCCCTTTCCTTTTATTTTTAAGTCCTATGGTTACATAGGTGAGCCAATTTTAACTATTTTTTTCAACCGCGGTTCTTTCACCCAAGTGACTATTCTGTTTAATGTTTCAGTTCTATTTATAATACAACCAAACTCAAACTGTGCTCAAACAGTATTTTCTCCAGAGAAAGCATGCCTTAGTGGAATTCTCATTGACCAAGGCACTTCTGGGCGCTAAATTTTTGGGCTTAAGTGGTGCCCTAACTGTTACTGTAATGTTCCTGCAATGCCCTAAGTGGTAGGGCCTTGGAAGAGTTTAGGTGCCTTTCCAAAGTTTGAATGATGACTGGGAATAGTCAGGGAGAATCGGGCTCAGATTTGTTTCCCCAGAGTACATTGTATCTTCTCCATCAAGTTAGTGACTGCAAATTTCATTGATGTGCTGAGCATACCTGTCTTTAATTCACTGCATTTTCATAGTGGATGAATGGCAAAATTGGGTTAGATGGAAAACTAACTCACTCTGTGTATTTCCTTGAGTCTAAGACTTCACTTGGCTATCTCACTGTTCAGTTATTCTTTGCCCTTTCTACCATCCCTTGAGCATAAGAAAAGAGCTTTATTGTTACTAATTTCAGCAATGTTGAGTAAACAGAATTAGCGCTACATATAAAGTCATTAGAATGGCACTGTTTTGCATAATTTTAGCTTCCTTGGACTTTATTGACAAGACTATTACTTTGTTATACTACCTAATATATGTGGCTTCCATCTCCTTAAATTAATAACATATCAGCAGCTATAAAAATACTTTTCAGGAAAGGATTCCAGAGATTGTTTCACTTTCTCTCTTAGGAAAGTGACCCCCCCCAAAAAAATCAATCACAATTGCTTTATAAATATGCCTACTATGCACCAATTTCTCGCTTCCTCTTTTAACAAAATTTATCCATCCATTAAGTCATAGACAAGTAAACAAAAATGAATTGTCATTTGCGTTATTTTATTAGTGTCATATGAGATTATGGCATATTATTGACTTCTCCAAGAATATTTTACTCGAGGAGGCACAGTTTAACATGCACAAATCAAGATCAATATTGGATATGCATTAATTTTTCCAAAAATGCTGCAAGGCAATTTTTCTTTACAAATCCTTTGTTGATATTTATAGTTCTATAAAAAATTATCATTGTGGCCAAATGATAGTTTAGCTAAGCTTTAATTATAAGAAATGGATTGATATTTGCTTTGCTACTTTGCATCCCAGATTTATTTACTGACCACTTCATTTATTTGCTCATGCTTTCCCAAAATAACTCTGGAGAGTTTGAAGCATTTTTGCCGACTCAATTTATGTTTTAATGTAATCATTTTTTTCCCATTAAAAGTCCTTAGTAGTTTAGGGGTTGTTACTTTTTTTTTTTAAGATTTTATTTATTTATTTGACAGAGATAGAGACAGCCAGCGAGAGAGGGAACACAAGCAGGGGGAGTGGGAGAGGAAGAAGCAGGCTCATAGCGGAGGAGCCTGATGTGGGGCTCGATCCCGGAACGCCGGGATCACGCCCTGAGCCGAAGGCAGACGCTTAACTGCTGTGCCACCCAGGCGCCCCAGGGGGTTGTCCACCTTCAGTGGACATGTGAGTTTCATTGACATACTCTGAAGTCTGGGCAATTGTGCGAAATGAACAATCATTGCTAGCTCTTAGGTTATTTAAACCATTGCAGAGGACTGTATTTGAAATATAAATATCTTAATATTCCCAAATCATATTTTAGGTTTCATGAGTCTATGCAACCCAATGTTCAATTAGTTAATTAGTTTCTATGTCATAGATCAAATGCTCTCATGACAGTAGATGATCATGATATTGTTTTCGCTGTTGTTAATGATGAAAATATAAGAACATGTTTAAGTCAAGCTAATGTAGCAAATGCACCCTTTAAAATTCCTTTGTGTGCCTCAACTAGCTCAAGTAAGACTTTTCTCTTTTAAAGAGGCCCACTCTCATCTTTACCTGAAATATGTTCTTTAATTCTGCTTGGATGACAACATATTTTTTAAAAATCTCTTTTCTCTTTGATTCAATTTCTCAATCAATTTAAAGTTTCAGTATCATATTTAAAGGCCTTCATATTGTTAATTATAAACACATTCTTTTTTTAAATTGAGGTATAACTGACATACAACATCATATTAGTTTCTGGTGTACAACATATTGATTTGACATTTGTTCATATATATATTCCAAAATGACCACCACAATAAGTCTAGTTAGTTCTGTCACTACACATAGTTAAAAATTTTTTTCTTATGATGAGAACTTTTAAGATCTATTCTCTCACCAACATTCAGATCTGCAATACAGTATTAGTAATTTTGTCACGATGCTGTACATTATAGCACCCCGACTTATTTATTTTATAACTGGAAGTTTGTGATTTTGGCCCCCTTCACCCATTTCGCCCAACCCCAGTCTCTGACAACCACCAATCTGTTCTCTGTATCTATGAACTTGGTTTAACACATTCCTTCTCTAATTAGATAATAAATTTCCCAAGGGCAGAAACCACTTTTTATTCTAATTAAAAAAAATTTATTGAAGTATGAATGACATACAAAAAACTGCAGGTATTTGATGTATACAACTTGATGAATTTAGAGATAAGTATATAGCTGTGAAACCATCACCACCATCAATGCCATAAATGTATGCAACATCTCTAAAGGTCTCTTCTTACTCTTTTAATTTATTTTTATAGTAAAAATGTTTAAAATATCTACCCTCTAAGCAAATGTTTTAAGTATATAATACACTATTATTAATGATAAGTCAATAATGTACTGTTGATCTTTAGGACTTATTCACCTTCCATAACTGAAACTTTTACCTTTCAACCAACACTTACCCATTACCCCCGGACCCCCAAGTCCTTGGTAACCACCATTCTACTCTCCACTTTTATGAGTTTGTCTCGTTTAGATGGGATCTAAAGTGGGATCATGTAGTATTTGTCCTTCTATGTCTGGCTTGTTTCACTTAGTGTAATGTCCTCCAGAATTACTTATGTTGTTGCAAATGATAGGATTTCCTTCTTTTTCAAGACTGAGTAATACTCCATTATGTGTATGGTGTACCATAGTTTCTTTATCCATTTATCCACTGATGGTCATAGGTTGCTTCCATGTCTTGGTTATTGTGAAGAATGCTGCAATAAACATGGGAATGCTTAAGTTATATCTCTTCAAGATCTTGATTTCAATTCCTTTGGATATATACCTAGAAATGGGATTGGTGGATCATGTGGTGGTTCTATTTTTAATTTTTTGAGGAAACTCCATACTATTTTTTGTACTAGCTACACCAATTTACATTTCCACTAGTAGTGTATAAGGGTTCCCTTTTCTCCACAAACTCACCAACACTTGTTATCTTTTCTTTCTTTCTTTTTTTGGGGGGGGATAATACCTACCTGAACAGGTGTGAGGTAGTATCTCACTCCCATTTGTCTATTTTTGCTTTTGATGCCTATGCTTTTCAATAAATAATTGCCAAGGCCAATGTCAAATTAAGAAAATTTTTTTCCTTCTCTTTTCTTCTAGGAGTTTTACTGTTTATGTCATTATTCCATTTGAAATTGATTTTTGCAAAAGTGTCCATTTTATTCTTTTGCATGTGGATATCCAGATTTTCCAACACCATTTACTGAAGAGACTATCCTTTCCCCAATGTGTATTATTGGCACTCTTGTCGAAAATCAGTTGACCATCTATATGAGGGTTTATTTCTGGCTCCATTGCTTTAAATGTCTGCTTTTATGCCAGTACCACATTGCTTTGATTACTGTAGCTTTGTAATATATTTTGAAGTCAGGAAGTATGATGTTTTCAACTTTGTTCTTGCTCAAAATTTCTTTGGCTATTTAGAATCTTTTGTCATTCCATATAAATTTTAAGATTTTTTTTTTCTATTTCTAAAAACAGCCCATTGGGATTTTGATAGAGATTTCACTGAACCTGTGGATTGCATTGGGTAGTTAAGGCATTTGACAATGTGATTTTTTCCAATTCGTGAGCGTGGGATGTCTTTCCACTTATTTGTGTCTTTTTAAATTTCTTTCATTACTGTTTTGTAGTTTTCCTCATTTAGACATTTGTTCAAATCTCATGGTTTCAAACAACTCCATCTTTCAGAGAGATTTAGAAATGCATATGTCCCAGTGCCAACTCTTCTGAGCTCTAGTCCCGCCCATTAGGTATCCCCACTGGACAGTCTCTGTCCCACAAAATGTAGCATGTCCAGACGTGAAAGTCATCCTACCCTTTGAGTTTTATTTTGCTACTGTGTTTTCTATTTTGAATAAAACCATCAATAGTCCCAAGACCAAGAAGAGTTTAAACTCTGCATGTTTTCTCACAACATGCAATTTGTTATGAGTCTTAATAGCTTCTATTTCATACTGTCTTCTGAATTTGTCCTTTTCACCCAATTCCTTTTAAGTCCCGATTATCCATCAGTTTGATTGCCACAGCCTCACAATTTCTAATCTCTAGCTTTTCTCTTCTTCCTTCTATTTGACATATTTGCAAGAAAATATCTTTCTGAAACCTTCATTGATTTCTCAGTTCCTAAAGAATTCCATTCAACTCCTTAGCTCTTATTCAAGGCCCTATAAATGGGTCTCAAAGAACATCTTTTCTGGCTTTGCAGTCCTCCTCTTCACACATTCTCCATTCATCAGCCTGTCTGAGCGGCTCTGTTTCTACCCTTTTGTCCTTGGCCAGATTTGCATTTTCCTTATTGGAACTTGTTGAAATCTCCTCCTACTTCAAATTCCAACTCAAATTCTACTTGCTTCACTAAGTAGCAATACTCTCTCCCTCTTTTAGTTCTTTTTAGCGATTATCTGTATGTTTTATATGGCATGCACATTCTTCTGTCTTGCATTCTATTTATTTATTTTCCCTGCTGGACTGTAAGGCCTTTGAAGACAAGATTAGAGGCTGTACTTGTGTATGTGATCTGTGACTAGCCATAATTTTAAGTGATGAACAAAATTGATTATGAGGTCTTAGGCCTCCTGAACCTCTTATATAAACTCTGTTAGGTCCATCAGTTAGGGCAAGTCTTCAGCAATATGAATATTGAAGCAGGAGTAAAAAGGAAAGCACTTTACAAATCTACCTTTTCACACCCAGACTGGAGGAGGTTGTAATTCGTTAAGTATATTACATTTTGCCAAAACATTGTGGGGATAGGCAGTTAAGATCAAAGGTCATGTGTGAGACCCTCTTGTTACCCCGTAATACTCTCATAGCCCGAATGCAGGTTACTTTCATTCTTCTCATTCTTATTAGTTTGTTTGGAAGTAGAGGGTATCAATATGTAAAACATCATCTCCTTTAAAATACTCTAATACAAGATGAGAGCAGTCTTCATGTCCTGTTTCCACTAGCTGTGCGACCTTCAGTAAGTGACTTAGTCTCAGAGGGCCTCAGTTTCCTCATTTGTCAAAGAAGTATAATAAGAACATATAACCTCATAGAGTTGGTGTGAGGAGTACATGAGTTATTTCATATAAAACATGAAGATAGAGATTGTTATACATAATGATTGTTGCATACCTTTCAACCATTATTATTGTGTTATTATTATTTGTCAGGTGATTTTCAAACCCTTTAGGAAACTACAAAAGGAAAAGACAGGTTGGAAGTGTCACACTTTTAGATTATGTTTTGAGTCTTGAAATTTAAGTTTTGAAATAAAAAGTTTAGGAGAAAATATCACTTTAAGTCTCACTTTGGAGCTTTAATTTTCCGTAATATATATCTGCTCATACATATATGAGAGAAATAAATAATGAATTAAGAAATATAATATGAATGGGATCGCATAACTCACAAATTGAATCTTTCATTAGGAAGTTATTAAGAAGGGACAAAATGTCCTTCATTCAAAAATAAAAAATTAATAATTTGGGGGACCACATTTTTAATAGTGCTAAAATGTGAATAACAAGACCTACATCATTCATTCATTCTCTCAGAAACATTTGCTGAGCACTTACTGTGTGCCAGACAATTAGCCAGGTGCTGTGGATAGAGATGAAGAGTCATGTTGATCCTCAAGCAGCCCGGCAGGAATGAGAGAGAGAGAGAGGGAGAGAGAGACTGGGAGAGAGTCTAGCCAACAGTTAGGTCACAGGGTGGTCCGTGTTACAGTAGAAACTTGCAGGAAGCAGTGAGTGCTGAGGGAGGCATTCACCATGGGGATCTGAGAAGAGAGGGTCCCAGGGCTGGCATGTGACCAACAAGCAGGGGTGAACTGGGTAAATAAAATGAAGAAGAGTCTTTCAACATAAGGGCATAATAGGCTAAGCATGTGTTTACCTCATAGATAGAGGCCATTTAGTGTGTGGTAGGAAAAGGTAGGAAAAGATGCTAGAGGTTACGTCAGTGTGTGGGACCAAGGCACTTCCCTTGAATGGGGATCAAGGAGCACAGTGGTTAAGTGTACAAATCTAGAATCCAAATGTCCAACTGTGGTAGGTTCTTATGCTGCTGGTTCTATCACTTACTAACGGTGTAAAAATTTGGGCTTACTACTTAGGCCAAGCCTTAGTTTCCTCATTTGTAAAAGGGACATAACGATAATTGCTACCTCATAGGCCTTTGGTGGAAATTGAGTAAAACCATCTATGTAGAAAGTGCTTAAGTGCCTGACAAAAAGGCAGTTCTCAATAAATATTAGTTATTATTATTATTAGAGCAGATAAATTTGCAGAGCTTGAGCAAAAGATGTGATTCGTTCTGCCAGATCTGTGCCAGGAAGTGCTTCATCGTAGCCGTTTGCCAAAGCAGAGAAAGGGACGGGAAGATGCGCCATCAGGTCAGAGGGGACAAAAGGATGGTAAGAAACCAGGTGCAAAAAGTTTGGGGTCTTCAGGGGCACCTGGGTTGCACAGCGGTTAAGCATCTGCCTTCGGCTCAGGGCATGATCCCGGCGTTGTGGGATCGAGCCCCACATCAGGCTCCTCTGCTGTGAGCCTGCTTTTTCCTCTCCCACTCCCCCTGCTTGTGTTCCCTCTCTCACTAGCTGTCTCTATCTCTGTCAAATAAATAAATAAAATCTTTAAAAAAAAAGTTTGGGGGGCGCCTGGGTGGCACAGCGGTTGGGCGTCTGCCTTCGGCTTAGGGCGTGATCCGGCGTTGTGGGATCAAGCCCCACATCAGGCTCCTCTGCTATGAGCCTGCTTCTTCCTCTCCCACTCCCCCTGCTTGTGTTCCCTCTCTCGCTGTCTGTCTCTATCTCTGCCAAATAAATAAATAAAATCTTTAAAAAAAAAAGGTTTGGGGTGTTCAAAGAAAGGTGCCAAGTTTTCTGTGGTGAGCACAAAGGGAGGTGTTGTAGGGAACAAGATGGAAAGGAAAGCAGTGGAATGCTTTCAGGCAGGTGGGTGGCTACGTTAGTTTTGAGCTTTAGGAAGACGACCGATCTGATATTTGGGAGGATTGATGTGCAGGGTAGTGGAGGGCAGGAGAAATCTGAAGAGCAGGGAGCCTAGTTAGGTTATTATAATAGTCTTAGTATGAGACAGGGCCTCGCTAACCAGGGACTGTGGGAGGATATTTTTATTCATCTTTTTGGACACTACTTAAACGTTTTCTGCTCTGAGCAGCCTCAGTCAATTCATGAAAAGTATGATCTCTTTTTTTGAGCCACTGCTGTTCCAACTTCTGTTACTGCACCTAATCTCATTGTGTTCAAACAATTTTTTTCTATTTCATCCACGAAAATGTTAGCTTCAATCTTATTTATCATTGTGGTCTTGGTACTTAGAACATAGTCGAGTTTAGTAGAACAGTAACAGTACTTAGAACATTAGTAGAGAAGTGAAACAAATGTGTGGGTTGATTGGATGTGGTGAGGGGATAAGATGGAGAAATTGAGAATCACTCCGAGTTATCTAGCTTGTAAGACAAAGTGCCGTCAAGATAGGCTAGGCTTTGCTGCAGTAACAAATCTTGAAATGTTAGTGACACAACACAACAAGGTTTATTTCTTCTTCTGGCAAAGTGTGAAGCAGGTCAGGTTGATGCTTCGGGGCAGGTTCTCTCCATGCGGTGACCCAGGGATCCAGGGTTCTTCTGTTTTGTGTCTCCGCCATCTCAACTGTGGCTTTTATGACCACCGCTCATGAGGAACTGCAGCTTGGAGATTGCACACCTGCTCCTATTGCTTCCACGTGGAAGGAATACATGTCTCTTCTATCCATCATGCTCATAATTTTCAAATCCAGTCAAACAGCAAGCAGAAGATATATATAAAATTGTCATAAAAAAAGAAATGTATGTAATACCTACTGAAAGATTAAAATACGGTTTTTTAGAAAATATCACCTCTTTAGGAATTGTTTGTTTTTCAAAACGTTAGACTTATTTTCACATCCTTAGCTTACTCTTCTTTCTAAATTGGCAACACGTGATGGTTCTAAAAATGCTTTTGATATTGACAAAAGTTGAAAAGGCTTTTTCTCCCCCGGGCTTGTTTAGATTTCTATCTATATATCTCAGAAGATTCTCTGCCTTGGAATATTTCTCGTGTCTTCTTGAGTGTCAGACAGGATTTTTGCTTGTTAGCTCTTGACTTTAAAGGATGAAGTATGTTGAGTACTTTGTTGTTCATCTCTAGAGTAATAGATAGGTAAGTAATATTCGAAGATCAGATAGTATAGAAATCATTTGGCAATTTAGTAAAAGTTTATTAATTTAGAATACATGAGAGAAAAGCAAATCTGTCTTATTGAATAGTCTTAACACAGAATATTCTAGCTGAAACACGGTTTTAATATCTTGTGGACACAGTGTATATAATAAACCAAACTACAAATGGGTTATAATGAATCATGGAAGTCAAAGAAAAAAATCACAATTTGCAATGTCTTTAATACAGTATGTAGTAATGTACCAAAAATATGTCTTTCTATAATTTCTCAAGTACACTAAAATTATTGTAAAATTTGTGAGACTTTGGTTTAAAATATGTAGTGCTATGATGTAGAAAGAAAAATTATTTTAGGGGCACCTAGTGGGCTCTGTTGGTAGAGCATGTGATTCTTTATCTAGGGGTTGTGATTTCAAGCTCTGCATTGGGCATAGAGCCTACTAAAAAAAAGAAAAATTATTTTATAATTTTTGTTAAATTAAAATCACATGCTTCATATTAGAACTATTACAGATTACAAGGAAGTAGACATTTTTACCTTATTTGATCATTCTTTAAGTTACATTCAGGATATTAAGTTATGTCTCATTCTGAGAAATCTGATGTCTCATTCCTTTCATATTAAAATAATTTTGAAATAAGAAAGATTTTTTATTAAGACAAACAGATGAATAATGAACATCTCATATGAGACAGATATTTTATTTCAACCTTTTGGAGTATGATGATGATTCCTACTGCAGCTAAAGTACATGTGAAATAATTATTCAACACCGTAATTTTTTCATTCTCTTGTATAAATTCGAGCATTTTCCAAGAGTGATTTTTACAGTACAATATCAACAGATGGAAATTGGCACTTGATCTGATTCTTTTAGGAAATTAGCCAATAGGAACAGTGTCCACACATAGAAAATCACGTGTAATGTTGCAGCACTTCTCAAGATAACTTAAACTGAGTTTATTATTCTGAAGTCTAATCTGGATTACCCAAATTTCTTTCTTATATTGATCCTATTCATCGCATGTTGCTCTCTTCTCCTTTTAATAAAACTCCCTCTGTAGCTTTTGAAACATGTTAAGCTTTAGACAACCCCCGAATACTAAGCTGAATCATAAGAAATGGAAGGTTTAAGTGGTTTTTTAGCTTTTAAAAATGGGAACTTTATATGGTTGAATTCAAATGCTAGCGATTAACAAAAAAATTAGTGAGTTTGTCTTTTGTGTTGGGTTCAGGTCGGCACCTTAGCTCAAAATTCCCAAAAGGTAGAGCCAAAGTGAATTTCTATCTGTTATTCTAACGGGACAGACAGCAATGTTGGCTCTGTAGTTCACCAAGACAACACTGCAATTACAGCAGTAAATGGTGTACAACACTAAAGAAACAAGGACTAAGGCATGGTCATCCTTCACATTTCATACTTGCTAATAGTAATCCGTGCCCTCCCCAACATTAATACTGAATTTAGGTAGGAGGGAATCTGTCAAGCAGGCTCACTCCTCTGCTGCGTGCTGGCGAGTGAGTGTTCATCAGTAGTGGGCGGGTGCATCCTGGAGCGAACCTCTCACGGCCAGTAGGAACTCATCTAGAAAGGGAGCCCAGGCAGTTCCAGCCTGATTCCTTTTAATGTCACAGTTCATTTGCAGAACCATAACTGGAATCAAGAATTAAAAAGCCTTGTATAAAAGTCAGTAACATTAAACCTTTAAGACTCATGTTTCATGTGTCATAAAAAGTCTATGAAAGGATTTTATATTCTGTACAGTGTTTTAGCACTTTCAATCACTTTTTTTCAACATAACTTTTGTGAACACTTTTATAGCCTCTAAATGAAAAACTAAACTATGTGTCATTCAAAAAAAATGTTTTATGGATCACAGATTTTAATAAAAGTTCTGCACCATAACAAGGGCCTGATAAACCTTTATTAAAATTCATTAAAAATATTGAAAAATATTTTAACAGAAATTAGACCTCACGTTTTAGTAAACATGGCAAATCACTCTTCAAGGAGTCTACTTATTTGTTGATCACATATGTGGGTTCTTCAGCGGTGAAATGAAGAATATAAGGAGTAAATAACCTGCTATTCACCATTAGGAAAAATTTCTTTGTATATTGTGAGAATCATCCTCCTAGCTTCTTGTCTGCAAAAATCTTCAATAATTATGATCAGATGAGTTTACTATATGCAAATAAAAACAAAAACAATGGAAAAATTCCTTATAATATGTTTTATATGATCTGGTCTCTCCTTGTATTATAACCACATCAGGGCATTGTCCTTTTGAAGTTCTAAGGGACCAGAGAGCAGATAGGACTAAACTGTTCAGATACTTGTAGGAATTGACGCTTTTATTTTTTTTTTATTTTTTTTTAAAGATTTTATTTATTTATTTGACAGAGATAGAGACAGCCAGTGAGAGAGGGAACACAGGCAGAGGGAGTGGGAGAGGAAGAAGCAGGCTCATAGTGGAGGAGCCGGGATCACGCCCTGAGCCGAAGGCAGACGCTTAACCGCTGTGCCACCCAGGTGCCCCGGAATTGACGCTTTTAAATACTCTTTCTTTATATCATTTTTAAATTAACTTTATAATGGTTGCATAATATTTCACACAGTTCTATAGCTGTTGCTTCCATTTCATCTTGTAAATGATACTGCAATAAAAATACTCATACCCATGTGTTTTTCTTATATTTTATTTTTTCCTTAGGATATTGCCACGAATAATATTACTGGGTCAAATTGGGTGAACTTTTTTCAATCTCATAAAACACATTGTCAAATTACTTTTCAGGAGGGTTTGGTAGATTAAATTGGCTACTAGTTTAACGATATTTTGGCCAAGATTAGAGATTGTCGCTTAAATAGTTGCTAATGTGATATGTGAAAAACAATACAGTTTCTTTTTTTCATTTTTTGACATACAAAAAGCTGCACACATTTAATGTATACATTGATGAGTTTGGAGATAAGTAGATACCCATGAAACCATTATCACAATCTATGCCACAAACTTATTCATCACCTCCAATAGTTTCCCCCCGTTTTCTTATTTATGATTAAGTTATTTTTTTGTGATGATATACAATTTTATTGTCTTTGTAGGATCATGTCTATTTAAAAGCTCTGCTACATTGATAAATTGGTGTGCATAATTTTATTTACCTGTATACCTATTTGGACATAAATAGATATGTAAAATACTCAACAATCTCAAAATCATACAAATACATGCATACGTCTTAAATATTATCTACATACATGTAGATATGCAGATATAGATAAGTAGATATGGACACACACACACACAAAGGAAAACATCGCAGTTTTGGGGGGACCTGTTGTTATTATTTTGGAGTGTCAAAGTTTTCAGGGTGTGTGTGTGTCTGTGTGTGTTTGTAGTTTTGGAGACTTCTGAGTGGTGGTAGTTATCTATCTTGGCCCCTCAAAATAATCATGGCTTTCCACCGCAACGCCCCCAGCGGAGTCGTCAAGCACCCTCCCTCCGCTTGTACGTGGTCAGTTGTCTGTAGTGCATCTCTATTGGATGAGGCCCATCATTTCAAGCAAAAGCATGTCTGTTAAAGATTCCCGGGGCTCAAATTGTACCCAAGCTTCTTTTCTCTAAGCACGCTGCTCTTGAACAGCTATGCTGAAATTTCGGCTTCGAATTTGAAGTCTTGGACCACGTTGGCCAGGGAGGAATGGCTTATGGAAGCTCTGTATTAGGCTGGCTTGAGGGGACGGTGTGTAAAGGAAGCAGGGGCGCCTCTCCATCTCCCGATAGTTAAGGATTGCTGCAGCTGTGATTTCACTTAGTAGATGGCAGTTGGAACATCCTATTTTTTTTTTTACATGTTGGGTAAGATTTCTTAGAGTTTGTACAGGATTAGAGATTTTGCTTAGCTCATACATTCATAATTTCATTGGTTTTTTATGCATCTAGTTTATACTCATATCTTTCTCAATGTTCTTTTTTTTTTTTTTTGAGAGAGAGAGAGAGCACGAGCGAGCAGGGAGGGGAGGGGGCCGTTAGAGAAAGAGGGAGAGAGAGACACGGGGTCTCTATCTCACAACCCTGAGATCATGACCTGAGCTGAAACCAAGAGTCAGTTGCTTAACTGAGTCAGGCAGGCGCTCCTCTTTCAATGTTCTTTGATATATTCTTATAACACCTTTTAATACCAACGTGGTGTGTAGCAAGAGAAGAAAAAGACCTGGAAAAGAGGCAATCTAGGGTGATTCACCTCGTTTCCTTGTTTACAAAAATGTAATAACCTTTGGGTGGATTATTTGTAGAGAAGGCATTCAAGGTCCCCAATGATTTCAGGTGGCATAAGCCTAACCTATCTCTGCATTATGTTCTAAGTTTCAGTGTTAATGTCTGTTGTCTTGACAGCAGCCATAATTTATGCTTTTAATTATATTTTTTCCAGCTGTAAACTCATATTGTTTCTTTACAGTAATGAAGTCACTATGCAGCAATGTCATTGTCATAAAGTGATGGGACATAATGAGAACATGATTGGAAAAAGATCATGGGCAGAGAATGATAGCATATTTAAAGGTGAATGGGGAAAATTCTGTAACTAAGTAAAAACAATGTAAGAAGATGTGATGATAAAATGTATATATGATTAAAACCTTAAAAATACTATATATTATTTCTGTACACTATAGTGTTTGCTTTTTGGTTTTCTGGAAGTCATTGCATCAAAAGAGCGATCAATTTTCAACCAAGCCCAAGCCTTCAGCTACCAAACAGATGACGGCTCCATCTCATTTCTAAAAACCTCCAGGAAGGGAGACTGTGTGATCTTTCTTGGTAAACTGGTTACAAACATATTTGTAACAAAAATCTCTCTTAAGCCTAAAGTACTCATGTTGCATTTTCTTTCACTCAGTTTTCTTTTTTTAAAAAAATTACTTAGCATCTCTGCTGATTTTTTTCTCCCAAATACCTTCCCAGTCTGCCACCTCCTTTCTATTGTTCTGCTTTTTCAAAATTCTTTCCATTTTGTTCTTCACACTACTATGAGAGAAATCTCTTTATTTTATTTTATTTATTTATTTTTATAAAATGGGAGTGGGGGGAGGGACAGAGGGAGAGAGAATCTTAAGCAGGATCCTTGCCCAGCACTGAGCCCCACATGGGGCTCGATCTCATGACCCTGAGATCAGGACCTGAGCTGAAATCAAGAGACAGATGCTTAACCAGCTGAGCACCCAGGTGCCTGAGAGAGGTCTCTTTAAAATGTAACACATACCATTTATTCCTTTGCTTAAGATTCGCGGAAGTTTTACCTTGCCTTTAGATAAAATTTAAACATCTCAAAATGGCACAGAGGTCCTTCACAATCTGGCTGCTACATGCTTAAGATTTTGTTTTCTAGAAAATTAATTTTTGTTCTTCTTATTTTTCTTTATATAAATAACAACAGGTGACGTGTGCTGACCACTAACTATGTGGCAGGCATTCTGCTAAGAAATTTTATATCTTCTGGGACTTTTCTATGGTATTACACGTTGTTATTAGTCTCCAAAATGAAAGGAAATGGAATTGTCTTTTTTTTCCTCTTAGCAATGTACCTTGTCTGCCTACTGCTTGTCAAGCAACAGGGGTAAGATAGTGAAATGGAATTCCTGCCCTCATGAGGCTGACATTCTGCTTTTTTTCTCAACCAAACATGTTTGGTAATTATCAGTCTGCAAATGAACAGGGGACTTTTTTTCTGGGGGGAAGGATGCACAATAAGGAAGATGGATTTGAGGGAAGGTACTGGGGGGTAATGGGTGGAGAGAAGTGGAAAGAAGAGTCAGTGGCTCAATGATTCAGTCTGAACAAGACTCATCTGTGAAGGTCTGTGAACTCAGAGAAGCTGTGAGGTCCACCTTACCTCGACATGTATTTCATGCTCAAATTACACAGATTATGCGCAGTTGCCCAAACTCCAAAGCTCTCTTGGGCCTCCCTGCCTCTCTCTGTGTCACACTATTAATGTCCATCAAAACTCGCGTCACAGGGCATGTCACCAGTTTCTTCAGCCTATTGTACGAATGGGTTAAGAGCAGCATGAATTTGTCCCTAAGTCCGGAGAAGCCCAGGCGCCGGTGCACAGGCTCACCAAAGATTCTCTAGGTACGTCTGACATCTGCTTACGTGCAGGGACCTCCCATCTGGCCTCACCCATGTCTGTTGCTCAAACACTCCTTTGATACTCATTTGAGGCCCTCCCACCACCAACGAAGAGGCAGAGTATGGTTCCCTGGACCTCCTCACGCTGTAAACCCTAAAGGTCTAGAAGTGGTAGAGAGGTCCTTGGAGCTTTTGCCAGTTGAATGCTGAAGCTGGGCTACCCAACCCCACTCTCATCACACGGTCTCGTACTCACCAAAGCAGCATGCCAACCCCTGAAGGTCACAGAGTGCCTTACGGAGACAAGTCTCTGTTTTTGCCAGCAGCACAGGGAGGATATTAGGCTCTTTTCTGCCCTTTCCAACACTTCTCCCACCCCAAATCCCCCTTGACTGCTCTTCCCCTCTCCTTCAAGTTGAACCCTTGTGCCAATTTCCTAATCTGCTTGTCCACCCATTGACCACCCACGCTCACGTGGGGCCAAATCCCTGTTTAGAGTCCAGGCGTGAGCCCATCTACAACTGTGCCTTTTCTATTGGCTTGTCTGCTTCTCTTAGTAGATTATAAACAACTTAATGGAAGAAAGTATATACTGGTCTCCAGAATCTCCCCAGCTTACTCTCGCTGTGTCCCTTAGTCCTCTCCTCATTCTTTCCTTTCCCTTCTTCTCATTCATTTACTCAGGTTTTATAGTTAATTTTAGGTGTCCACTTGGCTAGGCCGTGGTGCCCACATATTTGGTCAAACACCAGTCTAGATGTCAATGTCTAGACTAACATTAATTCAGTAGACTGAGTAAAGAAGAGTACTCTCCACAATGTGGGTGGGCCTCATCCAATCAGTTGAAGACCTTAAGAGAAAATGAATGAGATCTCCCAAGAAAGAAGGAATTTGGCTTCCAGACTGCCTTCAGAGTCAATCTCACAGCATCAGCTCTTCCCTGCTACCCTGCCCTGTAGAATCCAGACTTGCCTGTCCCCACAATTATCCCCACAATTATGGGATCCAGTTTTTAAAAACAAATCTTTCTACACACACACACACACACACACACACACACACACTCACTATTTCTTCTGTTCTGGGGAATCTGGACTAATGCACAGATTCCTTCCCATGGCCCACCTTTTTAATATCGTCTAGACTATAAAACTTAACCTCCTACATCTCTCCATTCCTTCTCTCCCACACATTTTTTTCCCTTTCCAGCCTCTGCAACAGTTTTGGACTTCAAATATTAACTTGAGAGAACTAGTTTTTACCATGGACAAAGTACATTTTCCTTGTAAGGAGGCACTACAAGAATTAAGTAGTCACAAGGAGGCAGCACAACAAAGGACTTGGAGTACAAACCCGCACTCTAGGCTGCTGGGATTTGATTCTTGACTCCAAGGCACAAACATGTGACCTGGGGTGAGTTATTTAACTCCTTTGTTGTTTAGTTTCCTCATCTGTGAGGCTAGGATTAATTCCTGTCTTATAAAATTACCATGAAGACTGGGGGTTAATAGTTGCAAAGTACTCAGAGCAGGGCCTGAGCAGTAATAAGTGTGAGCAACAAATGTTTGGGACATAAATAGTCATTTTATAGCCCCCATTATAAGCTCTTTAACTAAGGCTCAGGACTAAACTGGATTCGATAAGAACCACTCGTCGTTTTATAGTATATTCTCAGAACAACAGAAAAGAACAAAATTATTTATTTACCTTTTCCTCTCTCTATAACCATCCTATAATTTTATCTGCACAAAAAATAGAAAATGCCATGAGACATAGGAGGAAATTAAAACATCTGTCACTGAACTCTTGTAAATCAAGGATAAGCAAATCTTTGCTGTTAAGGATGAGATATTAAGTATTTTAGGCTTATAGGCTGTATAGTCTCTGTTTAGGTTTGCAGATCCTATGGTCAGCAGGCCCAAGTCTGCTGTCGTATTGCAAAAGCAGCCACACAAATGTGCATGGCTGTGTTCCAGCAAAATTTTACAAAAACAACCTTTGGTCAGATTTGGCAGCCCGGGCCATAGTTTACTGCCCCTGCTCTCTAACTATTGCCGACACATTAATAAATTTCTTTTTCTATCTTTTTTCTATGTGCACCTATGTCTAATTCATTGTAAATACAAGTTGTAATCCTGCCTCTCACTGAATATTTCTACTATAAATAGAAATGATGAATAACTTTGATCGTATATTTGATTTTGATTTCTGCAAATTCCCTAGGATAGCTGAAGAGCACCAGTGTGAGTTCTCTCAGAGAACACTCAGAAGGGGAGAGGCAGGCGGAGTGCTCATGGGGGTGTCATAGGGGGCTGAGGTCCCCCTGCTCAGGGGGCATGCAAGGGACCAGCTCTGTCCAGCTGCCTTCTCCAGCGCCGCAGCCCAGCCACCTGTCAGCACTGAGGACAGCTCCCCGGGCTGGGTCCTCTGGGTGTGGGGTCCCTGCGTCACTGGCTGAGATGGGTGTGGGTTGCCTACTGAGGATATTCAGGCAGTAGTTCTGCCATACAGTCACCACAGCAAAGAGCACGCTGGGAGTTGGGCTTTCTGTCACCACAGCAGAGAGCACGCTGGGAGTTGGGCTTTCTGTCACCCCAGCAAAGAGCATGCTGGGCGTTGGGCTTTCCCCCACCCTCATGACTGGCTG
Organism: Ailuropoda melanoleuca; assembly: GCF_002007445.2. NCBI lineage: Eukaryota > Metazoa > Chordata > Mammalia > Carnivora > Ursidae > Ailuropoda > Ailuropoda melanoleuca. Next base: position 107,336,200 of record NC_048224.1, on the reverse strand, counting down.
TAAACCAATTTGACGACATGGAGCTTGGTCTAGGTAGGATTCTGAGATCAACCATGCTGGGACTCTTCCTTCAATAACCTTAACTTCTTTCTGTTCTTTGCTCAAACACCACCTTCTCCATGAAGCTGTCCTTAACTGTTCTATTTAAAATAACCATACACCTTTGCTCTCCTCCCTGCAAATCAAAATAATTTTCCATCTCTCTTATGGACATCTGACATGCTGGCTATTTAATCATTTGCTTGCTTATTGTCTATCGCATTCCACCAAAACATCAGTTCCATGAAAGCAGGGATTTTTTTTTTTTGTCTGTCTGCTCATTGCTAGGCACAAAGTAAGCACTCATAAACATTTGTCGAGTGAAAGAACGAATGGATCATGCTGCCAAATCCTTTACCAGACTCCTGCTTTCTGCAATGATTTTACAGAAAACTACAGGAATGTACACTTCCCTCAGAGTATGGGCATGTTCTTACTATGCCTTCGTGAGTAATGTGTGCTATGGTCTCAAACATTTTTTGGGGGTCGATGTACTTGAAATTGTATTTCAATTACTATACACTTCTTTTCCTTAAATTGTTTCTTTCTGTTCTTTGCCCATTTTGAACAAATTTACTTCAGCATTGAAAGGTTCACTTTAGATCTCCTTACTCCCCTCGGTTTGTCTAATGAGCTCTACTCTGCATTTGTTGGGAGCAAGAGCACAGGTGTTCAGCTGCCGTGGGGGGCAGAGTTCATTCTCCCCAGCTTTGAAAGTCCATTTTGGATCTGGCTATAAAGGTTATGAACATTTCGTTTAACTTTATGTATATGTATTAAAAGGGTGGGACTTGGGCAATTTTCCAGAACTTTCAAATATGAAAACTATACTGGTTTCAATTTTTTTACTCATGGGGTGCCTCTTAACAATCTGGACAAAATTTCCACTTCACTTTGTGCCTATTGACTGGTGCCCTATGTATGTGCTGACAGAACCATTATAGAATATGCTGGTTGTTTAAGCGACTACATATTCTCTAAGCATATTCAAGTTACAACACAAATACTGTTTAAACTGATAAATCCATCCAATTATTTCTCAATTACAGTCTCAATCCCTACCCAAAGATTCATTGTCAAACCAAGAGGTGTATAGAAAATAACCACTTATGATGTATATTTTAAGGGCACATCTTGAATAGCATTGCAAAACTTATCAGGGACCCATCTGGATTCACACCAGAAACTCTAAAGGTGACTATTTCTGCTTCTAAGTTCATTTTACTGTATCTTAAGTTAATAAAATACACTCTTGCAGAATAGGGACACTGGGTGGATGGGAATGAAAATGGATATTTATGTAGGGTTGCATTTTTTTTTAATCCCCAAAGTCTACTTTATTTGCGGGCAAATCTCTCTTCCTTCCCTTGCTAATAGACATGCTTCTATGATAGAGACTTGTAATTGAAACTTGCAAATAGCATTATAAAAAAATAAATGTTTTTGTTTTAATAGTAACTATCATATTTCTATACCGCAGACACTATACATTTTTATAATAGCTCACTCTCTCATCCGTGCTTAAATTTCCATGCCTGTTGAATTTTTCCTTAAAGATAATCAAATAAAGCTCTTTGCCTATAAATTATACATTATCCTGCAACTAATTAAAATGATTTTATCATATATCCTAGAGTGTTAGTTGTTTCTTTCTTATTCTTTTTACATATCAGAAGATGCTTTCAGTCAAGCACTAGTGTGTTTTTCTTTGTTTAACCACAAAATATTCATTTGGAAAGCTATTTCTAACCTGAGCATTACTTTTAAAGTGACTTGTACACATGCCAGTTTTTCTGCATGTTTTGACAAATGACACATTTCCTTTGGTGCTTCCTTGTGGGTAACAGTGTGTGAGGATGTGGTGTTGGAAAAATTTATTACAGTTATTTTGTAGTTGATATTAAAGAATGTGATGTATTATACCAGGTGTCTGACCTTTAAAGATCTTAGGACCTAATTCATTACAGCATAAAATTTACATATTATTCAACTTTGCTGCAGATCTTTTATGAACAAGCCATGGTGTGTATGTATATCAGGACAGAGGGGAAAAAGTCAAAGCTCATGCAAGGAGTTGAGGTCTGAACCCCAGGCTCGAATCTCTTTGTGGTGTTTCTGTGGATTTAAATGAGAGCGAGGAAGCCATCTAATGGACTAAATTAAATCAGGAAGAAAAGAGTATGGAGTACATAGTGGAAATTTTGTGAATTAGTGAAGCACATCTTTTTATATTCTTTTTTTTTTTAAAGATTTTATTTATTTATTTATTTGACAGAGGTAGAGACAGCTAGCGAGAGAGGGAACACAAGCAGGGGGAGTGGGAGAGGAAGAAGCAGGCTCATAGCGGAGGAGCCTGATGTGGGGCTCGAACCCATAACGCCGGGATCACGCCCTGAGCCGAAGGCAGACACTTAACTGCTGTTCCACCCAGGCGCCCCCACATCTTTTTATATTCTTGACCTAGTCTGCTCTAGTCTGATTGCAGTGACAACAGCATGTAAGAGACTGAAGAAAGACAGCCCTAGGAAAGTGTCTTTAAGTAGTAAAGTCTGTGATACAGCCAACAAAATGATACTTGCATGATTATTTTTCATGTCTGATTTAAAAATACAAGATAAGGAGAGAAAAAAGAATTGTTATGAAATGCCTCTCAAAGAAAATAAACTTATTTAAAGTAGTGTATTTCTAACAGTTTTAAAAAGAACAAAAATTTGTTGCACATTGTAGCAAATTGGGAATGCACATTAAAAGATTACGGGTTATTAGAAGTCAAATAAAGCTATTCTAATCCTTCTGAAAGTATTCATTATTTCCTCTTCAATAACTGCTGGAATATCCTCTTGCTCATAATTTACTTTCAACTTATTTGAGTTTTGGATCAAATAAATATCCATTAAATCAGAAAGTCCCACTTTTAAAAAATGCGTGTGTCTACATGATGGCAGTAGGAATATTCATCTGTAAGGTCCTGGTCCACTATGGTTTCATGTCACTCAAGGATTCACGAAACAACTGGTAGTATTATCTTTCCCTGGGGACACCACAATATTATGCCAGAAAAATAAGTCTAAATCCCCCTTTTTTAATAGAGACTATAAAATAATTTGAGTTAATGCAGATGGATTATTAATATCAATACAATCCAAACACTATTTGAAGATTCAGTTTGCTATCAAAGATAATGTTTCCTTATTCTGCAGTTTAATTAGCAAGGAGGAAGCATTTTATCTGAAATACTGATTTTCTAAATTAGTTTGCTGGAAGGTATAGAAAAACGCTTGAAGTTTTTTTTTTTTAATTTTGCTAATTTTTAATAAATGTGTGGAGGCAATTGAAACAGGACGAAATTTAAAAAGCCATAATTATCGCAAGGGTGAGTTGCTTCTAGCAAATGCAAACCGATCACTCAGACTGATGGCATGCTAAGAGGAAATGCTGTGTGTTCGCAGTAGAGGGCGCTGTCTTCTAGGTCTACCACAAGCTGAAATAGAAGGTCACTCAGTCTATTGATAAATCACACTGCCGTGATTCCTAACTGACAGCTCAAACTAACATCAAGCTGGATGAGGGAGAACAAAAGGCCATCAAGCAGCCATTTTCTTGACACTTTTATTCAATCACCAGCAGATTGCTTACGACAGCAATAGCAGCTGTTTTGTCTTCATCTTTCCACATTTGATAAAAGGTGTCAACTCAAATTTTTGTAAATAATTCACTTACCCCTACTGCACACACCAGCACTGTTCAGCATATGTATTTTGTGTGAGCAGATCACTGAGGCAGGTCAGAGCTCAATGACATCAGCTGAAGGTCATCTGTGATCTAAAAAGGAGCCTTGGTAAAGCTATACCGTCCCTCAAGGTCAGAGATAAGAACTACACGGAGATATCTGTGATAGGAACAAAAGGGAACAAAAGGTTAAACAATAGGGAGAAAAAGTATGAAAATGCTTCCTTTAATATAGGAGTGCTTTTCTTTGTTTAAGAAACCTTATTCATAGCTCCTTGGTCAATTATCAATGTAGGGTGTTTGTAAACCCACCTAAGAGATTAAACATCTAAATTGTTCTTTCAAAAGTTTGAAAAAAAATATTATTTGTAGCATGCTATTCATCATGGCTGTATAGCAGCCAGAGCTGCAATCCGTTTCTATGTTCTTTTTAAAAGAATCATAAAAAGAGTGTCAAAAATTAATACAGTTAGATAGAATTTCATTTATCTAGTTCATTTAAAATTCGACCCTGAAATGCATTTAGGCTAGAGAGCTGAGAAAAAAATATAGAAAGAAGGTGTTTTATATCATAAGAGCTTCATTTGCTTTAAGGGCTTAGAGAAACTAATAGAGAAATCCTTGAATTATTGCAATAAGATACTCTATCTGGTGTTGGCAGGAGCTAAAAGTGCTGAGATTAAAAATGATACATCCTTCAATGCTGGGTTGTTTTTTCAGTTACATTACTCACAAAATAAATCTAAACAACAAATAGTCACTATTTGGTTTCTATTTTCTAATAGGAAAAGTCCATGTGCTTTTGAGATCCTGTCTTAGCTCCAACCACAGGGGGATTTATTACCTGGAATTGACGTGCATGGAGATCAAAGAGCAGCTTCCTTACATTTTCTCCTATTCTTTCTACCTCAGAAACGGGGGGAGGCAATAAGTCTTGCAATTGTATTGGAATATGTGTGGAAGAATGCAATGAGCTTGGGTAAATACTGCCACAGCCATGCAGGGCATTAAGAACATTTTAAAAAACCCAAACAGGGGATCCAATTTCTGGTTGAAAGTTGATTGCCCCAGGAAGAATGAGTATTTTCACAATTTGAACATTAATGAAATAGGGGACAAACTAGGATTTGGAATAATGTTTTAATCTTCCAAATTTTAAAGCACAATATTGCCTTTTCACATTTTCTCTCTACACCTTCTTCCACTTAGCACACGTCATTTTATATTGTAACTTGTCTTCTTACGGACATTTCTGACCTTCTCAACTAAATCGTAGGATCGCAAGGGCAAGAACCATCTCTTAATAACTGTATAACATGCGTCTTTAATATTTTTATAAAGCATATAAAGCACTGGCCTATCTTATTTGATCTTCATAATCTCATGAGGTGGTCAGGTTAGAGATGATCTCCTTGTTGTAGATGAGGAAACTCAGTTCCAGAAATGCACAAGGTAAGCTCTACGCATATGCTAACAGAGGCAGCCCTTGACTCTCGCCTTACAGTTCTCTTTTCCATAAGCTGAGCGTGGACAGAGAAACAAAGAGGGCCTAGCCAGGGGTCTTAGATGGAGCACAGTGCCGGCACCCAGCAGACATTCAGTGCACTGTTAAGTAAATGATAACCATATGTGTTAGCCCAGAGATATGTACAAGGCATTCAAAAGTATTTGCTATTTTTATTAGTAGCAATGATTTGGGCAGTAGATCAATCCCAGGGTAAATAACCTTTTGTGAGCAAGAAAACTGAACTAGAAGACTGTAATGTCTTTGGTCTGGAGGAGCTTCGTTTTAGGCAGAAACCAGATGTGTTTTCACGGTGAAGAGTTCATTTCCGGTAAAATGGGGATAATAATCACAGCTTTACTATCTCATCAGATCGCTGTGGGGATCAAAAGAGACACTCTATGTGAGAGCGTTTTGCAAGCTGTTAATTGCCTTATAGGGGAACTGCCTTACGATGAAGGCAGTGCCAGATGACTGCCAGGTGAGGGCGATACTGAGTCCAGAGGCGAAAGATGACTATTCCTAGAGGAGTAAGGGAAGATTTGAAAGCAATGATGGAAAAAGGCGTTCTAAGAAAACAGGGAGATACAAGCCCAAAGCCAGAGATAGAGAAGAACGAGACGCATTAAAGGAGAATGAATAGCTTCATTGGTACGTTTATAGACAGGAGCAAAAGGACTTCTTTATGTTTGGAAAGATAGGTTAGGGTGTATTTGAGGAAGCTTTGTAGACTGGGAACCAGGCGAGGGAGTCTGATCTCAAACGGACACGTGGTTTCTTGTGACAATGGCGATGACTTTCCACGGCGCGAATTGCGTATGAGGAAATCAGAGAAGACTTTAAGGGAGTTACAACCCAGTTCCCCAAGAGAAAATTAACTTCCCTGCGCACAAGCGAACGCGAAACGATTAGGGGAGAAAATGTTCTCCAGATACTGTTCAATAATACACCCTATCGGGTGTATGCTGTAGGTCTCACATGATTCTAAGTAAATTATTTACATTAACTCAATCTTCACCACCGGGGAAACTGTTACCATTTAACAGGTGAGATAACTGAGCTCTAGAGAGGTCAGGTAACTTACCCCAGCTCCTGTCACCAGGAAAATGGCAAGCGCGAGTCAACCTCCGGCAGTCCCCCAGCAGCCCCACCGTGGTCCAGATGCATTGGTAAATCCGAAGCACGTCCAAAGCAGTGACATCGGGTGTTTTCATTTTGTGAAAATTTACGCTTTATATACTTTTTTGGGCGTGTATGCCACAGTTCAATAATGAGTTAAGTTAGTGATACACTTAAAAAAAAGGCCAGTGTTCTGTGCACGTGTAGAAGGAAAGATTGGAAAGGTAGACACAAACGGTTAACCTGATTGTCTCTGGTTATGAGGAACAGGAATAATTGAAATTTTCTTCATTCGATTTATCTCTATTTTCTAGATTTTTGACAACTATCCCGTAAAACGTTTGGAATAAGAAATATTGTTTTAAGCAAACAAGGAAAATTTCTAGTGAGGAAGGAGTGCAACTAACATTGACTTAATGACTGTGTAGTATTTTTCATTTACCTAATTCTCAAAATAGCCACTTGAAGAGTTTTCCTACCATTTGTTGCCATTTAAGCATATAATGAATTTAAGAGTGGTGAATCACAGGCCCACGTCACACACAGCACTCAGCACAGAATTTAAAGAGACAGGATTTGAATCCAGGACTGATTCCCAAACCCCAGGAAAAAATAAAGGAGAGAATTCAGGGGTAAAGAAAAATTCTAGAATGTAAATTTTAAATTGACATAGTAAGGCAGGAGTCAGAAGCAATCATCCTGAAAAATTTCCAAATAGGAAGTAAAAATAAGATTTTCTTTCATGTGGAGATCAGTATAGTTTGAAGCTTAATCTGTAGGCTACGGATTCTTTAATATAACTTATTAGGAAGAGGTTATATCTTGGTTTTTTGACTCATCACTGATGTCCTCCCCAAAGAAAGATGAATAAATTGACATTTTGTGCATGGTCCTGGGAAATCTGTTTCAAATATATTACTTAACTCTGTATAAAATTTTTAAATTTGTTTTGCTTTTATTTATTCATTCATTTATTATTTATTGCTTCATCTAGTATCCCCACAATATTTCCCCCCCTTTTCCTAATGATGCCCCATTTTTTTTTGACATTTTACAGTAACCATATTGGACATGAAGCAATTTGTGTAAGTAACAAATTTGGAGGAATTAAAATGACCAAAAGCAGCTAAAGACTTTAAGTGTCTTCTGCAGAATTGAGCAGAGAAGTTTAGATGGGGACAGTGGATTCTGGTGAATACAAGAAGAAGAGTGAGATGTTAAGTACTTCAGTGTTAAAATAGACAAAACTATGAACCATTGGCACATGACTTAATGGCCAAGTGACTTAACTTGTTCCTCTGTGAACCAAGTGTGGAATGGCATAAGGAAACGTCTACTGGACAATGCAAACTCGATATTGGACTTGAGGTGCTGTAGCTAAATAAATGATGTCTTCATTAGTTTGGGTTGGGACAAAGGGATGCAGTTGGCTGCAAAAAAATGTTTTAAAGTTTCATCCTGTTTTTTCTCCCACAGTTTTTCTCTGCTACCCATGTGGCCATTTCACAGTTTGTTGCTGAGTTCTTAGGGGCTTGTGAAGCTGGCTTTTAATAATAATAATAAACACTGATATTTTTCTTTTAGTAGAAAAGGGCACAAAAGGAAAAAAAAACATGTTTCTTAAATAGTAACCTCTGTGGTATTTTTCCTTGTTGGAAAACAAATAGTTCTGCTGATGTGGCATTGCCTTTTCTACCTATTTATATATGTACACCAGTATTCGTTGTTTTCTTCCTGATATCTCTGAAATTACTGATTCTTTGAAAACAGGGCAAATTCAGGAAAATACAATCAATAAGGTTGACGTTGACTTCTAGAAAAATCCAGAATTCTAGTACGGTTAAACAAATGGATTTTGAGTAATCTAAAGATGGATAGGTTTTGGTGATTCTTAGAAATCAACAGGACTATCGAAGAGTTAGTGATGTCAAACAAATGTTGTTTTAGCAAAATGTAAGATATGTTCAAATATCTCAAGATATTTAAATGTTCCCTTCCTAATGAGCCTCTACTGGCCGCCCTGTTTGAAATGGCCACTTTTCCTAACATTTCGTAGCCTCCACTTCTGCTTCGTTGCTCTCCGTAGCACTTGCCGTCCTCAGACACATTATCTGATCAGTTTGTGTGATCCTCTAGAATGTAAGCTCCATGAGGAAAGGCTCTTGCCCTTCCCCCATCCCATTCTCTTAACTAGCATATCCTCAGCACCTAGAACAGTCCATGGTACATACAAGGTGCTGAAAGAAGGCATGTCTTTGTGAAGATATTAAAATACAGTGTGAATGATAATACTATTATTTGGACTGAGCCATCGGAACCAATGTCTAATGAGAACCTCAAGGAAGGTCTCAGGTGTATTGAGTATCTTAGAGCTCTGACTATTCTCATCAGAGTCTATTGAAAACACAAAGGGCAGCCTTAGGAAATTTTTGATGAACCTATGGTAGGAGGCATAGCCGTATAACGACAAAACCAACTTTAACTTGATTTTGAGGGGCTAAAATGATGACTCAAGCAAGAAAGATAGGCATAATAGAAAAAAAATAGAATCTTATTTATTTTAACTGGAAGAGCTGTACGGCAAGTGAATAATTTATATAACTTACTCCGACCTGAGTTTTTTTGTCTTCTGTATTAGATGGACCTAACTAGACTTTAGGTCTCTTGTAGGTACTGAGATTACCTGATCTTCTGAAGCTAAGGGACCAAGCAGCCAAATTAGCAGGCAATGTGGATGTCTCAGCAGGTAAAGAGTGGGGGGAAAGGGGCAGACGTGGCAGTTATGGGAGCTGAATGGACAAGGGGCCTTATGGGCAGCACTTAGGGGAGGCCGCGGCCAGGCGTGGTTGAAGGGACGGTTTTGGCGGAGCAAGCTGAGATGGGGCCGCAGGAGGAGGAAACAGAGGAGGAAGAGGGAGGGGAGGGCGAAGGAGATGTTTCTTGTTCTACTTAATGCTCTTGAGATGGCTCCTCCCCCTCCTGGGCATTTCTGCAAAACACTCATTATCTGTCGGGAATAAAGCAAAACAAAACAGAACCCCCCAATCGCGAATAAAGGTAGGAATGGACTCCACAAATTGGAACAATCGCTGTCAGGAAAGTCTGGTGCTACTGCTTCAAAATATAGGTTGGAAAACACGTTCGCCAAGAGAGCTGGCGTTTCTGTGCATGATAGAGAACCCCCGCTGGGGGAGCGCCCTCAGATTTTATCACGGTAGCCAGTGCACGTATAGGTTGTGCAGAACAGCCCTTCTTAAACTTGAGTGGGCGCTCGAGTCACCTGAAGGACTTGTTAGCACAGAAGCACCTGAAGGACTTGTTACCACTTCCAGATCTAGGAGGCCTGGGATAGGACCCAAGGATGAGCATTTCTAACGAGTTCTCGGTTGAAATTGATGCTGCCGGTCCGGGGACCCCACGAGAGGCCCTTGTTTAGGCTGTGCTCTGCTAGGGCGCCTGGCCATGGGAGTGAGCGGGGGAGGAAACCCATGGGCTGCCTTGGCTGGAGGTCACACAAAGGAGAGCCTGCAATCCCGCTTTGAGGGTTTAAGAGTCTGCTGTGTTTAAGTACAGAAAACGATGCCGAACTCGTTGATATCGCCCCTGACCTCTTTTCAACTGAGAGAAAGGGGCTCAATGAGGAAAAACATAGGCTTTGGTCAAAATTCTCTTTGGAAACTCTGCTACCATTTCTCAGTGAAGAGAAAGGGAGGAGTAGTGTTGACGCTCAAATCGAGACTTCGATTCTAGACCCTGCGTTGACTCTAACCAGTTGTATGGTCGTAGACAAATCACTTAATTTCTTGGATTCTGTCTTCTCATCTGTAAAAGGAGAATGTCAGACTAGATGATGTTTAAGATCTCTTCCTGCTCGCAACTTCATTTGGTATGATGCTAAGCCAGAGGTGGGATTTATATCACAATGGCACACTGACCAGTTTACCTTCGTGGTAATCGAATTGCTTTGGAGAGTTTTTCTTGCTTGGTGAAGGAAGGTCTTAGTGACCCAAATTTTCTCTGAATTTATATGCAAGGTCTCTAAGTACTAACACAGTTTTCAGTGATATTCTACCTTTTTCCTTTCTTAACTTCCCCCTCTGATGTTCATGATTCTTTGACAACATTTAAGTAGTTTGTTTTTAGTTCGGAGTAGAAAATCTGTCCTTTTTTGGAGACTGTAGTACAAACGAGCCCCATTCGTTGCTACTCACAGTGCCACCGCCTNGAAAAAAAAAACATGTTTCTTAAATAGTAACCTCTGTGGTATTTTTCCTTGTTGGAAAACAAATAGTTCTGCTGATGTGGCATTGCCTTTTCTACCTATTTATATATGTACACCAGTATTCGTTGTTTTCTTCCTGATATCTCTGAAATTACTGATTCTTTGAAAACAGGGCAAATTCAGGAAAATACAATCAATAAGGTTGACGTTGACTTCTAGAAAAATCCAGAATTCTAGTACGGTTAAACAAATGGATTTTGAGTAATCTAAAGATGGATAGGTTTTGGTGATTCTTAGAAATCAACAGGACTATCGAAGAGTTAGTGATGTCAAACAAATGTTGTTTTAGCAAAATGTAAGATATGTTCAAATATCTCAAGATATTTAAATGTTCCCTTCCTAATGAGCCTCTACTGGCCGCCCTGTTTGAAATGGCCACTTTTCCTAACATTTCGTAGTCTCCACTTCTGCTTCGTTGCTCTCCGTAGCACTTGCCGTCCTCAGACACATTATCTGATCAGTTTGTGTGATCCTCTAGAATGTAAGCTCCATGAGGAAAGGCTCTTGCCCTTCCCCCATCCCATTCTCTTAACTAGCATATCCTCAGCACCTAGAACAGTCCATGGTACATACAAGGTGCTGAAAGAAGGCATGTCTTTGTGAAGATATTAAAATACAGTGTGAATGATAATACTATTATTTGGACTGAGCCATCGGAACCAATGTCTAACGAGAACCTCAAGGAAGGTCTCAGGTGTATTGAGTATCTTAGAGCTCTGACTATTCTCATCAGACTCTATTGAAAACACAAAGGGCAGCCTTAGGAAATTTTTGATGAACCTATGGTAGGAGGCATAGCCATATAACGACAAAACCAACTTTAACTTGATTTTGAGGGGCTAAAATGATGACTCAAGCAAGAAAGATAGGCATAATAGAAAAAAAATAGAATCTTATTTATTTTAACTGGAAGAGCTGTACGGCAAGTGAATAATTTATATAACTTACTCCGACCTGAGTTTTTTTGTCTTCTGTATTAGATGGACCTAACTAGACTTTAGGTCTCTTGTAGGTACTGAGATTACCTGATCTTCTGAAGCTAAGGGACCAAGCAGCCAAATTAGCAGGCAATGTGGATGTCTCAGCAGGTAAAGAGTGGGGGGAAAGGGGCAGACGTGGCAGTTATGGGAGCTGAATGGACAGGGGCCTTATGGGCAGCACTTAGGGGAGGCCGCGGCCAGGCGTGGTTGAAGGGACGGTTTTGGCGGAGCAAGCTGAGATGGGGCCGCAGGAGGAGGAAACAGAGGAGGAAGAGGGAGGGGAGGGCGAAGGAGATGTTTCTTGTTCTACTTAATGCTCTTGAGATGGCTCCTCCCCCTCCTGGGCATTTCTGCAAAACACTCATTATCTGTCGGGAATAAAGCAAAACAAAACAGAACCCCCCAATCGCGAATAAAGGTAGGAATGGACTCCACAAATTGGAACAATCGCTGTCAGGAAAGTCTGGTGCTACTGCTTCAAAATATAGGTTGGAAAACACGTTCGCCAAGAGAGCTGGCGTTTCTGTGCATGATAGAGAACCCCCGCTGGGGGAGCGCCCTCAGATTTTATCACGGTAGCCAGTGCACNAGCGCATGTATAGGTTGTGCAGAACAGCCCTTCTTAAACTTGAGTGGGCGCTCGAGTCACCTGAAGGACTTGTTAGCACAGAAGCACCTGAAGGACTTGTTACCACTTCCAGATCTAGGAGGCCTGGGATAGGACCCAAGGATGAGCATTTCTAACGAGTTCTCTGTTGAAATTGATGCTGCCGGTCCGGGGACCCCACGAGAGGCCCTTGTTTAGGCTGTGCTCTGCTAGGGCGCCTGGCCATGGGAGTGAGCGGGGGAGGAAACCCATGGGCTGCCTTGGCTGGAGGTCACACAAAGGAGAGCCTGCAATCCCGCTTTGAGGGTTTAAGAGTCTGCTGTGTTTAAGTACAGAAAACGATGCCGAACTCGTTGATATCGCCCCTGACCTCTTTTCAACTGAGAGAAAGGGGCTCAATGAGGAAAAACATAGGCTTTGGTCAAAATTCTCTTTGGAAACTCTGCTACCATTTCTCAGTGAAGAGAAAGGGAGGAGTAGTGTTGACGCTCAAATCGAGACTTCGATTCTAGACCCTGCGTTGACTCTAACCAGTTGTATGGTCGTAGACAAAGCACTTAATTTCTTGGATTCTGTCTTCTCATCTGTAAAAGGAGAATGTCAGACTAGATGATGTTTAAGATCTCTTCCTGCTCGCAACTTCATTTGGTATGATGCTAAGCCAGAGGTGGGATTTATATCACAATGGCACACTGACCAGTTTACCTTCGTGGTAATCGAATTGCTTTGGAGAGTTTTTCTTGCTTGGTGAAGGAAGGTCTTAGTGACCCAAATTTTCTCTGAATTTATATGCAAGGTCTCTAAGTACTAACACAGTTTTCAGTGATATTCTACCTTTTTCCTTTCTTAACTTCCCCCTCTGATGTTCATGATTCTTTGACAACATTTAAGTAGTTTGTTTTTAGTTCGGAGTAGAAAATCTGTCCTTTTTTGGAGACTGTAGTACAAACGAGCCCCATTCGTTGCTACTCACAGTGCCACCGCCTGCTCTTGTTGTCTATGTTTTGCCACCAGATAGCAGAATTACTCTTGTTATAATCTGCTTATGACTTAGTTGGGTTTACTTTTTGGAAACTGTTTAAGAGAGAAATGTGGGAAGGAAGTCCTCCTTACCTTGTTATCTGAGAATAATTGGTACTGGAGGAAAAGGCTTCTTTAAGTGAATCCACTTAAAAATGCTGGCCAAAATGTGTTCAGGTAAAAATGGCTCAGGAATAAATAATAATAATAAAAAAATCAAAGTCTCGTTTTGAGTGTCAACACTACTCCCCCCTTTCTCTTCACTGGAAATGGTAGCAGAGTTTCCAAAGAGAATTTTGACCAAAGAATCATGACCAATAAAATTAAGAATTATAAAAAGGGACGCCTGGGTGGCTTAGTTGGTTAAGTGTCTGCCTTTGGCTCAGGTCATGATCCCAGGGTCCTGGGATTGAGTCCTGAGTCAGGCTCCCTACTTAGCAGGGAGCCCGTTTCTCCTTCTGCCTGCAGCTCCCCCTGCATGTGCTCTCTCTTTCTCTCTGACAAATAAATTAAAAAAATCTTAAAAAAAAAGAATTAGAAAAATATGTTCAGCTGCTCATATTTTTAATCAAATTTAGATTTTCTTTTCAACTATATACAAAGAAATGCATCAAGTATTTTTCTTTTCCTTTTGGGCAGAATCCAGCTTGCATTCTGCTCGTCCAGCTCTGTCCTCTGGAAGAGGAGTTGCTGTCTTGGCTTATTTGCAGAGCATGATCATAAAAGAAATCATTTTTTTTTAGAGTTATTTAAAGACTATCAGTTTCTGTAAGGGGATCCTTTAATTCTGATACTTGAATTGATCTCTTTGGAAACACTTAACTGTGTCATCACACTTGTTGATATTTCTCTCCTTTGTTGACTGGCTTGACTCTGATTGTTTTGGTGTTGGCTTTGCCTGACCTACAGTCTTATGACAGCACTTTCTTTGACTTCATGGAATCCTGGATCTTTTGCAAAATTTGCAATTTCAGTTTGTTGTTGTTTATAAATGCACATTAACCCGAAATATGGGGAAATGTAGTGTTAAGGAAAAAGGCACTGTTTTTCTAGGAAAAGCTTTATTCATGTTGCATTTAAACAATCAGCCTAAAATCAGTGTGTGTGTGTGTGTGTGTGTGTGTGTAGTCAAAGAAAACATAAAGACTTTCAACATAGCTATATTTCATAGTTTAAAAGTGTTTTCAAGGGGTGCCTGGGTGGCTCAGTCATTTAAGCATCTGCCTTTCACTCAGGTCGTGATCCCAGGGTCCTGGGATCGAGCCCCGTGTCAGGTTCCCTGCTCAGCAGCGAGTCTGCTTGTGCTTCTTCCTCTGCCCCTCCCCCTGCTCATGCACTCACTCTCTCTCAAATAAATAAATAAATAAATAAATAAATAAAATATTAAAATAAAAGTGTTTTCAAATTTGGGGTTGTTGCCATTTATCGAAAGCATACAAAAAGCCTGTAAGTAGTGAGTTTTGTTATAAATATAATATAAAAGAAGCCATCCCCAAACTCAGTGGCTTGAAGCAACAGTCATTCATTCTCATGGATTTGCATGTTGTCTGGGGATTAGCTGATACAGAGTGAGTTTGGCTAGGGTAGGAGGGATTTTTGACTGAGGATTAGTTTTGTAAGAGGTCATTAGGGAATTTCTTGTGGCATGATGTATTTTCTTTCTATGAAACAAACCTCAACACTGTTTGGGTTCTAATCCTGGTTCCGCCCCATGCTAACTGTGTTATCTTGGACAATTTACTTAACCTTTATTTGTTAAATGGGGATAACAATTAACACCCTGGTTTTTGTGAGGACTGAATGAGATAATTAACCTAGCACGTATGGAGTCGTCACTAAACTTTAGCTCTTCTTGTTCTTGAGAGATAAAGTACTTCTGACTGTGATTAAAAGGCCAATAAGTTGGGCAGAGGGAGAGGAGAAAATATGTGGAGTTGGAGTGAGAGGTAGGGTTTGAATTCATCTCTAGCTCTCTGATGATATAAACCAAGGAAGCTGGTTGAACCAGGATTTTACTTTATTTAACAAATACACAGTGCCATTTACTGTGTCAGGCTCCTTCCAGGAGCTTAACAAATATTAACTCATTTAAAGCTCATATGAACTCCAGAAGACAAATAGAATTATTATGTCCCTTTTATAGATGAGAATATCCAGACCCAGAGAAGTTGTGTAACTTCCCCAAGGTCACACAGCTAGTAAGCAGAGCTGGGATTCAAATGCATGGGAATATGGCTGTGGAGTCTGTGGTCTTAAGGCTGGTGGTGCTTTTTCTGTTCCAGGGAGCAATGCAAAGGAGGCCAGGCTGAGGTGAGATATAGTCCTGAATATCGATAATTTCATTTATATGCTATGTTTTGAGGATTTGCCTTTGTTTCTTTCTGACCCAGAAGGTTTGAAGCAGAACTCTCTTGCGTGTCCGTTTTGTCTTGTGTTCTCTAAGGAGCTCATTCCCGATGGAGAGAGGTCCCACGAGTGCTAACCGCAGGCTGCTGGAGAATCACCTGATGGAGATGTGAAGCCTTCTTGGGCTTGTTCGTGTCTCATTCTCCTTCAGAAGAGGGAGAGAAGCAGGATCACTCCATCAGGCTGTTTCTGCTCTTCAGTAATAGGATTTTTATTGCTAACTTAAAGGGTATAGGATGAGTGAAAACAAACTGGATTTTGCATCTAGCTCTACCCTGTGCAAAGATAAACGGGCCATGCTAATAAATCTTCTGAACTAAAAATAGATCCGCACAGGGCAAAGGATGATGTTGGTAAATCTAATTGAATTGAATTTCACTTTTGTGCCTTTTGTGGGGGGGATACTTCAGGCAGAGGAGTGTGCAGTTCTGAGACACTACCCTGTGGATCAGCGTTACAAGTAATTGCCCATTTTAGCTCTAAGGTTATGACTTATAATAAACTTAGCTGAAGCTCTGAAATGCTCAGTCACATAAAGCTGCGATCGTCACGGGCAGGCTGGTCAGCATGCGCGGCGATGCGCAGTGTTTGGAATTTGGTATTTTTATTTGGTTTTGTTTGTATCTCAGCTCAAGCAGCTCTCTGATCCAACAAAGATAAGGTGATTTTATTAAAAATTTAACATGGATCTCATAGCAATATTTACTTTAATGTGGTAAATCAAGAAATTCTTCCTTTTCTGAACGAGATATGTTGGTAAGATAAACTCAATGCTCTAAGATAAATATTAACTTTATAATGAAAACTAGAGAATGCCTTGTCTGGTACATTGTAGCTGTATTTCTCGAAGGAGATGGAAGCCATCCATGCTTTCTGCTCTACCTCGTGTGAGAGGTAATGGTTTAGATTTTAACCCTTAATTATCTGTCCTAACTCCCTTTATAGTGACATCTCATTGTGTGTTCTTCAACTTCTAATTTTAAAAATATTGAATATGTTTGCTCATGCAAAAGACTAGCTGATTCGAGAATTACGAAAAGTACAAGCCAGCACTTTTACATGCACTAGTCCACGGAGGAAATGGTCACTTTCGTCGGCAAAATTCATTAGCGAGAAGGAGATTTTGCAAGTCTCGAAGTTAAAAACAACAACAACAACAACAACAACAACAACAACAACAACAAAAACCTCTTCCACGGGCTCTGGTGAATGCAACCTAAAATCCAATTAGAAAATGTCTGAGTAGATTGGGGCGCCTGGGTGGCACTGCTGTTAAGCGTCTGCCTTCGGCTCAGGGCGTGATCCCGGCGTTATGGGATCGAGCCCCACATCAGGCTCCTCTGCTATGAGCCTGCTTCTTCCTCTCCCACTCCCCCTGCTTGTGTTCCCTCTCTCGCTGGCTGTCTCTATCTCTGTCGAATAAATAAATAAAATCTTTAAAAAAAAAAAAAAAAGAAAATGTCTGAGTAGAGTTCAAAGGACACCTGTGATAGTTCTGATAAAGTTACTGCCCTGGGAAGAACTGAGATATACTACTTCCGCCACGGTGCTTGTCCACGTGTGGGTAGCTTCACGCGGCGGCCCCCGTCATGAATCCTGTAAGTGACCTATTAATAACCGCAATATGAATGAAATGTGCTGCCTAGAAAATGAGGTTGCCTGGCTCTCATAAAATACCATTTTCTTTTCATAATTTACGGGATGTGTTGTCCAAGGAGATGAAGTATTTCATGTTGGTCAGTTGGGGCTCTGCCTAGGTCTAATACCATGTGGAATATTTTTAATGGTTGACTGATAAAACATTGTTTCCTGCAACTCAGCCCTTTTCTGATTACAAACATCAAGGCTACAAACACAATTTCTTACTCGGTTTATCTCCCAAGTAGTTGCAAATACCATCAGAGACCTAAATAAAGCAACCAAGCAACATTTTTTGCCGTGTGTTATTTAACCTGTGAAAAATTCAGAATTAAAGGTGTGGTCCTTGCTTTCAAGAGGCTGATAGTCTTGGAAGCAAAAGGTTAATTCCCTGTCACATTATTTTCACTAACCAGTTTCATCAGTTCTCTCATCTTCAATCATACTCGGAGATATATTAGTTTCTAATCTTCCCTCAAGGCTCCCGCGCGTTGGGTGGCTGGTGGAATCCATGTGGTGGGAAGGGTGGAGGTGAGGTGTTTGATTATTTGGAGCTCATCCACTGTGCACAATACAAGAGAGAAATTTCCCATCTTTTTAAAAAATTATTTCTATATTGTCAAGAACATTTGATGCTCATTTTATATCCATTCTTTGAGATTCGCAAGGTGCATTACAGAACAGAAGTCATACAGTCAAGCTTATAAATAATCTATGTGAAAGAATGTTGCAAAAATCCATTTGATCCTCCGTGTGCTTGGCCTTGGTCTCCTTCGGCGCCCACCAGGTCCTGNTTACAGAACAGAAGTCATACAGTCAAGCTTATAAATAATCTATGTGAAAGAATGTTGCAAAAATCCATTTGACATCCTCCGTGTGCTTGGCCTTGGTCTCCTTCGGCGCCCACCAGGTCCTGCCTGTCCAGGCTAGCTGCTGCTTCTTCGGCGGCTGGGCAAATATTGGCAAATCTCTCTCTCTCACTCTCTTTTTTTTGCTTTACAATCCCAAGCCTGTTAGAATTAAGATAAGAGCGGTTGGGGTCTCGGTGAGAGGACACAGGAGAGCACATGCTGTGCTCTCTTATATCTGTGCTGGATTTTAGGTGGCCACAGGAAGTGAAGAGATTCGGGCTCACAGGTAAGGACACAGAATGCTGGTTGGCAAGGTTGGGACGGGGCTGGACACACTCACCTGGTGATGTGGGGAATCATCATCCTGCACGTCATCTCTTATTGTGGTTTATGTCTGTCCTTCTGTCTTCACTATCACACCCTGAGCTCTCCTCGGGAAAAACCTAGGGGTCATTTTGTAGGTCAAACAATGAACCATCAGCAATTTCAGAAGGTTCCAATGGAATATAACATGCCGCTTGAACTGGACACAGGATGAATTTTTCCCCCCCCATCACTACCTACCCCTCTCCAGCAGTGTGACCTTGGACAAGTCTTGTCATCTTGATTAGCCTGTTTTCCATGTAAAGTGGGGCAAAGCATACACTTCCTCATAGGGCTGCTGGGAATATGAAATATGAATAAATAACACATGTTTGCGCAGGTAATAAATACACTTTAAGGGGTGTCTATGGCATTTCTTATTTATTGCTTAGATTTCTGAGTCTAGCACCATCCACGCCTGCACTAGTCACTGAATAATGTTTGTAGAATAAAAACCAGCCAAGTTGAAGCCTTCGTTATGGCAAATGCCCAACAAATTCTGCACGAGCGAGTGGTTCTTGTCCCAGATCACATGGTCCCCAGAGAACCACCTGGGAGCTGCTCATCTCAGAGTTAGCTCTGCGAAGTCTAGCCTGCGGGAGCTCTACTTCAAACAGGGATTCTCATGAAAAGCAAATCAAAAGTGAATTTGAAGGAGAGGCAAAATACATTGTTTCTTATTAGGCCTGCTGTTTGATTTTCATTAGGCATCCTGCCTGATTCTTATTAGGACTGCCCCGATTTCTTTTAGGTCCTGGTCATTGAGGGTCAGTGCTCATGTGCTATATAATGATGTCATTATTTGACTTTATTACATACATGATGTAGGCAATGATTCAGGGTTTATTCCAGAAAATAATCCTAAGCACCTAATGCTGATTGGTTTAATGATACAAAAACTAATTTGGAAAGAATGGAAGGTTTCCTGGGGCACAGCTGATGATGTGAATGTGAAAAGGCTTCATTTCCCACATTTAAAGAATGGAAACAACATGCAATTACGTGTTCTTCGATGAGGTGTTTTCTTTGAAATGGTAGAACTTGGAAGCTGTCCATATGAGAAAGGTGGAAAAATTTAAGCAACTGTGCCAAGGTCAGTTTTCCTTTTTTATTTCCTTTATTATTGTTATATTTATTCTTGGCTATAAACATATGCTTTCTCTATTTTTTTTTCTTTCTTTTAATATGAAAAGCTAACGGGGAGACTGATGAGATTGGCCAAGTCTGTAAAATTAAAATGAACTTTGTAATTTTGTTTATCAGCTTGGGGTCAATGACACAGAAATTCTGTAAGTTATAAATGTAAATATGAACATGAATTCCATGTGCTGAATTCATTCATGCAGAAGGCGGGCCCATTCCACTCCTTGCCATCACCCACCTCCTACCAGTTAACAATTAGCTAGTTAAATAAGCCACGTTGGGGTGCTTTGTGTCTGTTTTCCTCGGCACCCTGTGGTGCTTATCCAAGCTCTTTAAGAGAGATTTGTGCTTGGATCGGATCCTTAAGATGCATCAAGGAAGGTGAGAGACTGGCCATTTTTTCCTTGTAGTGCTTTTCCTTAGGATGGGTTGGAATAGGAGCACACACAGAGTGACCCGGTCACTCACTCCTGGACATCATTTCAAGTACCACTTTCACTGACTTGAGCTTTTAACCTGGTCTTCATTCGGCGAGTCAATTCCCCACTCTCTCCATCATTCTGATTTTCGGAATCACTCTTATCGCACAATGCCTGATTTCTACCCACTCACTCACCAACTGCTCGTAGTTAGGTATTCTTGACTGTCTCACTGGGTGTGGTTTAATAAAAAGAAAAAGACTAGGGGCACCTGGGTGGCACAGCGGTTAAGCGTCTGCCTTCGGCTCAGGGCGTGATCCCGGCGTTATGGGATCGAGCCCCACGTCAGGCTCTTCTGCTATGAGCCTGCTTCTTCCTCTCCCACTCCCCCTGCTTGTGTTCCCTCTCTCGCTGGCTGTCTCTATCTCTGTCGAATAAATAAATAAAATCTTAAAAAAAAAAAAAAGAAAAAAAAGAAAAAGACTAATCTCACTAATCACACTTAATCTCATTAGTTCCTTGCTCTTATCAGTTCTTCCATTCCCACCCCCCCCATGGAAATTTCCCTCATCATGCTTATTTTTATACCTGAGAGGGGAGGTGGTACATAGACAGTTGAACCTAAGGACGTGAGTTGTTTCTTCTCTTCACTTCTTTTGCTCCTCTGAGGAGGCGCAATCTGCCTCTTCTCTCTCATACCCTTTACCAGATGCCACAGTGGCTTATTCCCCAAACTTGACCAATTCCCTTCTCGCTGGTTTTTCAGCTTGGCGTTGTCTCTATTTGTGTTTGTCAAAAATTTGTTTTGCCCCATGTCTGTGTCTGTTCTTAAGTGCCATAGGACAGAAAGCCAAAGGGCCAAGTGAGACCAACAGAGAAAAAGGAGAACAGAGTCAGGAAGGCCGAGGTCAAGCCCTGACCTCATTGATTCACTGGATGCCCTTGGGCCAGACCGGACCGCTTATGGCCCATGTTCATCACATGTGCAATGAGGGGTTCAAAATGGAGCATCCGGGGTCATTTCTGTTGGAGAGTGGATCATGTCCTCACCTGTAAAATGGCTACCTGCCTTGTAGAGACTTTGGATTAGATCAGACTTCATGTACGTGTTTCACACGGTGTCTGGCATAGCGGAGGAGCTCACTAACTCCGTGGTAGCAGGCCCTGCGATGGAGCTGATTGCATCCGTTCCCCCGTCTAGCGCCTGTGCTCAACTAAAGTTCTTTGCTTCTATGGGATAGAGTGAGGGGAGGGGACAGTGGGGCTGGGTGGGGAGAAGAGGTCTCAAGAAGGTCCCTGACAGGGTGGCCCCTGGGTCCCAGTATCCCTCTAGCCCAGTCACCTGGGATCAGACTGACAAAACAATTCCAACTGAGCAGCGGAGTCCGAGGATCACCGCCGCTTGTCCTGGGAGCTCCAGCCAGAGTCCGGAGAGTCAATGTGTAGGACAAAGTGGGCCGCTCCTTGCGGACGGCAGTGAGCCGCCGCTGAAACAGGATGGGTTCGCGTTATGCAGCCAAACCTCGAATTACCCAGCTGGCTTTGCAGACCCATCCCAGTCGCTTGGCTCATCTAGCAATGACGTGACCCTGCATTTTGCAAATTTCAAGTTTTTAGACCCCATTTATCATATTAAGGTTATTTCTGGGTGAAATATATCTACTAATAGATTTCGTATTAGTTTCTTTCTTGTTGTCATGCCTCGTGTCTTAGATTTAGAATCATTTAATAGCGTTTTGGTTCCAAGTAATAGAAGTCTATCTCAAACAGGCTTAAGCCTCAGAGGATTTGTTAGGTTAGATATTTGAAACTTCCAGCCTAGCTGCATCCCAGGGACTCAAAAAAAATCAGTTAGGGCTTGGTCCTTTTCTCTTGTCCACTGCCACACCCCTTGTCTAAACTTCTCTCGTTTGTTGATTAAAGTCTCAGACTAACTGTCGTGGCCTAGTAATTCTAGGCCTTCACTCACCTAGCTTCAAATCTGGCAGATACAGAATTTTCTCTGATAATTGTGTCTCCCTGTACTGCCTAGACTCACGTGACTTCCCCCTCACCCTATCAGTTCATCCAAGGGGATGGAGTATATTGATTGTTCAATCCAGTCACTGCCCCACTCCTGGTTTGAGGTCACCCCGACCTGAAGCAAATGGGCAAAGGTAGGGACTGGCTGGTATTCCAAAGGAAAGAGGATTCTTCTACCATAGTCCTCTGCAGAAGGGGGAGTGAATGCTCGACAGGCAGAAAGAACAGATGCTCATCACAAATCTCTTACTGGAATTTGGAGCGTCACAAAAGAAAAAAATGCTTTCAATTGTTCACTTGAATCTTTAGCATAAATCCGGTTTCTAGGTGGAATACCCTGCAGATGCTAGCCTTGAAGGTGGTCATTATAAACATGGAAACCTGCTTATGGTATAATGATAAGGAGCAAAGCATAGAATACTGGTCTTATGTTGACAGAGGTCACAGTTACATAGGTAAAGTCTGGAAGGGAAGTTTAAAATGAAAATAGTTAATTTAGATTAGAATGTTTATGGCTACTTTTTTCTTTAAAAATACCTTTAGTTTGTTTATATGACTTTTGGTTAAAGAAAGGAGAAAGCTCCATGAACGAATGAGAGTTGACCTCATTAGGTAGGAATGTGGGGTGTGTGCGTGTGTGTGTGTGTGTGTGTGTGTGGTTCTTCTTGACATCATCACAATTGCCTTCAGCATATTAGTAGTAGTTTTGAGAAAGATTCCCGTGTCCTTCATACCATCGTGCCTGGGTCAAATGTTCCACTTTCTGTTTTACTGAAGGCTGGCCCTGCATTTCACTGATTTTATACATTAGCAAGATAATACACTTTTATTCAATCTTACTAGGTATTAATCCTTCACATTTTCCAACCTTGATATCCCTCACTTTGATTTCCGTTTTCTCCCATGACATAGAATTAAATTAGCCAATCGCTTCCCTCTACCCTTGCTTCAAGGTTGCACTACTCTGAGTGAGTCCCGTATTAGGGGCAGTTGGGGGTCGGCAACACAGGCTCAGAATGGTACCCCAGCAACACCCCCAGGTTCCTGGGATCTTTACACATTTCCATTCTGCCATCTTCCACTTAAGAGTTATCCTCGAAGGCTGGCATAGTATTTTTTGATCTTTTGGCTATTAATTTTTATTTAGGGTAGCTAAAGGGGTCATTACTTATTCTGAAGAAAAAAGAAGACAACTGATTTTATGAGTAAGCCATATTTAAGAACTAAATTGCTAGGATATATATATATATATAATTCATATTCATATTTATATTTATATTCAAGCTATGTTTGTGAGGTAGTCTATGCCATTTTCTTTCTGTTCTCCCTTTGCTAGAGGGAAGAGACCTAAAGAGACCTAAAATTTGTCATTATTTGCTGTCTCTATGTTATCATCTTCACGTTGAATCTTAGTCTATATTCTTTATCCACAGTTACTCTCATGAATTCCTCTCTACCCTCATATATCCTCAAAGTGGATCTCTGCGTGTATAGACGTGACAGTGGCACTTGGGTAACTTTTCAGAAACTGGGCTCCACCACTTCCCCAGGTGTTAACCATGGCCTAATTGCTATCACTCTGAGTCTTAGTTTTCTCAGCAATAAAAGGGGGATGGTCATGTCTACTTTTCATGGTTGTTGAGGGTTGTTGAATGAAAAATATTAGCCCAATCACAGAGAATTGCCTGTGTCTGACTGATAAATTTAAACAGTAGTTTCATGTGGCTCAACCTAATGCTTGTAAGGTCTAATCACAGAGCCATAGGTGGTGGCTCCATGAGTAGTATTTGGTATAGTGATAGGGGGAGGGGTTCATATAGTTTCGGAAAATAAGATGTCTACTTGGCCGTGGCAACACACAAAACCTCTATGTAATTCAAATCAAGTTAAATAGGACAGTTCATCCTGGCTCTAGGCCAGACTGAGGCAATATTCGGCGGCAAGGAGCTCTTAGCAGCTTAGCAACTTGGAAGGCGCAGGGGGAGCCTTGTCTTGGAAGAAAGACGTCCAAGCCTTCAGTCTTGGAGGAAAAGCTTGAGCGGTAGATGAGGGCCTCTTCTGAGCTATTCCTCGTCATCCCTAAAGCTATAGCGTTCTCCCAAACTCTCTCCCCCAGCAATATCAAGGTCAAAGGTATTTCAGGGGTCATTTATGTGCATTTGTGCATGGAAGGAGTCATGGGTGTGCTGGGAACTTGTGTGTTTCTTGCTCTGCACAGATTCTTTCGACTGGATTAACACAGAGGTAGTGAATGAGATGCAATTAGTGACTCTGTTCAGGGAGGAAAATTGTGCTTACAGTTAACTATTTGCAGACAGAAAACTGACACCTCTTGAATGTTAGAGCATTGGCATCAACTTGGAAGGGAGTTGGTCGTCGTGAGATGAAGAAGGGAACTGTGCCAGATAAAAAAGGGAGGGCAGGACGTGGGAAAAGAGCACCAGATCCAAACATAGAGATGCAACCCGAGCGTCTGCTGGTTAGTGCTTCCGTAGCTCCCCAGTGTCGAGGTTGGTCATTAACATCAAACCCACACTGCAGTCATGCTTGAGTAGCTTGTAATTATATACACCTTTAAAATGAACTGTTAGGTAAGCTCTTTGTGGGTTTTTGTTCCAAATGACTTTATAGCTTTTTTTCTCAAGGTTCAGTTTTGAAAGAGGTGTATACAGATAAACTCAGCCCACATTTGCGGTTCATATCCAGGTGTGTGCTCGATCTGGACTCCTCTGGCTCTTCAAAGGACTTCTCAATTCATTGATTAATGTCAGTGATCAGAGGCTGAAGTCAAGAGTTCTAACAATGATTGAGTGAAACCGTATAAACAATCATTAATAACAAGTTGACGGTCTAGTTGCAAGGGTGTGTTGGGGCATAGACTTAGGCACCCAGGAGGAAAAGGGATTGGTGTTGGACATGGTTAAGGAACAGAGGTGATGGAAACTGAGAGTCCCTTTCCTTGCCACCTCTCTTTATTCACAAAGCCTTGTCAAGAAAAGACTTTGAGGGGCGCCTGGGTGGCACAGCGGTTAAGCGTCTGCCTTCGGCTCAGGGCGTGATCCTGGCGTTATGGGATCGAGCCCCACATCAGGTTCCGCTGCTGTGGGCCTGCTTCTTCCTCTCCCACTCCCCCTGCTTGTGTTCCCTCTCTCGCTGGCTGTCTCTATCTCTGTCGCATAAATAATAAAAAATCTTTAAAAAAAAAAAAAAAAAAAAAAAAAAAAAAAAAAAAAAAAGAAAAGACTTTGAAAATAGAAGAGGAGCCCAGAGAAAAATATCCTCTTCTCCCCACCCTTAACCTTTGATCTGTTTGGTAAAGAGCTTTTTCACCAATACCTCATTTGACCCATATAACAACTTAAAAACGTAAACTGAATAAAAATCATTAATTTCATGTGACAGATGAATAACAAAGCGTCGAGAAAATTTAGTGATTTGCCTCGTTTGAGCTTAGATTGTAACTTGGGTCTTCCATCTCCCAGTATGTTTCTGTTTTCACTAAAGCATTTTATTCATTGTGCGTTATTTGACATTGAACTACTCTTTTTGTTACTTTGTGCTATTAATGTCTATTAAAACGAAAATTGGAATCTGGGCAGTGGAGCAGTATAGGATTAGAAATCAAACTATATGTCTAATTAATTCAATGAATACTTGATTAATATTTGGCAGTTGCATTTTCATTACAATATAATTAATTAGAATTTCTAGATAAACAACTTCACGCAATCACTGTGAGAATTAAATGTGATAACGTATGTGAAAGTGTCTACCACAGTGACTGGCAGTTAGAAGGGACTCAATTAGTTGAATTTGAATCTTATCAAGACTAATTTTCATGAGGATTTCTTTGAGGTAAAACTTTATGGTAGAGCACTGAAAATGGAGAAATACCACTTAATGCTATCATTAGTTAACAATTAACTTCCGAAAAGTGAGACCCAAGATTTCAATTTGGAATTTATATCTGTTTATCTCATCATCATCTCAAAATCAGCATCTCCAAATTGTCACTTCTTTTTCTCCCACATAATTTTTTCCCTCTCAATCCTTCCTTTTGCTAGTGGTCAACCAGGTTCAAAGTCATGACTCCCTTCATCCTTTCAAATGGCAGTCACCAAATTCTTTCAAAATTTTCTCTGAAATATTCTATTTTGTCTTTTTTCTTCTCCATTTCTACTACTATTAGTTCACCCAGGTTTATGTCAACTCGTAGGTAGATTGCTATCTCTGAAATGGTCTTCATCTCCTTGATCTTGTTCACATTGAAAACCTTTCTTGGACTAGTTTTCCAAAAATCCCATTTTTGTTATGTTAATCCTGTGATTAAGAAATTTCCAGGCTTCCTGATACCTCATGTACCAAGTCTAACATCCTCTTGATTTTCAATTACCTTTATAATGTATCTTCTTCTAATTTTTCTAAATACATCTTAAGTCTCACTTCATCCCGAAGCATGAAAATCCAAGCCTACATTTGGTTCCTTTTTTTCTTTTTCTTTCAGGTTTAGTGTTTACTTAAACACTCTTCTGTGTTATTTAAGAATTGCCCCCTCCAAACTTTATTGAGGTATAATTGACAAATAAAAGTTGTATATAGTAAAAGTGTATAATCTGATATCTTGATATACATATACATTGTAAACTGATCAATCATGTTAATTAACATTTCCATCAATTCACGTAGTTGCCATTTTCTTTCTTTGTGTGTTAAGAACACTTAAGATCTACTCTCATGGTAAATTTGAAGTATAAAATACAGTTTGTTAACTATAGTCACATTAATCTACAGAATTTATTCATCTTGCATAATGGAAAGTTTGCACCTTTTGACCAACATCTCCTCATTTCCCTATCTCTCCACCCCGGCAACCACCATTCGACTCTCTGCTTCTATGAATTTGACTACTTTAGATTTCACATTTTTGTAAGATCATACAGTATTTGTCTTTCTGTGTCTGCCTTATTTTACTTAGCAAAATGTCCTCCAAGTTCATCCATGCTGTCATAAATGGCAGGATTTCCTTCTTTCTTCATGGCTGAATAAAATTCCATTGTATGTATATACCACATCTTCTTTACCCATCCATCTGTTGACAGACATTTAGGTTGTTTCCATGTCTTGGCTATTGAGAATAATGCTTCCATAAACATGGGAGTGCAGATATCTCTTTAAGATACTGAATCCATTTCTTTTGAACATACACCTAGAAGTAGGATTCCTAGACCATAAAGTAGTTCTATTTTTAATTTTTTGAGGAACCTCTATACCGTTTTCCATAATGGTTGTACAAATTTACATTACCACCAACAGTATAAAAAGGTCACATTTTCTCCACATCCTTATCAACACCTGTTCCTTGTCTTTTTGATATTAGACATAAGCATTGCTTCTTTTACTTGTTTGCTTTTCCATCTCAATTGCAAGCATCTCTAAGATAGAGTCCTTATGTTATATTTTTGTGTTCCTAACATAATGTAAACCAGTCCTAAGAATATAGTAGGAACTCAATAGATATTTATTGAATTAAATTGAATTGAACCAGACTTTACTAATGGGATTTTATTTTGGGGGTTTATACTAGACTTACACAGAGCTGTCACCAGGTGGCAGTAAACATGGAAAAACTGCCTAATGCCTGACTTGCTCAATTAAAGAAAAAATGTTCTTTACATAATTTGTACATAATTTTAAATTATGATTTTATACAGTTTTTTAACCTCTCCAGTTCTTTTTTAATCGAATTATATTCTAAATGATGTGAATGCATTAGCAATTCTGTAATTGTTATGGTTGGGAAAGGTATTATATAATCTTTTGAAAATTAGAGATACCCCAAGGGCATGATTTTAAATAAATGTATTTTGGGTTTAAATGGAAAAAGAATGCCAATTTTTGTTGATATTTTAAAAGGGGGAGTGTGCCCCAAATAGTCAAAACTTCTGTGAAATTGGTTGTCAAGTAAGTTTTGTTATAAGCTATGTAGAAACCATACCATGGTGGGATTTTTGGCGAAATTTCTGTCATTGGTCCTTTTCATGAATATTTATTTAAATCCCAATGGAAATCATTCCTCATCTGAAAGGGAGTTAACAATCCTTAATAGCCTCTTCTGATTTGATTGATGTTTTTGTCACTTTCCTTGAAGTAAATAGGTTTCATTAGCATACCAAATATGCTATCTGTCCTTTTACCTCCACAGGCACTTAACTGACCACTCACTTAAGATTTAAACATCCCGCCTAGGGTTTTGTTGTCAGTTCGGGGTCAATCTTTACAGCAAGAAAAGGAAAGAGCTTTAACTACTTAGCTGGTGAGTAGTTTCAAAATAGAGGAAAAATACTTTTCTTCATAATAAGATTTACTCCAGTTGGGCTGCTTATTTGTTCTGCCTTCAAAGTGTCTACAATCCTGAAATAGCTAAGATCATTGAAATCAGTGTGTATTGAGCACAAAATTAAAAAATAATATTTGGGATGATTAGAAGTGGTTAAAATGTTCAACAAAGAATCTGGAATCAAAGAGCTGAAGATAATTTTTGAAACTAAGGCATGGCATAGAGAAATCAGTAAATCTGAGTAAAGGACCCATTCATACATACTTTTCTAGCATGTAAATGAATTCCAGGGAGACATATGTAGGGTTGTGGTTACTTTTTCAGGCCACTGAAGTTCGTAGTTAATTAAACGGTATGGAGTGGCCTACAAGATACCATCTTGAGACAAACCCAGTTCTGCCAAGGCACTTGGGTACCACCAGATGTGTTCAGGGCCCATAAGAAATCAGAAGTGTTTTACAACCTCAATTTAACATATTTCATTCTTTCCCCCTACACTTACTTTTTTGATCAGATGGCATGGAGAATCTGAGTATCTTTTTTTTTTTTTTTTTAAGATTTTATTTATTTATTTGACAGAGAGACAGCGAGAGAGGGAACACAAGCAGGGAGAGTGGGAGAAAAAGAAGCAGGCTCCCGGTAGAGCAGGGAGCCTGATGTGGGGCTCCATCCCAGGACCCTGGGATCATGACCTGAGCCGAAGGCAAATGCTTAACGGCTGAGCCACCTAGGTGCCCTGAGAATCTGAGTATCTTTGCAATGGTCACAGATTTGTGATCCCAGGTGTTGATATAGTGCTCAGGGAGAGGCTGTGGATGGGTGTGAGACAAGGTCAGGGGAAGTTCAGATGGGCCCAATAAAGCATTGGTGGAAGAGAGAGATTTTTTTTTTTTTTAAAGATTATTCGACAGAGATAGAGACAGCCAGCGAGAGAGGGAACACAAGCAGGGGGAGTGGGAGAGGAAGAAGCAGGCTCATAGCGGAGGACTGATGTGGGGCTCGATCCCATAACGCCGGGATCGTGCCCTGAGCCGAAGGCAGACGCTTAACCGCTGTGCCACCCAGGCGCCCCGAGAGAGATTTTTGATGGATCTGACACGTTTGGGTGTGGAGAAACAAGGGTAAGTTCACTTATTTGAGCAATTATTTACAAAAAATATTCCTTAATAGTGTAAAACTCAAAATGCCTCAAAGCAATGCATAATTTTTTAATTACATAGAAACAGAACAGTTTGTGGCACAAATAACTCTGTGCTTCAGGTTGGAAGGCTTTGACTCCCAGTTCTGATGCCTTAATAATGTAGACAATTCCTTTTTTTCTTTCTTTTTAAAGAATTTTATTTACTTATTTGTCAGAGAGAGAGCGAGCACAAGCAGCAGAAGTGGCAGAGGCAGAGGGAGAAGCAGGCTCCCCACTGAGCAGGGAGCCGGACATGGGACTAGATCCCAGGACCCTGGGATCATGACCTGAGCCAAAGGTGGACGCTTAACCACCTGAGCCACCCAGGCGTCCCTAATATAGACAACTTCTGAGTTAGTTTCCTTTTTTAGAGAAAAAAGAAAACCCAAAAGCTGTGAGGACAATTCAGTGAGATGCTCTAGTAACTTCATGAATCATAAATTACCAATCAAATAAAGACTGCTGTTGAAATAAGTTTCTAGGCCCAAGATGGAGTTGCTTCTGCCTGGGATGTGGGGTCAGCAAACAGAAATTTAGATCACTCGCATGTCCCTGTAAATGCTCCATTTGACCAGAAATGCAGCATATCCAGTCAACCAATCTGCCAACGTCAAGCCAACTCTAGTCTCTATACTTATTTCCATATTCCTTTTCACCACAAACAAGGTTGACTATGTGGGGCCCCAGCCAATCAGATAGCTTCTATTTTTCTCATCCCTGCTCTTTATTCCTTATCCTGTACAAGTTCCCTGTTTTCTACGCCATGTCACGGTTCTCTGAATGGAGACTGCCTGCCTCAACAAGTGGTAAATAAAGGTTGTTTGTATCATCTAAATTGTTCTCATTAATCATTTTTTAATACTACCATTTAAAAAATTCTTTATTTTGAAATAATAAATAACTTCAGATTGCATGAAAGTTGCATAAATTAGTACAAAGAATTCTCATGTACCTTTCACTCTGATTCCCCAAATGCTAACATTTTACTACATTTGCTTAATTATTGTCTCTCTTCTCTGTCTCTGTTTCTCTCTGTCTCTCTCTCTCTGCATACTTTTTTCTCAACCATTTGAGAATAAGTTATAGGTACAATGCTTCTTTTCTCCTAAATACTTCATAATGTATTTCCTAAAACTAAGAACATTATCTTACATAATCTCAGTACACAATAAGGAAATTAACAGGTAATATGGTACAATTATCCCATTTATGGGGTTTATTCAAATTCCACCAATTGCTTTCTGATATCTGAGATTTACTACTATCAGACAGCCAACAACTTAGAAATGTACATTGGAACACATTTGATTCCTAGAAGTCAGAGAAAATGGAAAGGAAAAATAATGAAGAAAAAAAGTGTAGTGGTTTTATTCTGAATAAAAGCCAGCTTTTTTTTAAATTCCTTTCAAAAACACTGTCTCCAGCTTTGCATAGATTGCCACCAATGGGGAAGCGATCATGAATTATTCACTAATTCGTACTTCATGAATTCAGTGAATGTTTATTGCATAACTAGTCCAGGCCAGATACTCTGCTAAGTGTTAGAAAAACTAAAATATGGTTTTTGCCTGAAAGGAGCTCAGAATCTAATTAGGAAGATACTGTTTTCAATATGGATGAATAATTGAGATTCAGGGGATCATGAAGGGGAGAGAAGAAAAGGCAAAAAGAAATCTCTCCATCGCATGATTTTAGATGCAAAAGAGAGAATATAACTTCATGAGTTGTGTTGTTGACTCACAGTTGGGAAATGGGTGAAGGATCTTTTGTTTCCTTGGCAGAAGGAACACATACTTTTGAAGTCTATAAATCCAGAAATCATGTATTAGCTCACTTTCTATTTCTCTATTATTGAGGATTATTGAATCAACAGATTCAGATTTTTAAAAAATTGGATAAATATTATTTAAAAAGATCACAATAAACAACTTAATAGACATAGAAAGCAAATCTTTAAACAAAATTTCACAGTTCCCTTTTGTTGTTGAAACTAATATAATCATTTCTTCTAATTAACTTTCTTAGTCCATATATTAATTTAGGTAGAGGATAACATAAAAGGAGAAACATGCAAAATAATTTTTGACAATTATATTCATTTCCGCTAGTGATACCTACTTTGGGAAATAAAATATTCCAAAATAATCAGTTTTTACAAAGAACAAGCAAGAAACATGATACTGAAATGAAAATTGAAGTAAAAAGAAAACCAAATTCAACTCACATACTTTACTAATGGTGATGTGGATTATGGTAGATTAATTATAATAGTAGACAAGTGATGTATGAAAATGGACAACTGTCCTTTATCAGATTTGAGGGAATTATGATTATCTTTCAGGTATGAAGTATATTTGTGCCTGGCTAAGTGCCCATGGGGTGCTGGTATACAGCAAATCACATACACATGGACAGAATAATAAATAAATAAAAAGGAAATATACGGATACAAGGTGAGCCTGGAATACAGTGTTAGACTTTAGGTACCTCAGAACCAATAATTTGAAGAAAAATTGGAGCTGGGCCAGGAGAAAGCAATTGCAATGATTAAGAGAAGGAAGGGATTAATTTATAAGAAAAGATTTAAGTAGACAAAGATATAGCTAGGCAGTAATGACTACAGGGTATATTATAAGATTCTGCAAATATTTGAAAGTTAAAAAGGTGGGAGTAGAATTATTTAAAATGATACAAAAGAGTAAGTTACCAGGAGTAATTTAGTAAGAAGAACTCTTTGACATTGAAAATCATTAGTTTTTGGAAAATTCTTCTAATAGAAAAAGTAATCTATTCTTTTTGAAGATTTGAAACTAGATAGAAAATGATTCTCGATTGTGAGTAGTTGTTTTCTGGCAAGTGGAAAAACTGATCAAGTCATTTGACCCTCCATCCTTTTCTATGAACAGAAAAGTCGAAGATATTAAATCTAAGATTGGTTAATACAGTGTCTGGTGTTTAGCAATTGCTCTAAAGTTCATGTTAGTCACTAGGGCCTCAATTACATTTGTAGATTATACTATGTAATTAAACTCTGTATTATATGCTTATTATCTTTTATTTCAGGGGGTTAATAATTGTCTTAGAGCTTTATATTTTCATCCCAAACAGAGCCTGGCAGTGTTGGACACCCATTATGACCTCAACACATACTTACATTAAGTAGAAAGCTGCATTTACTTTGCAAGCAGGGTGTTTATGTTTGAATCGATTCCAGAAAAAAACCTGAGGAGCTTACTTGTTCCACTTCTGATTTGGAAGATTTGTTCACACGTGTCAGTAGATCTTTCCACCGCCCCATGTTCTACAGATTGGTTGCTGCCTAAAAAGTTCTATCTCTGCCATCCCAGCTTCTCAGTTTCTATTTCTGCTCTTTTCCTTTAGATCTGTTTCATTTCCCAGGTGACTGATGCAAGAGCTAACCCTCATTCTAACTTCCTTGTTTTCCTTTATCCATTCTTCCTACACCTTGCTGCCACAGACATCTTTCTAACCTGAATCTGATGGTTCATTTTGTTGGCTCAAAACTCAAAATTACTCAATGGATCACAATGACTGACAGGATAAAGTTTAAACCTATTTGTTCACATCCTTCCAGGATCTCTCTTCAATTTATTTTTTCAGCCCCATCTCCAGTTACTTCCTGTGCTTGGGATCCCGCTGAGACTGTGCAGCCCTTCTCCCGCTCACTTCTGCTCATGCTGTTCTTTCTGCCTGAATCCTTCTCATTGGCCATAGTGGCGTTCGGATGTCTTTACTTTCTTTACGGATCTTCTCTTAATGCTTTTCATGAAATTAATTACTCAACTTTCTGTAGTTCGGGTAGCATTTATGTCACCTATATGGCTCAAGTTCATTTTGAGTCTCCTTTGGCCATGACAGCACATTTCTTTGAGGACAGAATCTCGATCTTACTCACCACATACAAACCTGAACATATGGCCTTGTGTATAGTTAAGTCCTCAATAGATTTTTATGGAATGAATGAAAAGACAGAATACTCATCATCTTCATGTGGAATAAATCCCAGAAACTACCAACGTGAAAAAGCAGATACGTTTTTCCAACTATATTGGATTTTTCCTGGACTCTCTAATAGCACAAGTTATAATACATAGTTTTTTGTTTTTGTTTTTGTTTTTGTTTTTTTAAGGTTTTCTTAGGTAGTTTCCAGATTTGACTTAACTCAAGCAACATGGAGATACAACATTCGACTACACATTTCATCCTCCACTACACTCTGACTCCTCGGCAGTTTGCTTTTTTTTTTTTAAACAGTGAGAGTGAGCCTAAGAGTGGAGGGGGAGGGGCAGAAGGAGAGAGAGAGAGAATCTTTAGCAGACTCCATGCTCAGCTTGGAGCCCGCCTCAGGGCTTGATCTCAAGCCCCTGAGACCATGACCTGAGCTGCAATCAAGAGTCAGATGCTTAACCTACTGAGCCACCCAGGTGCCCCAGCAGTTTGCTTTTCTTTTCAGCCACTCCCACCATCAAACATATTACATATTATAATTATTTAATTAATTATGGATTACTTTTTATCTTCTCCCTCTGGAGTGTAAGCAGCATGAAAGCAGTGCTTTGCTATTGTTCATTGCTTTACCCCCATTGCTGTCAACAATGCTTGACACAGTGAGTGTTCATCAAATGCTTGTTGCAAAAATATGTAAACTTGTGCTGTGTTAATAGAAGAGCTACTTTATTGTTCGTGTCAATTTTGGGACTACTAGATTTGGCATTGTATGAAACACAAAGCATAAGAGCGGTAATTCAAATCATTCAGAAAATTCTCACTGATTATTCAGAATTTAAACTTTTATTTAGGAAATGGTGGACCATTGTCCATGAGTGTTAATAGCAGTTATTAGCAGCAGTCTTGCAGCACAGAAAAACATCTTATAAAGAATAACATCTTGCCGGGCCTTATACTCACTATGGAAAATGGTATAAACATGAACTACAACGTAGCCTCCCAGCGAATTGTCTGACTTTGGGGCTAATGATGAGCCTGATCTGATCTAATTTTTGGCACATCGCTGCACGTCATTTGTTTTTCATCATCTTTGTTCTTTTCGGGGATTGTCATTGAAAAAGCTGAGCCAGTTCCTTTTCGAACTGGAACGTCCTGCCAAACTGTGGTAGAATTTCTAAAAGGCTTTACATGTTTTAAGAGCAGAGCATGTGCAACTTAAGGAGGAAAAGTCAGATGCATACCTGCCTTAAATTGTGTAAGCCCGTGATTGCGCCTTTGATCTTAGATAGGTTTACTGAATACAGTGCCACTTGTAGCCTCTACTGGGTTCCGCCCACCCGTGCACATACGGATTTTGTAAAAGGACACTGACAGTGAATATAGCCTATTAGCTCTTTTTAAAAAAAAAATTAAGTCAACACTTTTTCTGCCTTTCCTCTCTCTTTTTAAGACCTGAACATCTAAGGATATGATGATAAACTAATTTTGCATTGCATTTGTAGAGAAGTGAAATAAAAATGAGATAGAACTGCTAGTTAATATACAGAAGTGAGCAGTCACGTATTTTGAGTTTTAAAATATTCCCCGGGATTGAAGGGTGTTATTGTTTGTCCTCGTAATATCAGGAGAAAGTACTGCATTTTCTTGAAGGAGATCGCTTGATTTTTTGCTGTCACCACTGCCTGTGCGTGGGTGTATGTGCATATTGTTCTTTTTAAAAAATCATTTATTGATAATTTGGGGCTTCTCTATACTAAAGTTCCTCCAAGTAAAAGACAGTATTTTCTTAGGACGTGCAGAATTTATATACTTACCGAAACTTTAGGGTTAGAGCCAGTCATAGTAAATGCCTAATCGAGGAGGAGAGTTTTATTTATTTATCTATTTTTTTAAAGAACGAAGCATGGGTTTTTACCATTTTATGGATTTTCTCAATTAAAAAAAATACCCAGTGCATGATGAACACTTCTCGGGAAATACTAGATTATACCATGGTTCTCAGCAGGCTAATTTATAGATAAATTGGCCAAAAGTTCGGACAAATTGGAGATATATTATTACGAGGAGATAGGAGAGGATTTTGGACTAAAAAAAGCACAAGTTCTGCACCTAGTTTTGCTACAGGGGTTTCTATGATCTTGGCAAGTCACTGGCTCCATTTGTCTTAGTGTTCCCATCTGTAAAATTGTGGTCATTACACCTGACACTTCCTTTCTTAAAGGGGGATGTTATGAGGATGAATAAGGTAATGCTTTGTGGTAAAATGCTTTGAGCTCCTTAGAAGAAAGGTGCTACATAAATACAGAGTATTATCTCACATGAAAAATAGCTGCAATGCTTTAAATATAGCTACTAAGAGGCACAATCAACTCCTAATCTATTTTTTCTCAATGTGGAAAATTCCTTACATTAAAAGAAATGACGTTCATATATTGATTGGCAAATACATCATCACTGCTCTCTATTACTGTGTCACTAATACACTTTTACAACTTAAATAGGTATCAAACACACTATCAATCCTCCCTGTTCCTTATGCTGGAAACTTCAGATTCGTCTTCTCTTCCTTTCTTTCTTTGCCCCCTAAATCCTTGCAGCTCTTTCTTGGTAACTTTTATTACCTCTCTTCTCTTTCTCTTTATGTCCTTAGACACCCCTACTGAGTGATGTGCCTGAGAGACCAGATTCCGGAGCCAAAGTGCTTGGTTGGGTTCAGATTTCAGTTTCTTTATATGAATTGCAAACTTGGCCATAAAATTTAACCACACTCTGCCTCAATCTCTTCATCTTTAAAATGGGTGTAGTAATATCTATCTAGACAGGTTGTAGGGAGAAATAAGTAAGTTAATACATGTTAAGCTACTTATAATTATGCTCGGCACATACTAAGCTCTCAGTAAACTTTACTTATTTTTATTACATGGCCAAGTGCAATAATCTTAAGTCATTCATTCTTCTTCCGACTTACTGAGGCACTTCATCTTCCAATAGTCAGCCTTTACAACACTATCCAACTTTCTTTTTTAAGTAATTATTTTTCTTGGAATAAAATCCTCCCTCCTAAAGCCCGGAACGATCATCTTCAAGTTCCTAATCATGAGCTTAAAATTAAACCTCTAACGTTCCTCATGAGCCACTGCATAGGTCCAAACTATCTGACCTCACTGTCAATAACACTCAGGCGGGGGGCACCTGGGTGGCACAGCGGTTAAGCGTCTGCCTTCGGCTCAGGCCGTGATCCCGGTGTTATGGGATCGAGCCCCACATCAGGCTCCTCCGCTATGAGCCTGCTTCTTCCTCTCCCACTCCCCCTGATTGTGTTCCCTCTCTCGCTGGCTGTCTCTATCTCTGTCAAATAAATAAATAAAATCTTAAAAAAAAAAAATATGTGCCCATCCTTTCCCCGCTTCAAACCTCTGTCTCTCTGTGGAGCCTATTGCAATGATTCCCCTTTTCTTCTGATCCGTCTAATCACTTGAAGAATAATAACACATCAGCACATTGTGGCGGTCACTAATGTATAACTGAACTTGATTATGTAGTTGGTGTGTTTATGTTTGTAGGTACAGTATAACTTTATATTGTTTTCTGAATCAGGGTGCGGCATTATCCACACCAAAGAGAGGAGTCTGGAGACCTTTCCTCCCTTGCCATGGGTACTGTAAATTAAGCTGCAGTGGGTATTCTATGTATAGAGTTCTCTGACAAGCTTCTGAAATTATCCTTTGTTGATTTAGCAGTTCCATAGCAGACAGCGCCTCTGACTTCCTGTTTAGTCTCTTAGGTCCCAAATTTTAAATGAACTGCTTACTACGGCAAGTTTCAAGCCAAGCGGATATCATATGTAAATACATTGTTTTAGGGAGCCTTAGAGAAAAGTTCTAAGCAAACAGTAATAACTACCCATAGAATCATAGGAGCTCAGGGATAGAAAGGTCCTAAAATGTCATCTATTTTTCAAGACCAGGAAATCACAGTTGCCCCTGTTTCTATTAACTTAATAAGAGAGAATTCTGGAGAATGATGTGATATTTCAATGTCTCCACAAAACGGTAATTTTAAATATCACTCATTTCTTCTTTAAATATATTGCATCGTATAATCGTAGCAAAACTTAGAATCAGTAAAATTTCTGACTCGTGCATAAGAGTGGGGCACATGGTGCCAAATGCTGAATTTGAAGTTAACTTTATTTTACAACATCTTCTCTTCTTTGTCTCAGTTCTTCCCCTGGCAACTTTAGTAAAATCTATTCTATTTATTAATGCTCTGTGCGCGTGTGCGTGTGCGTGCGTGTGCGCGTGTGCGTGTGCGCGTGTGTAGAACAGGATGGCAGGGGACGGAGGTTCAGATCATAGTAAAAACTGTGCAGAAAAGAAATAATGTCTAGAGAAGCAGGTGTCTGAGAAGCAATGTTCTGAGCATAAGACTGAAAACTTGCTTCCCCAGAATATACAGAAATCTTTTAGATATTTTCAGACTTCAATATGGCCAGGTTTTGGAATTTGAGCCCACTGATCTGGCTGTCAAGGGATAGGCCAACCCCACCTTATAACTGGGTTAGACATAGATCATTATAAGCAAATATGGATAATTTTCATTTAGTACATTTAAAAGTATCGTTATTTAGAGCTACAGACTGTCTTCAGCAGAATAACATGGAATTTTGTTAAAATGCTAGGCTCCTGGCCAGACTTTACCAAAAGAATCCCCAAGGTTGAGTGCAGAGTTTCTTACCCATATTAAAGTTTAAGAACCACGGCCTTCAAAGCATATCTCCTATTTTGTGTGTATTTCCCCTTTAGACTATAGGTATCTTGAGAGCCATAATATTTTATATTTTTGCAAAATTTATGGGATTTCTATTTAATTTGTAAGTCCCTTGGCAATTATCCCATCACAAATGCTCAATAAATATTGTTAAAATGGAATGGAATTACAACAAATGTATTTGCCATTTTATACACTTCCAGAAAATCCCACAAGATGTCAGAAAGAATGTAACTGTATAAAAATGCCTGTTCTCTTTTGAGGTTCCTGAGCACCAATACATTAGGCGAGGGTTGCACTCAGACTTGAATTGATGAAGTCATTACGATTTAAGAGGAGTACAGTGTCCTTCCACGTCTCCAGGTTTCCAGCCATTGTAAGCTTTCTGACCCTAGGGAATGACCTTTGCCCTAGGCACAGCAGTAAGATTTTAAGAAGAGTGAGACGCCACAGAGCTTCACGTCCAATAATCTTCATGGTGGCTGGTGGCTCCCTCCACTCCAGACCCATTTGTCCAGATGCTTTCTCCTTGCTTGATGTCTAGCAAGCACCTCAGACTCAGCCTTCCTTGGTGCTCAGATCAAAGTCCTCGAACTCGTTCTCAACTCCTGTCTCTCTTTTGGATGTCATCTTCTCCCTGAGCAAATATTTTGGCACTACCTTCAGAAAGTGTGTGTAGAGGGGCGCTTGGGTGACGCAATTGGTTAAGCCTCTGACTCTTGGTTTCAGCTCGTCAGATCTCAGGGTGGTGAGATCGAGCCCCGGTGGGGTTCCCATTTGTCTTGGAGTCAGCAGAAGAGTCTCTCTTCCTTTTCCTTTGCCCCTCCCACTTGCGTGCTCTCTCTCTCTTTAAAAGAAATAAATCTTAAAAAAATATTTTAAAAAATCCAGCCTCTTTTTAATACCTTCACTTCATTTCTGGTCCAAGTCCCCATCATCTTTGGCCAAGATTCTATTAGCCTCCTAACTGATCTCTCCACTTTCTTATATGTGTCCTTCAGTCTGTTCTCAACGCAGCAACCACAGTGAAAAACATTGACCAGATGATGTCATTACTTGGCTCAAACTTCCTAAGACTTCCCATTTCACTCAGAGTAAAAGCCGAAGTCCTTACAACAAAAACCAATTTTATTTCAGCAACATAACCAATTTTATTTTAGCAACATAGTTTAATTCTATTAGAGGAAAGCAAATGTTGAATCTAGACAACCAATATTTGTTAAGCCTGTTTAAGTGAGCTCTTACTATACGCATTTAATAAGAATTATTTGCTATATACAAGCTTTCATTGCACTCTGTTAATATTTATCAAGTACAATATTTATTTATTAGTATTTATTTATCAAGCAGGGACTCAGTACTGGTCCAAGCACTATGAATATCCAAGAGGCTGTGAAAGACATGATTTATTGCAGGCCTATGGAAAATCTGGGTAGAATTGGCACAGTCAACCATTGTAATTGCAGAAAGATCTTTATTTCATTTAGTATTTATTGCTTATTGCCCAGAGATTGCTGTCTATGGTGATTTTTTTCTTTAGAAAGAAAAGATTATTTTTTTCTCTTTTAGTATAGCTTTAGATATTTCTCTTTTCCATAATGTAGTACCTTTTGAACCTGTTACAATTTTAATGGTAGATACTGTGTAGATAAGATTAGAAAAAGAGTTGAAATTTAGACAATGTCTTCATAATTTTTATATCACTTTGTGATTATTCCTCACCCCATACACCGAGGAGAACACGAATCCTGAAATGAAAAGAAAAACTGCCAGTTTCAACAGATTGAGTATTTGCAACCAAATAGAAAAAGTCTGTTTTATTTATCTAAAAAATTAACTTCTCTGTCAGTTGAGTTAGTGTTAAAAAGATAAAAACCCAAATTTCTGTCTTATAAAATTCATAGCCTCCTTGAAAATTATTAATTATAATGTTGGCATACGTGTCTATTATAATATGCAATAATGTAAAATAAAATGTGACCAGTAACCAAAATACTGGCTTCCACGAATCTTTGCAAACATCACCACCCTTTGTTTAATGATGAGAAAATTCTGGATGTCCTAAATTAGACAGTGCTTAAAAAAAAAAAAAAAAAAAAGCGAACCCAGAGCCATGGGAAATAAAAACTTTTACTTTTTTTTTTTTAGATCCAGAACTCTCTCTGGGGCCTGGTAGCCTAGAGAAAATGTTTCACTACCGTATGCCTTTCAATAACCAGAAGCACTGCAGCCAGCCAGTTAGGCTCTGCTGTGTTCGTGCTACAGCTGTGCGGCCATATTTTTTAGTATGTTATTTTCTTTTCAAGGGAAAAATTGGAAAGTGGTACTTAGGCTAAAATATAATCCTATCAATTTTACATAAAATATTGATAAGAAATAAAAATTTAGCATCTCTGGTGTGAATTCACTAGACTGCACAAAATACAAATATATAGATTAAGGAAAGTTAACATAATCCTTTTATGGGAACTAAAATCAATTACATGTCAGCTTTGTAGTATTATAAATGTATTTAGTCAGCATAGAATTTTTCCAGCAGTGTTTCCTGCAGATTGAAATTGACTAACCAGATGTTAAATATTAAATAGAACTAATCAAAGCATGGTTCAAGAGACTTTAAAAACAATGATCAAAGGGAGCTATTTATTACCTGATTCATGTTACTGTTGAAATATTGGGCCTGTGATATTATATTTAAGCTTAGTGTTTTCAAGATCCCATTTTCTAGCTTTACACGAGCAATAATTAATGTTAATAAATTAACTCATAAACTATGTAATTGGATCATTGTGCGTAATCATGGTTGGAAACTTGACCAAGAGATTTAAAGCTCAATTTACAGAAATAAAACTTTAGTTGGATATTTAGTACATGTATAACTTTTAGTAATAACCTGAATATTGAAAAATACTAGGATTTGTTTGGTCCTCGTCCACACAAGCACACACAAATAAAAACAAAAAAGAAGATAGTAGCAGATTCATCTCTGAAAGCTCTTAGAACAATCATTTGGTCAGAACTTTTGCTTTCAGAAAAGTAATTATCTAATTAAAAAAAATTGGGAGAGATTTCCAGAAAAAGACATTTCATAACCTCTTACAAGTTCATTCTATTATTTTTCCATGGTGCCAACATTTTTTTGTCTATATCCAACAAGAACTTTTCATAAGATCTTATTTGAGCCCATTTTCTCTTGATATATATTTGGGAAGATAGAGTTGATAAATGTCTCAGAACTTGATGTTATTAATTTTATTATTATCACCAGTTTTATAGAAATCATTTATATAATTTAAGAAAACATCTCTTGAGGTTTAAAGGTTCCAATAAACAATTAAATTCACAACTATTCACATACCAATACGTACTTTTTACCAATATACAAAGATTTTTTGTTGTTATTTTATGTTGGAGAAAAAAAAGGGATATGAGGCCGTACTAGTAAAGCTGTTTAAAATGTTCTGCTTTATTCTTACATTTCTGTGCTGCTACTAAGTTGTTTTTGAACCAATTTTCAGTTGATTTTTGCTTGTTTTGATTAATTATATTCTGTTAGAAATAACTTTTAAGCTACAGTATAACAAATTTTCCAAGAAAAAAAATCTGTTTTGATATAGATGGTATTGATTATTCTACAGAAATGAAGATTTACTATATGACATGCTGATTTCTGTGCCTTGAGCATGTAAGTTTTGTTATAGTCTTAATAACAAATCAGGAAAATTTATTAATTGGTGAAAAGAGTGTATATTAAAAAACCCAGCCATACACGTGTTTGTCTTTAAGTTTCATTCATAGGCTGTCAGATGGCTTTCTTTAGCTGATTCAGGACCTACCTTCTCCAACAAGTCTCCTCCCAGACTAGTCATATCCCACTCTTGGGGCTCCCTTAAATTTTTTGTGTTGGTAATTTGGGATATGTGATTATACATCAGTTTTTGTTCTCTTGGTTGTTTCACTTACGTTAGCTTCCAATCAGTATAAACATTGCTGAACAAAAAATTTCCAAATGCCTTGATGTCATGATGGGATACGCCTTTGTATGCAGGCATAAATGCCTGAGCAGGGCATTCTGGGATCCTGTATAATTTCTTTCGTG
Source organism: Ailuropoda melanoleuca (assembly GCF_002007445.2). Taxonomy (NCBI): domain Eukaryota; kingdom Metazoa; phylum Chordata; class Mammalia; order Carnivora; family Ursidae; genus Ailuropoda; species Ailuropoda melanoleuca. The sequence goes on along the minus strand of NC_048224.1, from coordinate 107,293,723 downwards.
CTATTTGGTGTTCTAGTCTCAACTGTTTGCAGTTCTCAGGCTGGGTTATGCCTTCTTGGGCCACCTTGCCTTTATCATGCTGTTCTTTTCGTAGAACACTCTTGTCTTGCTTCTTTACCTGTTGGACACACTCTCATCCTTTAAAAAGTATCACCTTCCCTTGGAAGTTGCCTTTGGTCTGGATGGGGTCTCTTTCCTGGGTGCTCCCAGGTCACTTCTCACTGTGCACTGCTCAAACTGTTGTATTTTCCTGTATCTGCAACTTAGTGCCTCTGTAAAAATAAGAATTCAATACATTTTGGGCTACCTTCAAGAAGTCCCTTAACCTCTTTTGTGTGTCAATTTTCTTATCTATAAAACAGAGATGATAATAGATCAAATGAGATAATAGTCGGCTTGACCCAGTGTCTGACATGTGATAAGAATTGCAAAATGTTAGCTATTGCTGGCTCTTGCATGAATTAAGTGATCTAAACTTCTCGGGAGCTTCATTTGTTTTCATTTCATTTTCCCCTCTTGGTGTAGGATTTCACAGCTCAGCACCTGCTGGGAGGAGGACTTACTTCTGCTGGAGGGAAATACACCTCTCCAAGTTTTGAAATTTCTCATTTGAACATTCCAGGAAAGCTTAGTTTTGAAATAAATTTGGATCATAATTCCACTCGTATGTGTCCGTCCAAAATATTTCCAGTTTTTGTCAGCATTTCATAATGCATTTCTCTATCCTTCTTAATGTTTAATCCATTTTTGATGTTTTTGAACCCATCAATTAACCAATCTGTCTTTATCATTGATCACTCTCACAGGTGCCACAATATTATGGTAAATACACAAATATAAGAGAGATACAGACTAACTGGGGTGATAATACTACATATGTACAGAATCAGCAAATAAGCAATATTTTCCTATGTGTTAATTGTGCGATTTACTATAGCATTTTTGAGCAGGAGAGAAGAAATGTATAACAAAAACTGAAATAATTATGAATGATCACATGAAGGAAATGACATGTTAGCTGGATATTAAAAGACGTGAAAAGATACAGCAAGGAGTGGAAAACGCAATATAGACAAAGGGATTAATAAGGTAAAAAAGCAAAGGTACAGAAAGAGGATAATTAGAGGATAAAAATTATCTTTGGTTCATAGATGTGCATGAATGACACAAAGACTCCTTAATATCACAATCTAAAATGATAAGAGAATGTGTTTATAAAAAGGGAATGTTGGCCTCTAAAGAAAGATTGTTAAAGTAGAAATCATTGCTTAAATAAAGCAACATACCATTTTTAACCTTGAGTATTTGTAAGTTTTGCTTCCATAATACTGGGTATAAGGGGTACCTGGGGGGCTCAGTTAGTTAAGTGTCTGCCTTTGGCTCAGGTCATGATCCCAGGGTCCTGGAATTGAGCCCCCCACCTCCTCCAATGCTCTGAACTCAGCCGGGAGCCTGCTTCTCCCTCTTCCTCTGCCCCTCCCCTGCTCATGAGCTCTCTATCTCTCTCTCAAGTAAATAAATAAATAAATAAAGTCTTAAAAAAATACTGGGTACAAAATGGTTAAATCCCTCTAACAACTAGAGCAGGGGCTGAGGACAGAGTGTGGGGTGGTGGGAAGGTATTTTGTATTAGAATATTTCACGCTGTCTGCATTTCTCCCCATTGTGGGGTATCCAGACTTTTTTTTTTTTTTTTTTTGCTTTGCAGTTGGGAATTTCATTAGAATTTCTGCTAAAAGGATATTAAAACTGCCTTCTTTGCTTAAGGAGGCATTAAGGTGAAGAATGCAGAAAGTAGGGGCGCCTGGGTGGCACAGCGGTTAAGCATCTGCCTTCGGCTCAGGGCATGATCCCGGTGTTGTGGGATCGAGCCCCACATCAGGCTCCTCTGCTATGAGCCTGCTTCTTCCTCTCCCACTCCCCCTGCTTGTGTTCCCTCTCTCGCTGGCTGTCTCTCTGTCAAATAAATAAATAAAATATTAAAAAAAAAAAAGAATGCAGAAAGTATGGATAGGGACACCAAGGGTCAGATAGGCTCTAGAAAGCCGAGGTGATGAGTAGAAGGAATTCAGCAAAGCCTGTTTGAGGAATTTGTTCATTTAAAACTTGAACATTGAGAAAAGAAACAAAGACTAAGGTCTAAATGTTCTGACACTATGATGACATGAATTTGCAAGGGACATGTTGGGAACAGAAACAACCTGGACACCAAGACCATCAGTAGAACTAGAATAACACAAGATAAATAAATCAAAGAAGAAGAAGAAGGAGGAGGAGGAGGAGGAGGAGGAGGAGGAAGGGGAGGGGGAGAAGAAGAAGAAAAAAGGTGTGTCTAGGTGACACAGTAGATTAAGCATCTGACTCTTGGTTTCAGCTCAGGTCATGATCTCAGCGTCATGAGATCTAGCCCCATGACAGGCTCCGCACTCAGCGTGTGGAGTCTGCTTGGGTTTCTCTCTCCCGCTCCTTTGTGTCTCCCCCCCATCCCTCTCTCTCCTCCCCCTTCTCTCTCAAATAAATAAATCTTAAAAAATAAATAAATAAAATAACACAAGATGACAAATCCAGATCCGACCTAAAGCAGGGTTATTTTGTTTTCCATTTTGGGCTAAGAGATTTACCAGGTCTTTAGTGGTGAGAAATGATAAGTACAATTAGAACCTCACTTTTCAATATTTATAGTTTTGTGCATATAATTAAGCTTTAATTAACTGTATGATAATGTATATATGATTCTCATGTTAAAAGGTTTTTACCATTCTCAGCAAATCCTTTTTGTCTTCATGAAATTGCCTCAAATTGGGAAAAAATGATTTGAACTCTGCATCGGATTTATTTTTCAAATTTTAGACTTTATTTCATGAATAATGCAAGAAGGATTTTTCTTTTTTTGAGAATGGCAATGATACTCAATGAATATTTTCTCATTGTTATAATTAAGATTCTCTTGCCCAGAGCAGGGAAAACTGGGTAGATGATACCACGTGGAGAACTTTATGTTCGAGAGGCTTTTTTTCCTCACTGGATGTGCTACAAATTACAGAAGGAATCTAGGTTTCCTGAGTGGCCGTTTTCTATATAGTAGAGTTTGTGTGCTTAACGGATTAACTGCTTTTTATGTTATTCTTTCTCCCAGGATTCAGGAAAGAAAATGACATAATAGATTTTTTTTCCCTGGGACCACAGTTAACCTCCTTAGTCAAACCCAGTTGCTCCTTGGGAGGTAAAGAGCGAACTAACCTATGTTTCTACAAGTTACAAAATCATTTACATTTATTACCCATGCACAGTGAGGCCCCAAAGCCTCAGAGCTATGATTCTCCAAATCACTGCATTCTAAGCTTGACTGATTGGTTTAAAAGCTTGTGAGAGATTTATAATGATTCACTGTGTAAGCCAATGATTTTATATTTAAGGCAGGAGACTGCGTATAAATGACAGAAAACTTGAGATTCTCCTTGGACTCAGCAGGTGACCAACTGTTTTCATAGGTTTAGATAAAAACAGCATTTGTTTTGCACTGTTTGAACTCAAAATTTGTAAAGTGCACGCACAGTAAAATGTATACAAGCATTATAACATTACCATCCTATTTATAGTGCTACCTTGGATTATTTGGCTATATCAATATCTGTGTGTATTTACCACAGGAACTTAAAAAGTTCTGTTGCTTTTTGAGAATAGACTTTAATTCTTCCCTAAATTCCAGATTCGTTATTAAAACGGTAGATATTGCTGTGCTTTACCTTTGGAACAATTACTTGGCTTAGTTCACTGCGGTGTTTGACGACAACATATAGTAACAGTACCTTTTACTGTTTAAAACTTTATACAAATAAATTGCCATTATTTAAATATGGTATTCATATAGATGAGAGAAATAGGATTAATGGGGTACCCACGTAAAAAATATTAAACTTTATATGATGTGTTGCTTTGTTCGATCAGTGAAGGAAATTTGAAATTTGTGAGGAAGAGCAAATATTTTAATTAGGAAGATATTAAGAGTATAAAGTTATCATGGGTAGTTAAAAGAGAGGACCACAGAAATATCTATTCTATCAGCACTCTAAGAGTCTCTCTCAACCAGTTCATTTATTTCCCACCAGGAATACTAAAGGCGCCAATTGGATGGAGCACGACAGCACATAGAGGTGCACTCTCCAGTGTCTTTATTAGAAGGAAATTAAGTCACACCGTCATTCTAGTTTGCTTCATTAACCATAATTCAAAGCGCCCCGTTCTCTGTCCATCTTCACAGCGAGGTCCCTCCAGCTGGTGTCCCGGCCCCTTGCCCCTTTCGTCCTCCCACCATCCCTTTTGCCTGATACACAGGCAGCTTTTTCTGGCTGCCTGTCTCTCCTGCCTGTTCACATCGGGCCGGCATTGGTCTTCCACACGCCCCGGGGCTGCTCTGTCTTATTTTAAATAAATGCTCAGCATTATCCCACGTATAGCATAGTGTTTAAGAGCACAACCCTTACACTCGGACCCAGCTTCTAATCCCCGTTCTTTCACATGCTAGCTGTATGACTCTGGACAGGTTATTTAACGGCTCTGAGCCTCAGTTTCCTTGTTTGTAAAGGCAAAAATAAGATCTACCTGAAAAGATTTGTGATGAAGGCTACCTAGGCTAATTTCTGGAAAGCGCTAAGCACCATACTTGGCATGTAGTAAGGGCTAAGGAAATCATTACTAATATAATAATATTACTGTTATTATTATTAAGCTTGTTCCAATAAACTTAGTTATTATTAGATTAAAATTAGAAGATTATGATTATTAGATTAGGTTATTATTACTACATTAAAATTAGACTGCACTCAATTTCTTACCCTAATTGAGTAACCTCTTCCCATTCCAAAGTAATTTCCCTGACATCTCTTTGTTATAGGGACCACTCTTTCTCTCAAATTTCCGTAGTCCCTGTTTCTGGAAGTTCTTATTCTCCACTTATTATTTATCTCCATATTGTGTCCATGGATATCATGAAGGGATTGTTAAAGTTCAAATATACCATGCTGACAGACTTCACTAACCTACTAATATATCTTATTCAAGAAAGAGATGAGGCAAGTCCTTCTTGGTGACCTCACATTGTCCCCTAAGGGTTCTGAAACACCCTTTCTGTCCCCCTGAGGTCTTGCTGTGTTGATAGCTGTCTGTTTTCTATGTCACATCCAGCAACTCTAGTGACGAGCTCTGGGCTTGGTTCATAGTAGGTGCTCAATAAATGTTAATGGGTTTGCTGAAGAAATAAAATTGGCCCCAGGTTCAGGATTCTCCAACAGGTGGTGAACCTTGTATCTCCCTGTCCCAGCAGAGTCCTTGCTCCGCGAGGGCTGAAATGGAGTGAGTCAGCTGCTAGGAAATGTCTCATTTCCTATTCCCTAAGAATATTCTTTAGAGTGTGCTCTGTTTGAGGAGAAGGCCTGTGCTTCCACCCCAGTGTTCGGTGGGTGTACCATCCTCCTGAGGGTGGGTCAGGGTAAATGTCATTTTGTCCACGGACACTGCCTCTGGGATTTCTGTCCTCTGGATTCTTCTCTCACAGCTCTGCTGATCTGTTCTCCCCCCCCCCACTTTTTAATGCATGTAACATAAAGTTTACCCTTTTAAACATTTGAAAGTATACAATCAAGGTACTTAATGGCATTAAGCACATTCGCTATGTTGTGCGACCATCAACACCATCTATCTCCAGACCTTCTCGTCAACCCAAACAGAACTCTGGACCCATTTAAGCATTCCCTATTATCCCCTCACCCCCAATCCTGCAGCCTCTAGTCTCTGTGAGTTTTTCTATTCTAGATACCTCATGTAAGTGAAATAATACAATATTTGTCCACAAATGTATCTGGCTTATTTCAGTTAACATAATGTCTGCAGTGTTCATCCATGTTGTAGTATGTGCCAGAATTTCCTTCCTTTCTAAGGCTAAGTAATATTCCGTTGTGTGTGTATGCTACATTTGGTTTATCCATTCATCTATCGATGGACATTTGTCGTTTTCGCTTTTTGGCTGTTGTGAATAATGTTGCTACAAACATTGGTGTACAAATACTTTTTCAAAACCCCGCTTTCAATTCTTTTGGGTACATACCTGGTAGCCGAATTGCTGGATCATATGGGAACTGTGTGTTTTACGCTCTTGACAGCAGTGCAAAAGGGTTCCAGTTTCTCTACAACCTCTCCAATACTTGTTCTGTTCTGTTTTCCTTTTTTCTTCTTCCTCTTCTTCTTCTCCTCTTCTTCCCCCTTCCCTTCTCCATTCCTCCTCCTCCTTCTCCTTCTTCTTTTGAATAATAGCCTTCCTAATGGGTGTGAGGTGGTAGCTCCTTGTGGTTTTGATTTTTCACTTTCCTAATGATTACTCGTGTTGAGGATATTTCACGTGCTTATTGGCCACTTGTACATCTTTTTGGATGATCTGTTGTTAAAGCCACTGGCATTGTCCTCGTCAGATTCAGTGGTTGTCTCTTAGCTGCTAGCCTTCTTGATATCTGTTGCTATTTATTTGTGCATCAGTACTTTTTTCTTAATTTAGTATCATCTCAGTACTTTGACCCTCCAGGTAACCATGCCTTCCTCACCAATGAATTTTTGTCCTCTTTCTCCTGTGTCTTTTCTTTTTCATCTTTACTAGATAGATGTGAGTGACCAAAACTCAGGGTCTTATGGTTCCCCTCCTGGTACTTTCTCACTCACTGTATATTTGAAGACCATCTTTTAGAACTCTCAAGTTCTGAAACAAATGCCTTAGGCTGTCCCTACTTCCTCTGTCCTTGGGTATCTGACTGCTACTTCCAGCTCAGCATATATGCTCCTTATATTGTTATCCTCGTCTCCCCAACGCTCTCCCAGCTCCCGTCACTGTGTCTGTTTTTATCTTCCCGTTATCTTTGGTTTGGTCTTTGCTTCCTCCATCTTCGTTCTCTATATTCAACTTGTCATCAGCTCTGGTTTATCCTTCCTTCATAGTTTTCAACTTTATCCTGAGGAGATGCAAACTAAGACATTCCCATGATTGGTGGACACACTTTCTATTTACTGGGTAATTCCTTTGTGAAAGGATTGATTAAACTGTTTATATCTGAAGTGAAAAGTGCTATTGTGTTGTTCAGCACAATGCCACGCACACGGGGCGTTCAATAAATATTTGCTGAATGCTTTGAGTTTCCTTTGACTATTGAACCTTAGTCAGCATACAAGTCTGTGGAAATTTATGGTTACGTTTCATCTTAACATATATTAGGCTTAGGGGGGGAAAAGGGTGGGTTTCAGAAAAATATGAAGAATGTACAATGGACTTTTCCTGAGATGTGCCACATACTAATGCCTTAAAAATGTAAATTACATTCTGTGCTTTTTAAATGTTATATTTAAAAGGTTTTTAAAATTTAAAATGTGTCTAGTAGTGCTTACATTTGGTATCAAATCTAAGTGATTAATAATTCTGTGTTCTCGGAATTCTTGATTTGTTTCCTGTGTCAGAGATTTGAGACTATTAAGAGGCGATTAGGGAGGGTATCCTTGAAGTCTCCTTCACACCAAGAATCTCCCTTTTTTTTTTGGTTCACTTCACTTAATGTGGGAGTTGCTTGTGATATTTTCTACATTTCACCTTCCGAGGTTATGGGCCCCATTCATATGCCATATCTCCCTCTCAGATGAGTAAGTATGACTTTCATGAATTTTTCTTCACTTGTAGAATTTAATTTACATGAATAATTAGGAAAGAACCAAGTGAAATTTCCCTCTCCCTAGGCAAACAATCTTGTTAAGAAAATCAACTGCAAACTTTTCCTTTAATATTTTTTTCTTTGCATCTTGAAATTTATTGCTTGCTACAAAGAAGCAAAATAAAAAGAAATATAGGGTACTACAACATACTGCTCTTTTGCATATTGATATCTGAATAATTACCTTAGGGCGTATTGAGTTATAATACGACACACTATTCTCTCAGGACATTATCTTAAAATATTTTACTTATTTAGCATACAGTTCAATATTTTAGAATTATGTAAAGAGCATAGTTGTTAACCGACATGGAGTGTACTGGCAGAAACAAAAAATGAGAAGGACCTAACAGGCAAAGGAGGTTGTTCTTAGCCCATTACGGTGTTTAAATACTGTGGCAATACAGCTGGTCAATTATAGCAGGCAACCTAGTAAAAGAGAGGAAGGCTGTAATTCTGTACAGATAGTTAATATGTGCATATTTTTTCCTTAAAGTGTATTTCACATGGAATTCTGTTTGATATTCATACCTGTGATCTTGTCTAAGTCCCATAAGCCTACAGTCAGCAGTCAGTATTCTTTTGCGGTATAAAAAGGCCTCAAGAAGACACCAAAAGAGTAGTGTCTGAAACGAAGAACTACAAATGCTCATAATATGAGTCAATGGCCAGCCGAACAATTGAGCACAACAAAACCCAGGTGTGAATGCAGGCTGATGCAAGCTAGGTTATTATTGTTGTAATGAGAGCCGGTTACCTGCTTCTTAGAATGTGCTCCAAGGTCTGGTTGGGATGTGTCTTAGTCCACCGGGGCTGCTATAACATAAGATACAGCCTGGGTGTCCTGTAAACAACAGAAATTTATTTCTCGCGGTCCTGGAGGCTTAGAAGTGCAAGATCAAGGCACTACAGCATGGTCACCTCCTCGAGAAGTCTCCCCTTCTGGTTCATAGCCGGTGCCTTCTCCCTGGATCCTCACATGGTGGAAGGATCTAGTGACCCCTCTGGAGCCATTTTCATAAGACATTAATCCTGTTGATGAACTTCCACTCTCATGACTTAAGCACTTCACAAAGTTCCCCATCTACTAATACCATCACATCAGGAGTTAGGATTTCCACATATGGATTTTGGGGGACACAAACATTCAGGCCCTGTGTGTTTCCTAACAACCTTAAGACAAAAGGAAAGCCCATGAATGCCAGAAATACTGTGGCAAAGATGAACACAGTGAGGCTTTGAGTTTTGCCATTCTACTCGCTGTGTGACTCTGTAACCAAGTCATTTAAATTCTCTAACTCCCAGTTTCCTCACCTATAAAATTAACTGTGTGAATTAAATGAGATCAGGTAAGGAAAGTGTTTTATTTTCCGGTGTCATTACTATTTTTCTTGTTTTGTAATAAGACCAGACCTTACATTCATAGAAGAAAATCACTCCCAGTAGACTATTAATGGCAACCGCCAAAATAAAGGCATGCATTCCACACAACAGGGTAAAATGAAGGGAAACAAAAGCAAAAATGAACTACTGGGACTACATACAAATAAAAGCTTCTGCACAGCAAAGGAAACAATCAACAAAACTAAAAGGAAACCTGTTGAATAGGAGAAGATATTTGCAAATGATATACCTGATAAAGGGTTAGTATCCAATATACATAAAGAATTGATACAATTCAACACCCAAAAAACAAATGATCCAATTAAAGATGGGCAGAAGACATGAAAAGACATTTCTGCAAAGAAGTCATACAGATGGCCAGCAGACACTTGAAAAGATGCTCATCATCACTTATTCTCAGGGAAATGCATATCAAAACCACCATGAGATATCACCTCACACAAGCCAGAATGGCTACAATCAAAAACACAAAAAACAAGTGTTGGGAAGGATGTGGAAAAAGACAGAACCCTCATGCATCAATGGTGGGAATGCAAACTGGTACAGCCACTGTGGAAAATAGTATGGAAGTTCCTAAAAAGTTAAAAATAGAACTATCCTACAATTCAGTAATTGTGCTACTGGGTATTTACTCAAAGAACACAAAAACACTAACTTGAAAGGATATATGCCCCCCCCCCCATTTTGTTGCAACATTATTTACAATAATCAAATTACAGAAGCAGCTCACTGTCCATTTATAAATGAATGGATAAAGAAGAGGTGGTAGATATATACGATGTAATACTATTCACCATAAAAAAAGAATGAAATCTTGCCATTTGCAACAACATGGATGAAGCTAGGGAGTCCAATGCTAAGTGAAATAAGTCAGTTAGAGAAAGATAAATACCAAATGACTTCAGTCATATGTGGAATTTAAGAAACAAAACAAATGAGCAAGGGATAAAAAAAAAGAGAGAGAGAAAGACAAACCAAGAAACAGACTCTTAACTCTAGAGAACACACCGATGGTTACCAGAGGGAGGGGGGTGGGGGATGGGTGACAGAGGTGATGGGGATTAAGGAGGGCACTTGTCCTGATGAGCACTGAGCACTGAGTGATGACGCATAGGATTGTTGAGTCACTGTATTGTACACCTGAAACTAACATAACACTGTATGATAGCTATAGCAGAATTTTAAAAAACGTAATAATATTTTGAAAGGATAAAATGAAAAGAAGCCTGTGTTTTATATCTGGGGTCGTGAAGTGTGTTTGCTTTTAAAACTGTTTTTGATATGCTTTATTGAGTGTATAAGAAATTAAAGATGATTATACATATTTATAAAGTAATTTTCACTGGGAGGCCATTTTGTGACCAAGGATGTATTTTATTCACCATATTATGAAATGGGTTGATTTCTAGACTTAATGCACTGAAATAGTTAGTTCTCATTTTTCTGCTCTTTGAGAAGGAATAGCACTATTACCCTTATTTTATAGATGGAAAAACCAACATGCAGATTATACAATGTGATTGACATTACATTCCAGACTTAGTGGCAAAACAAAAATAGAGTTGAGCTACTTTTTTCCCTTGCTCTCACAAGCTTTGCTCCTTTTCATGTTGCTGCTACAGAAAAAATCAGGCAGTTTGTCCCAGTGGGAACTAAGTGATGGGTTTTTAGCATTTCTTGTGCCAACTGACCAAACCTGAATTGACTTCCACTACATTATCGAATCATTTTTATGAAATGGGTCTACTGGACTTTTTCATCTATGACTGCTTCAGCCAGGGCCTTCTCAATTGCAGCGGCGAGATGGCAAAAGGAAATGTAAGTTGTCATGTTTAAAAATCAATTGAAATAACATTTCAACCTTCGGTTGCAGCAAATGAAATGAAATCCTGGTGATATCAGTGATAGTGATGTGGGTCTCTGCTTTTCTCATCAATTAAATGCATGATTCTTAAGGCCTGCCAAGTTTCTATTTTGCTATCTGGATGTCCCCTTCCTCTGACCTTTCCTTTCTTTTCTATACCTCATTCTTATGCACCTGCTTCTTTCATGGCTTAGTTCCTCTCGTCACAGAGGAAATGTATCCCAAATTAAATTATACTTAGGTTACTTAAATATTTTCACACTAACAGGAGACCGAGGAATGCTGGACCCAAAGAAATAAATCCCTAATGGTGTGGGGCACTATTCAGGCACCGCAGTTCCTGGGTGGGAAGAATGCTTTCCTGGCACAATCTTTAGCCACACCTGTATCATATCCACTTTCTTTCTCTCTCAGCCTGTTTCTGCTTCTCCCTTTTTCTGGGTAGATAAGTCTAGCTGTGATTCTGCAGGAATTCTAATTTGGCAAATGTAGACGATGTAATGAGGAATGAGAACTGGCTGGCTACTAATTTAGATGGGTCACTGAAGTGCTAAGTTGGACAGAGTAGGGGGTGATGAAATCTGTCTGTGGATAGATGGAGAAGGCTTGATGGGTGATAGAAATGGGTTAAAGGCCATGCTCATCCGAGGGGAAGCAAGAAATGGGTGATGTGTGTGGGGGTTGTTCAAAGTCTGGTGGGGCGGTATGTGGGGAGAGAGAGAGTCATTCACTGATTGGAACCAGATTGTGGAGGGCTTAGAATGCTGGGCCAAGGAGTTTGGACTTAAGTCTGCAGGCAACGAGCCTCTGCAGAATTTCTCCCTCTGTGTCTCCAGAGCCACGGGACTTCCTCACGGGAGCTCTGCACTGCCCCAATACTATGGGAAAAGCATAGTAGCTGGAATTAGAACGCTTGCATTCAAAACCTCTTAAGGGTCTTGTAGGATCTTGGGCAAATCCCTGAGACACAAAATCGGTGACCTAGTTCTTCTGCTTAAAAAAACAGAGTTGCGTGTTGGAATTCAAGCTGGCATGGTCCTGTTAAACAGAGTGTGACAGGCACGCTAGGTCTGGGCTTGGAATGAATCATTTTCACTAGGGTGAGCCCCAAGCAGAGCACAGGTGTAAGAGGAAGCTCTTCAGTGGGAAGACCAGGTTAATCTAGAAGATATGGCAATAGGTACAAGCCCAAATGTCATCGCCTCTGAAAAACAATCTCCAAGTCAGTTATTTGCCACCACCTCTTGTCTTCCAAACCTTGTTCTGTATGCCTTTGTTATGGTAGTCATTGTCTCAGGCTGGTAGTCAATATATGAATATCATATGTTTAAAATGTCTTTTTGGTTGGAAGTAATGATAACCACAGTGGGGAGTGTGAGGGGAAAAGCTACCATTTTAAGGCTACTGGGATGTGAAGAGAAGCGAATCAAGGACCTCAAGAGGGGGAAATGAACCTAAGCTCAGGCAGGGACTCGAAGAAAGTAACAAAAAGTCATCGGAAGTCCAGGCCTCTTTTTCCGTGTCAGATTCATTCCTCTTTCTCTACAGACCCATGTCTCTGCTTCCGTCCCCATTGAGACATGTGGCAGCTCAGAATTTACACGAGCTGCAGTTCTAATCACCTGCGGAGGCTCACTGGCTGGCATGGAATCTGTTTCAAGTTCTCCGGACAAGCGCGTCTGGTGGTTCGATCTTATCTCAGTTGGCTGTCCCTGTGCAGTGCCCTGTGTCTGGGGGAGTGGAGCCACATGATCTGTGTCCAGCTGTCCGGAGCCACTCTGCGAGTGACAACAGTTCTCAGGGGAGGGCAAGCCAGGGCCTGGGCTGGACAGACATTCGGAAGGGTTTTCACTCCATCGATTTTGTGCGCTTTCAAGGCTAGAGACCGTGTTTCATTGGTATTTTTGTCACTAGCACTTTGCATGCTATTTTATATACACCTAATAAGCATTGATACATTTTTGTTGAATAAATAAGTCATTCCCTGCGAAGATTGGAAGTCTCTCTAACAGTAAGGAATACTCGAGTTCTATATTTTAAAGAATTTTTTCATCATCAACTCATTCTAACTTTTCAATGATCTTGGAAGTGATTAGATTTACAATCCATTTTGAGAGGAGGAAACCGAGACTCTAGACCATGAACTCGTAAGGGGCAGTGAGGAATGGAGCAGGGCTGACGAATACTGGAGTCTGGAGAACCAGTTAGAAGGACACTAACATAGTTCAACTGACAGACTAAGATGGGTTTGATGAAGATGAGGGAAATGAGCACAGGCTCTGATTTGTTTGGAACCCTCAGCGTGTGCACACACATGGCTGTGTATAGTCGCAACAAGAACAATAGCAGGAATACGTACTGGGTGCTTCATATGGACCAGACCCTGCACTAACCCCCTGCACACCTTTCTCCCTTTCATCGACATGACACACTCCGAGGCTGGTGTTTTTGTTATTCTCAGACCAGGAAGCTGAGGCTCAGAGAGGTTAAGTGACTTAATTGGTGTCACATAGCTACTAACTGGCATGGCCAGAATTTAAAGTAGATTGATGACCTCCTTCTTTTACTCATCAGAACCCAACATGTATGGATTTAGTCTCTGTTCATGACAAATCGGTCATATTTTGACCATCCATTAATGAAAACAGAGCCTTTCCCATGGAGGCAGTCAGTTATCTAAATGATTGCAACTATCCTTGAGCAACGTTTTTGTTTTCTTTAGTTTGCTTTAGTCAGAGGTGGTGGGAACAATAGAACTTTCTGGGTAATTCACTGAACTTTGAATTTCATTTATGGAATGCCAACTCACAGTGATAAATAAATAACGAGATATATGTTGTGAGTTTTAGACACAATTTTGGAACAAAAGAGTTTTAAAATCACAGCCTTCTTTGCATACTTTGAATAATCATTTACAATCCATTTGTAAAGTCTTAAAAATAAGCAAAACATTGATTTAGAGGTGAATACTAATATTATTTATCAACTGACTACTGATTATCTTTTGATGAAGAAGAAAAGATTAAATCGCTATCTCATAATGATAATTAAATAAAGGAGATTCTGTGGAGTAAAGGTAGGAAAGTTGACAATAAAACGCAAATATATAGAAGGCATTTTGACCATTTCCCCAGGAAATAAGACAGTAACTATGAAGTAGAGCACACATATAAACAATGATAAAATAATCATTTGTTTGCCCTGATCACTTGTTTACTTTCAGTAATTTTTAAAAGATTTATGAGTCTCTATCTTTGTACTTCAGTGACAAGTAGATTCATTATGATCATTACTTTCCTGTGGCGTTGTTCTATCAGGTATATTTTCATCAGGACTGCTGGTGAAATTATCAACCATAATATTAAGATTAGAATAAACAAGAGATTCTTTCCTTATATAATCAATTCAAATTTTCATTTCATTAATGTGTAAGATGGCAATGCCACTAAATTGCTATTTAGACTATTACCAGTCTGTGTTAATAATCTTGATTTATCAACATTTATTTTAACCTTTGCGATAAAGCCTTGCAAATAAAGATGGTCATTATTAATTTTTAGGTAAAAACAAAACGAATACTTTGTTCCTGAGTTATTCTATCAGTCTGTTCTTAATAAAAGGTGAAGTTCTTGAAATTCCTTTTCTCTGTGTGTGTCTTGCACCAAAGTGCAACCAATGTATACATATATTTATATATATACATAACTTTGTAATAAAAAGTCTGATAGGGCACCTGGGTGGCTCAGTCGGTTAAGCGTCTGCCTTTGGCTCAGGTCATGATCCCAGGGTTTTGGGATCGAGCCCTGCGTTGGACTCCCTGCTTGGTGGGGAGCCTGCTTCTCCCTCTATGCCTCCCCCCTGCTTGTGCTCTGTCTATCCCTCTCATGCTCTCTCACTCACTCTCTCTCTTTCAAATAAATGAATAAAATCTTAAAAAAAATTCTGATAAAGCGCTCTGCTGTATAATGAAGTAGAATTCTGGAAGGAACCTGGGCTTTGGATGTAGGAGACCTAAGTTTGAATACTGGCTCTGCCCATTACAAGTCAAATAACTTTGGCTAACTTCACCTCTCTCAGTCACTTTCCTCATCTGTGCAATGGGATAATAACATTTGTCTTGTAGACGCTCAAAAAATGACAACACTTATACTTACTATTTAAACGCAATAGCTAAAGGGAATGTGCGCTGTATTTTTTTTTTTTTTTGAGGTCAATCAGACAGTTTATTTTTCTTTTTTGCAGGATTAGTACAGAACTGCCATCCTGCCACCCTGGTTCATCACAAGCCGTTAAAAGAAGAAAATTGAAATGTTAAGTTTTTGATGCCATAATATTAAGTCTCCATTTCAGTTTACACTCAGATATGAAAAATTGGAGGTCAATTGTCATACAATATTTTCTTTAGTCCCTTGTTAGGATGGGCCTTATTACCTTAACACATTATCAACTGTGTTATGGAGAAATAAATGAATACATAAGGGTGTGGGTGGCAGAGTCTTAATGTAGGTACTGGGCCCATCTGGTGAAGTGTTTCATCCAAACCTTCCTTGGAAGCCATTAAGCTCCATGGGGAGAAGGGCTTTCTAGCCAAAATGATTAATTAGTGTCCTGTGAAGCCTAAAGCTGTTTTGCTGTTTCTCTGGGCTTCCTCCCACAATTTTACCCATGTCTTCTGATTGGTCAGTGGTTCTAGTGTGTCTTATTTTATGATAGTTAAGTAATCATGTTTATGAGATATGTATAATAGGTAAAAACTCTAAATGTCTTTATAAGGAAGGTCTCTTTTGTGGGTCCTGGCTCCCTGTGCCTCTTTTTGGACAGACGAAGTGTTTTGTTGTTGTTGTTATTGTTCTTTGTTCATTTGTTTTTTTTTTTTTTTTTAAAGATTTACCTATTTATTTCAGGGAGAGAGACAGAGAGAGAGAGAAAGAGAGTAGGAGGAGGAGGGGCAGAGGAGAGGAAGAGTAGCATCCTTAAGCAAACTTTCTGCTGAGCAGAGAACCCAATGTAGGCCTCGATCCCAGGACCCTGAGATCATGACTTGAGCCAAAATCAAGACCTGGTTGCTTAACAGATTGAGCCACTCAGTCTCCCCTGGACAGGATGAAGTCTACAGTCATCCTGCAGCCTGACATTGAAATGTCTGTAAGCCGGGAAATCAGGCATAATAGTAGAGACAAAAGATAATGTTGATTTCTAATCATATTTTTTACCCTTCACAACTATTTTAAATGTAAATATATGTTGAAGCCATTCAAAAGATATTTGAAAGTGTTCATTCATTAAAAAAAAAATGTATTGAACATCTCCTATATGCTAGACCCCAGGCTGGACCCTGTAAATGATATTGATTTTGGTCTCAAATACAATAAAACCACATAATTATGTAATAATATACTAATGATAAAACTAATACACAATAAGGTATAGAGTTTTATATGTCATAAGAGAGAAGCAGCTAAAGAGCTCTGGGAGTTCGTGGACAAAGTACCACACACCGTGCCGGGGGGTCAACAATGCTGGGGGGATAGTCCATAAATTTTAGTTTCTTTCCCTTCCTTTTGCTAGTGAGAAGGATTACTTTGTATTCGTTATTGCTGTATGGCTGTGCACGTGTATTATATATACGTACAGGAGCAATGAAATATTTATTAAAGAGTGGTCTACTGGATCTGGATTTTAGAAGATGGTGAGTAGAAGACATTCTAGGTCAAGGACAGAGCACGTATGAAGAAATGGAGGCAGGAGATTGCATGAGGGGAAATCTGCTTGTTTGCTTTCTTGGAGCACAGCATTTGTGGTGGGAGCTGTGAGGAATAAGTTCAGAGGGAAGTTTAAGGACTGTGGGAGTGTTAAGGGGAGTGCTCCCCAGATCACCTTACAACAGTATCTATTCTGGCAATATTCATAAGTTTGTATGACTGAGAGAAACTTATGCATTAAGGGCTTATGCATTAAAAAAAGGTTGGTTTCCAATTTTTGTTTGCCAAAAATCCAGGGTACCGTATATCTGGTGAAAACCAATAAAACATTTAACAATCTTGATGTCAACGTCACTGGGCAATTTCTTCTGAGACAGGGATGCTGACCATTGCTATCAGTCAGGATAAGTTACGTTTTGCTGCAGTGGCAAACCTTCAGTCTCCATAACCTAATTCACTGTAGTGTCTTTCTCACTTACACCAAGTGTGTTGTCCTACAAGAGCTGGCCTAACCTTCCAGATTGCTTTGACGCTATGACTTTTCCCTATTTAAATATCCTTCCATGGCTTCCATAGCAAGGAACGAGCAGGCTGGACAATGAACACTGATAATTAACTGTCTCCATGTGGACACATATCACTAGTCACTTCCACCTAAATTGGATTGGCCAAAGCAAATCATTTGGTCCTGCCTAACTTTCTTTCATGTTGTTTATTTCTGGAAGGCACAGACTTCATTTTGTTTATATTTTTACCCCAATGCCTAGCAAATGGTAAGCATTTGATACATGCTTTTCTTTCCTTTTTCCCATTTTATTACATAAATATTTCATAATCAATGTGAGTATTAAAATAACACAAAGGTGAATAAAATGGAAAGTACTGAAAATACTCTTCGAAATGTTTCAAGAATAAGTGAATGCAAGATCAGTTTTGAACTCTTTAGAAAAACACGTAAGATCTTTTACTATCTGGCCCCAACTTATCTTTTCAGTCCATTTTTCAGCATTTACTCACGTGGATTATTTTCTATTAACTATATTTTCAAATGTGTACTTTCACACTACTGGGTTCTTTGCCGTTTTCTTTCTTTTTTTATTGTAGGAAAATGCACACAACATGAAATTGATTATCTCAACCATTTTTAAATGTGCAGCTTGCTATTTTCTTTGCCTGGAATTTTCATTAACTTTTTCTATACTTGTCAAACTTCCTTTGGGAAGAGTTTAATTTTTTTTTTTTAGGTTTATTTATTTAAGTAATCTCTATACCCAACGTGGCTCAAACTCATGACCCTGAGACCAAGAGTTGCTCCTCTTCTGACTGAGCCAACCAGGCACCTCTTAAACTCTTCTTGACAGTCCTTTTCCCCGCCATACTCTTGTAACACTTCATATAGAACTATCTTATCTGTTGCAATTCTTATCCCATGGGCTCCTCAAAGACAGGGAGGGTCTCATTCATCTTAAATTCCCAGTACCCATCCCAGGGATTGGTGCGGAGGAAGTGCTCCATCAACTGACCACCCCTCCCTTGTGTCTTCAGTATTTCTCTCCCTGTTTACCTCTTCCCATCAGCCCATATACACACTCAATACTTGTCTGTTCTGCAAAAAGTTCTCCCTTGATTTTCTAGACAGTTTTGGCTCTTTCCTCTGCCTTTACCCCAAAGTTTTGAAAGAACTGCCCACATTTGCTGTCCCGACTTCCTCATTTCTTATTCAAACTTTGACATCCTGCTACCTGATTTATGCTCTTAAGCCTCACAGAAATGATCTAGAAGATTTCACAAATAATCTAAATCCTGAATCCAACTGTAATGTTTCTGTTCTTATTTTAAATGACCCATTCAATATATTTTAAAAAATTGAATTAAAGGAATATTTGTGCATGGTACGATAGTTCTCTACCTTATTCCTTTCTTTCCAGCTCAATTCCTTTTTTCAAAAGGAGACTGACTTCAAATTTTTCAACAATTTCTTCTAGTGATAACTTCTGTATCTAAAAATAATATGCATAAATTCCTATTTCTTGTTGCATAATTTAGAAATATAATCAACAAAATTTCTCCGGGACATCTGTATATTTAGCTCTTCTACTTTCCAGTTCTCATATTTCTCTCATAGTAGTTATATTTTTACTCTTGGTTATGTTATTTTTTGGTTCTTTGATTGTTACTTTTGTAACTTTGAGAAATATACTTTTATGTGTTGTTCCATCCACAGTAGTTATTTCTTACTCCTACTTTGTTATATATCAATATTTTCTTACTTTCCTTTCTACTTGCCAATTTTTGACACATATATTTTTAGTTTTTCTATTCTTTTTCTATTTTTAGTTTTTCTATGTCACATTGTGTGCAATGGACATTTTCTTTTCTTTATTTTTTAATTTAAATTCAATTAATTAACATATAATGTATTATTTGTTTCAGGGGCACAGGTTTGTTATTCATCAGTTTTATATAATACCCAGTGCTCATTACAACACATACTCTCCCCAATGGCAATGGACATTTTCAAGTCTGACTCCTTGTACACATATGTGAGAATTTCTTGCAGATATCTATCTATCTATCTATCTATCTATCTATCTATCTATCTATCATCTATCTATAAATTCTAGGTCTTTTCTTTTTTTGTATGAACATCTTCAACTTTAGCTGATATTGTTCTCCAAAGTGGGTAAACCATTTTTCACTTCCAACAGCAGAGTATGAGAATTCTTATTCCTTCATATCCTTACCTTGCTATGAATTTTTGCCAAAATGATGGGTTTATAATAAAATCTCATGATATCAATTAAATTTCTATTATTTTCAAATTTGTAGGCATCCTTTGTCCAGGTTTTCTCCTTTCCCATTCTCTTAGACCTTGTATTTTTATATCTTAAAAAATTCTCTTACTGTCATTTTTGTAGCGGTTTGTGAAGAAATTAAAATTGACATTACTGTGTTAAATCTATCATGTTTTACTGGAAATATTCGTGGTTAATTTTACTTCATTGTGATGTCAGCTCTCTAGATGCACAGGACTACTTGTCCATGACATAATCTCATCCACTTCATGCTTATATTCGATCTACTATGATCTAAAAATTGAGAGTTTTCCATGAGTATGCTTTGCTCTGCTGCTGTCTCCTTCTTTATAACACAAAGGATTAGATTTGGTATTTTTTTTCTAATATTTTGCAGGGCAACATATCCATTAATCTTTAATTCTTTCTGAGATTTAGGGGGAGCAAAATCAAAAACATAAGCTATCTTTATTTTGACAAAGTTCTCTAATAATCACTAATGACCTCCATATTCAATGACTTTTTCTTAGTTTTTATAATTTCTGTCCTCTTCACAGCATTTGATAGTATTTACTATTTTATCTTTAAAATTTTCTCATCTCTTATCTTCTCTGTGACACAGTAAACCTGGACAAACAGCATACCGATTCATTCATTTATTTATTCACTTACATATCAAGTGTCCTCTACATGCAAAGAAAGCATCTTGATTTAGATGAGACAATATTTTGTCCCTCTGATAGCTCAGTATCCTTTTTGTTTGCTGATTTGTTGAATTATACAGAGATAGAGCAAAACCTTTTTTCTGAGTCGTACATATGATTTGTATATAGATTTCAGGATTGGTATTTAAAGTCATTTCCTTAATTTTCAAACCCTTGATGCTTATCAAATTCTGGGGTTTAGGCAAAGGTCCAGCCTGAGGGAAACATTGCTGGCAAGTTACAACATAAGAAGAAATAACAACTAAATGTAATGTGTCAAGTTTGTAAAAACAAACAGGCAAAAACAGAATAAATAGATAAGGAGAAACCTAAGGTTTATGTGAAATCAGGAAAAATGAACAAATATGAACTGCTTGCAAGTGTACCTAATATTTAGAGAACTTGACTGAATTAAATAACAGCTTATTATTATAATGGCTTACTGTTTAGCTATTACTAGTAATAGCTAAACTCAGCTTTGGTTCTTTTGGAGTAGGGAGTTGGGTAGTGAGAAAAGAGAATAGGTAGGGTATAGAGAACAAGTTATTTGCACAGTAGAAGAATCTTATGGACAATATTCCAAACGGAGCAGAAGACATTTGCCCTTTAGATGCACAGGGGAACTGTGATTGTTCCAGGTGTCATTCCGTGACCGTGTGAATTCCCATTGGTATTACAAGGAATAGCATTTATGAGGAAAATGGAGTTGATAAACGGCATGAAATTGAGACCAAAAAAAATGTGCACTTTAAAGACTGAACCTAGAGCAATTGACAATCGAGAGACTGAGAGCTGTCATGTCGTTGCGACAGACAAAATGGACTATGGTCAGTCTGGGGACTTGGAACAATGTGATTAAAAAACAGGCAAGGTCACCGAAGAAGATTCGTACTGACATTTCCCAATGCCTCCTGGAAGTCCGGTAGAACTTTCTGGTCTTATATTCCCCTGCTATGCTCTTATGCTTCATTGCTCTAGCCAAACTGGGCAGTGAAACTTGGAGCTTTACTATTGATGTGATGTTCTGAAAATTTCAGATCCTTCTTTCGGTTAAATTTACTACCATCTTAGTGTCTTCATATTCTTAGAGAATTGGGGTAAACTGCAAGTAATTGTAGTTTCGTGTCTCTGTCATTTTCTGGATGATAATTTGTCTTTGTTTGCTAACTCTTCCTCTTGGATTTCAAGAATTAGTTACTTATTCATTATTATCATTGACATTTCCTGTGCTTTCATTTGTTTCTTTACCACTGACTGTTTCCTCAATTTCATTATTATCAAACAGCCCTTCTGTGATAGACTGCTGTTCCCCATCTTCATATTGATTAATTTCATTTTCACATGCATCATTCTGATTTCCAACATCTTCAGAGCAGTCTTCGGAAGATGAGTCATTTGCAAAGACAGATTTTCATTAGTGGAGTCATCCTCAGAGTCAGAATGTGATGGTCTGTTCGCAGGAATATTGTTTGCTCCTCTGTGTCTTTCATTATCTCTTGGAAGGGATGTGCCTGATGTACTTGCTTAGTCATTATCCAAGTAATTAAAATCAAATGTACTTATTTTGTAGATTAAACAAGAACATTCTTTATTATGATTGTTTGCAATTGAAGCTTCAGGGACACTTTAGGCTAGATATTACATTAAATATTATTTTCCATTTAAATTAAAACATTTAATCAGAAATTCTGAAAAGCAAGATATGTAAGCTAATGCCTCATACATGAAATTCATGAAGATGCAGCGCCACTGTAATATTCTTTTGTGAAGTTGATATGCAACAAATAAAAAGTTAAAGAGATTATCAACACTGATGATAGATTCCAGTCCTTGGCATCATTACTGCTCTGTGTGTGTGAGTGTGTGTGCGCGTGTGTGCACGCACACATAGCTTGTCAGATTATTAACTCTTTGGAACTGGGATTCTTTAAATTTTTAAAGGATACTTTTCCCCACTGGAAAGGGGGAGAAGTAAGGACATTTTGGATAATTAATTCATTAAAGTTCCCTATGTAAAAATGTGCTATCTGATAACTAAATTCATATGTTAGGTATCAGTTAGTATTAGAAGGAAACAAGAGAAATCAGCCTTGTGTACTCTAGAGCTATGAAGTCTATGAAGTCGACAGTGTGTGTCTGCCTTCTTGTCTCAGGTGATCAGGGGAGTTGGTGGCTGGGCACTCTGGAGATCATACAAAAATATATTTTAGGAGCAAGGAAAGTTTAGGGGGTCTGTTACAGAAAGACAAAGGGCCCATAGATAACATGAGGAAAGACTTGTCCTTATTTAAAGTAGGTTGGCAAAGATTGTTAAAGAAGAATTTAAGAGCCAGATGAAGTAAGATGGTGAATTTGTATATGGGCGTCCTACTGAGCTGTTCTCCTGCCACTGCCTTTGAGGCAGTGAACCCCCTTGGCTGGACATACTGAAGGCAGGGCTACTAAGGATTCTGGCTTCTTGAGGTGAATCAGAACAAGACAGGACAAAGAGGGAGCTGAGAAAGTGTACGATTTCACTGGAATCAGCACAAAATGCAAACACTACAGAGGTGTGCCCACTCCACTGTAACGTGAAAGGGTTTTGCCGGGAGCCTTTCAGGTCTGCTAGTTGCAAGGCAGGAAAGTAGTGTTGTTTCAGAGGAATCGCTGAGAGGTACCACCATGTGGAGTTGAGACAACTTGAAGCGAGCCCAAATTTGAGCCTAGTGAGGAGATGGGCAAACCCTGATTCTCAGCCTTCAGCCCCATGAGACCAGAAGCCCAACAGGCCTGGCAGCTGTGAGGAGGGGAGTTTCAGCCAGTGTTTGCAAAAGCACTGTTAGAGGAGGGTACTGTAGATGTGTGAGAAACACGCCCAGCACAGGTGTGGCAAACCGAGTGTCTTAGCTCAAGTGGCTACAACCAAATCCCACAGACTCAGTGGCTTAAACAACAAACATTCACTTCTCATGGATCTGAAGGCTAGAATTCCAACATAAGGGCGACAGCACAATCAACTTCTGGTGAGGGCTCTCTTCCTGGCTGGTAGACAGCCACCTTCTCACTGCATCCTCACATAGCAGAGAGAGAGAGACAGACAGAGAGAGAGTAAGCTCTCTCTGTTTCTTCTTATAAGGGCACTAATCCCATCATGAGGGCTCCACTCTCATGACCCAATTACTTCCTAAAGGCCCCAGCTCCAAATACTATCATATTAGGGATTATGGTTTCAACATAGGAATTTTGAGGGGACGCAAACATTCAGTCTATCATAGCACCTGGTAATGTGTCTTCTGACTGCCAGTTTTAGAAGGATTTGTTTAACGGAGAAGAGTTTCTGTAGCCCCCCCAAAAGGAAACAGATATGCTCTTTACTATCCTGGGGCAGATAAACACAGTGAATGATATTTCTAGAGCCTGACTTGGTCATACTGTGTCTGAAAAGTTGGGCCTAGCTATCATGCCATGGGTGAGGTGAGGTCCTGACATTGCCCAGATCTGGTGCTAACTCAAGTACAGAAAACCAATGTGACTTATTTCACTTAGCATAATACCCTCCAGTTTCATCCACTTTGATGTAAAACAAGCAAACAAACAAAAAAGAAAACCAATGTGAACTTGAAACTGACAGGGCTTTGGGGGCCCTATTTGATACTGATGACTCATTTCTGATTTATCTGTTGGATTTGTGTCTATTTGGTGGAATATTTTAGGATTTCATTTGCCTTTTTTAAACTAATTTATTTTTCAGTTAATTTCCTTTTGTGCTATTCACTAGATTTATTCCTTCAGTCCGTGTGTGTGTGTGTGTGTGTGTGTGTGTGTGTGTGTATACATTCAGGCAGGATAATATATATTTCAAAATATGTTAAAAATTCTTTTGGAACTATACCATCTTATAGTTTTTAAGATAACCTCTTCAAACTTTAATTCTCCCGTGCATAATAATTTCATGCCTATCACCCAGCTCAGGCCATGTATGAGTTTACTTGGAGTTATTTACTTTAATAGTAGATAAAAGCAAAACAAGTATTTTTTGCTGTTACATTGAGCATGATACCCTTTCTCTTCTCTAAGCAAGTTAAATTTATTAGAATAATTTACGAGTGACCATTGTAGGAACATGGGTTTCTCTTGCTTCTATGGTTAATGTGTGATTCCATTGTTCATTAATGAGAAAAATGAAGCTCACAAAAGTCAGTATCCAAGTTCTGCATAGAGACTGTTAAAATAAATGGGAGAAGTCTAGAAATATCCCAAAGATTACTCTGAATATAACCCAGACATTCACTTTAAAAAAGTGTTAGCTGATTTGTTTCAAATTATAATAATTTGGGGATATAAGAAGGGAAATGCAGGGACTAGTGGAAAAATTAAAATCAGCCAATGCTACAAATATTATCTCCTTACCCCTGTTCTCAGTCATTTTACGATAAAATTTAGAACATATATGCTGGTAAAATATTATCTCCTTATTTTTAAAAATTACACAGAACTGATAGTAAAGCACTAGTTTTATCACCCATCCCTCCTCACCATCTATTAAAGGCTGTGTTCTTTGTTCCAAGGTCTTGTTGAAATAAAACAGAATGAAATTAGTGACCTTCATACTGACTTCCCTAACCAGCTTCTGGCAATGGACCCAGCCATCAGTCTGTCAATAGCTTGGGCAGTTTCGGGTTTCATTTGCAAAAAAAAAAAAAAAANTTTTATTTGAAAAAAAAAAAAAAAAAAAAAAAGAAGAAGAAAAAAAGAAAAAAAAAAGATTCTAGTTCCTTTCCATAAACATCATATTTCAATTGTTTCTTTAAAAAAGCGCTGATTACAATTACACATGTTACATACTAATAAAGACCTACTTTGTGGGTAGGCTTTCAGCAGAAGTAGGGCTCAATTGGAAGTGTTTTATTTGAGGCATATGGAGAAAGCTGCAATAGTGAAACAAAATATTTATAATTCTTCCCTGTTTGGTTTCGATTTGTCAATCTTTTCTTTACATAAAACAACATCTTGCGTACAAACTGTTTGAAAGTTGGAGTAGTGACATTCCAAATGTAGTCAGAGAAAGGGAATTATAGTTAAACCTAGAAGAAAAAAGTCGGTAAGGAAGAAAAATGCTGTCAGCTCAGATGTGGATGTATGGGAAGAGCTTCAAGGCATTAAAAGATGAAGAATTGTAGTTCTTGCACAGAGAACACAGGGCCATTCACACACAATGTGATCGGTACCTTTTAATCTTGTCCTAAATTTAAGCCAGTTCGTTCAGTACCTTATTTCCTCCTTTCCTCCTCCTTGCTGTTCCCATCTTTTCATTACGTTCCTTGAAAAAAGAATTCCTGTCCTCATGTTTCTCCTTGTTTCCTATATTTATTTTTTCTGTCGGATTCAACAGTAGAACATTGAAACGTTTGTCCCTTTTAAAGAGGAACTCAGTTGTTTCTGCAGAACACTTGTCAGAAATTCGTGCCTTGGCATCCCATGGAAGTCTTCCCCAGAATCAGAAGCTATTTCGTTTCAGCTGTCCCAACAAATCGTGCCTACTTTCCAATGGTGGATTTTCTACTAGTGAATTTCTCGGGGTAGGACACATTTCCTCAAAGTCAGATTTCCTGAAGTCACAAACATTTTATTATTTCCTTTAATCTTTCATGACTTTGCATTTCAACCCCTGTAATATTTATTATCCCTGGATCCTAGATGTTTTCTCATTGTGAACTTAAAATTGCTTATCATTCAGGCTCATTTCCTTGTGTTTGGTCCAGAATGGTCTCCTGTTGCCATGGTTCTCTGCCCTCCCAGGATCCGTGACATTAGGGGATAGGATTTTAGTCCTAAGGAGAAACGCATCTCCAGGATTATTTCTAATATGTCACATATATATTTGTATAACACTTGGAGGGATTCTTGAGTTGTAATATGTTTCATGTAAAGAAAATTCTGTGACTGAGCCTGTCTACCACGGTAGGAGGGAGAGTGCCATATGTATTTTTCAAAAGCCAGGGACTACACTGTCTGAGAGAGTTTCTTCTGTATCGTAGGCAAACTACTATAGTTACTGCTTGAAAAGCAGGGCGAAGATGGAAGAAGATTGTTTTTATTTATTTTCTAGGCCTCTACAGTCTGTCTGCTGTGTACACTGATCTAATTTTTTCCAGTCTTCTCTCGAAGTCGGAAATGTCTTTGCCATTTAAAATACCCTACCAAGAGAAAGGGTCATCGCAAGATGTTTTTGGTACTTTCAAAAATATCTGTCCACACATTCTACCACCTGTTATCCCCTGGAGGCAAGGATAATCTTAGTCTATTTAGACTAGTCTATATAGAAATACCCTCCCAGAATTCTGACCCGTTCCAAACAAAGCAACGCTGAAAGCCACGAGACCAAATCTGACTGAGGAACAGCAGTGAGAACGAACTTCTGGCTTTGGACCTTGAGAGTCCTGGGTGCAGATGGTATAGCTCAAGCTTGGTGCATTCGGGCAACTTGCTGAACTTTGTTGAGCTTCACTTTATTCATGCAATAAATGGGATAATAACACCCATGGTGAAGATTCCTTAGACTATAATGTACAGAAAGCTCACAGCAGACTTCAGGGAATGGTCAGTAGTGATAGTAATAATATCGTTGTTTTTTATTTAAAGTCTTATTAGATGGTGGGTGCCCTTTGGGATTCACAGGCTTAGAGTGTTACAGAAAAACCACATCCTGCCTCTTATCTCGCAGTTTCTTTTTATGGCATCAGCATCACTGAGCGAGAATGGAAACCACAGTGTTTTCTGCCCCCTTTATTGAGAATACGATGCTGCCTGTCAAGGTTTACTCTATGGTAACTTTAAAGTGACTTGAAATCTCAAAGATTCATAGACTGCCTGAGGATCTTGCACAGCAAATTGAATTGGCCTTAGGAACTCTGACCTATTTCTTGCATAAATCTCCATAGGACTAAGGTCACATGATGGAGTTGACTGATGATGCTCTTTGGAGCGGGTGCTATTTGGGTTCCAGTCCTGGTACTGCCCCTTAGACGCTGTGCTGTCTTAAGCAGTTGGCTATATCTCCCCAGAGCTTCCCTCTCCTTATCTGCAAAATGGCGCTAGTCGTATTCCCTGTCCAGGGGGCCATTGCGTGGAGCTGTGTGTGGGTAGCACCCAGAGGAGGTTGCTGGGTTTGTAAACATAAATGGCCTCAAGACAGAGTGAAAAAACCTTGGGTTTGAGTTTTAACCTTAATTTTGCCACCACCTCAGCAGGTGACTAGGACAGATTACTGAACCCTGATCTCTAAATGGATGATCTGGAATGAAGCCTTTCCAAGGGCATCACCATTTGGGGGGGGGGGAAGCATATCAGATATGTAGAGGAGTGAAGTGAAATTCCGGACTATTTTTTCACAAATTGTCTTTTGGTGCCCCTTTCAGAGAGAGTCAAGAGTTGGAAGTGTGATACTTTCTACTGCTTGGTTGGTCTTTTGTCCTTTTGGTGGGTGAGGAATGTGCGGCAGTTGCTAGGTCCGTATTCGAGCTCCGGGGAAGGTAGACGGGAGGGCTTAGTCAAAATTTCTTCCTCCTAAAGTTTTTTTCCAAAACCCAGGAATAGTTCCAACTTGAAAGAAATATTCCTGACTGCTGCAGGCCGACGTGCATTCTGAGAGTTAAGTGGGGGTGAGTCTCAGGGTCTCTGAAAACATAACTCCACAGGCAGGCAGCAGACAGAGACAGGCTTTCGGGAGTTTGCACCCCCAGCTGGGATTTAACCCCAATTTGTGTTTTTAAATGNCTGGGATTTAACCCCAATTTGTGTTTTTAATCTTCAAGAAAAGAAAGGTTACGGTGTGTGTTTCACAAAAGCAACTTGACGCTTTTCTCTCTTTTGGAGTGTTTGTTGTGTTGAACTCGCTGTCCCCTTTCCAGACCGAAAAGAAGTGCGTTTCCAGATTCATCGGCGGCACATGAATTGTCCGGGGAGTTTGCGTCTCATAAGGCTGTGTGGAGTAATGAGCAGATAAGAAAGGCCTGATGGCGGCGGCTGCCTCACCCAGGGCCATGACACATTGATCTGCATAAGAATGCGCTCCTTACTTCTGAGGCGTCCTAAAGACAAATACAGAAAATCCGCTCGGTTGAATGACAAAGGCAGTAGCATTGCCCCCTGAAGGCTTGCGCTGGACCTCGCGGGCCTGCAGGCTGTGACAGGGACCGCTAAATGGCAGGCAGGGGTGCACTTCTGCTGTCACGGCTGCGACAATCGTCACTGTCAAAACGGAGCACATTCATTATTCAGGTACAAAACTATAATTAAGCACATTGGCCAAGAAAGGGGGAGGGGAATTGGACGGTTCAGGGAGTTGGAAGTAGGATAAAGAGCAGTTCTCCTCTAGGTCACTAGTTCAAACTTCGCCCATATTGGTAATGACTGACAGTCATTAATGTATGATGGCTGTTTGATGGCCTATATGAGTAGGTGCCCATATCAGAAAAGTCACCATTGTAATTGGCATTAATTGGCACTTCTGTTGGCAGCGTCAGCTGAGAGGCTGAAGATTGAATGGGCTATAGCAAGTGAATTATCCTCTCATCCTGAGAAGTGGGCCTCCCAGGGCAGAGATGAAGCACCGGCGCAGGGCACTGTGGGTAAGCTGCCGCTGTCCCAGCCACTCGGGCTCTGCAAACAGAGGACATCAGTTTGCAGTGCTCTCTCTTTGGCGCCTTGCTTGATGAGCACTGAATCTACTTAAATCCAGCCTCACGAAAATGAACGATGGGCCCATGAAAAGCGAAAAGGGGCCAAGTG
Organism: Ailuropoda melanoleuca; assembly: GCF_002007445.2. NCBI lineage: Eukaryota > Metazoa > Chordata > Mammalia > Carnivora > Ursidae > Ailuropoda > Ailuropoda melanoleuca. The sequence continues at coordinate 107,264,743 of NC_048224.1, read as the reverse complement.
TGAGATAATGAGGGGGTCCCTCCAGGGCATCATCGGTCTCCTGGTTTGTTTCCTGTTAAACCACACTTGGTCAGAGAGCTAAGCAGCTTTCTCTGTGATCTGTAGCAGTGACTGATTGTAACTTATGTGTGTGTGTGTGTGTGTGTTTTTTAAACCAAAACCCTACTCTTTTTGGAAATGAAAAAGCAAAATGCTCTCTTAATGGCCTGCAGTAAAACACTGTTGAACAAGCCACCATGTTGACTTTTTATAGTTGAAAATTAAAGGTCCACTGTAATCATTTTTTGCTCTTCATTGATTTAAGGACCCAGTCGAATAATAATTTAGACTCAACTTTTCATCTCTGCATAGATTCATGATTTGTAAGCTGTTTCTGGCAACTATCTCTGTAATACCAATGAAATTTCTTTTTATTCATTTCACTTTTTGGCTCAATTCCCTCATAATTAGCTTCTAGGTCAAAGTAACAAGTATTTAAGACTAAATTTCTGTGGATATCAACTCCTAAAGGACATTTCACGGTAGTGGTACCAGCCCCAATTTCCTTCACATTCTTCATTTATCTCCTATTTATGCTGAAGGAAGGTATTTGGATGACGTGTTTTCTGAAAATGAAACATCACAAAGAAGTTTACTTATTTGTACTTTGAACGGCTTTTGTTTTCAGGTTTCGAAAAGGCAGATTGCCAAAAGTACAGTTAACAGAAAAGCAAAATAGAAGAATGCTTAAAGAAGAGCAAAAAGTGTAATGATTTTGTTCAGGTTATTATTAAAATTAAAGAAAAGCTGTTTGTGTGGTTTAAAATATCTGCAAAATCAGAGCACGTTTTCTTTCAAAAGAAAAAGTGATGTCTTAAAATACTTGTATTTTTATTAGAATAAATTGTACACAATTTAATTTTTGAGGTGGTTTGGACTTATAAATGAAAACATCTCATTTTCTCCATATTTTCTTTTCTTTAAGTTTTCTCTTGCAAAACCTAGTCATTTTGTGGCTTTTTAGCTTTGCAAAATAAATGTGGAAGTTTTCCTATAGGTGGCGCTCTTGCACACATCTTGCTTTCAGAACCGTCCCTCTATATAGAATGAGTTTGGCAGGCAAGTTTAATGGAAGCGGCTTAATAGTATACATTATATATCATAAATTCTACTTAATGATTCTGCCCAGATAAAGAGCCATGAGCCCATTCTTCAATGATTGATATGCTTGTTTCATCCAAATTACCACCATTTGGTATATTATGACTTTTATTAGCAATCCAAGAATTTTAACAAGTAGATCATGGCTCACCCACATTAAAGTGCGAGAGAAATTCGGACCTTTCCGTTTTCTCCCCAACTGCAGAGATGGCACCATTTATGTTTCCCATTTTCAGAATAAAAATTTCAAGACATGATTAAAGGAAGGTGGACAGTGTACTGAAAGAGTAAGTTCACTCTCTTGGAAGGAAGGGAACAGAGAAGGGTTCTCACGCTGATCCGAAGGAAGGGAGTGCTTACCATCGAAATGTCGCCCAATGATACCATGGAATTTAAATTTTTGATAGAGGTGGATTAGATTAAGAAAGATGAGATCATGGGGCTCTGCCTGCGTGCCTGAGAGAGGGGATAAGAAGAAAAAGAGAAAAGTAAGGAGAGGAGGGAGTGGAAAGGGTAACAAGACTCTTTTTTCGCAAGGAGTGAGTGGATTGCGCTTTCGCTGGGATGGAAGACTCCTTCATTGGGGTTACAGCTCTTCTCTGGAACTACTGGGATGCTGGTCTTCTTCCCAGAGGGACCTTGTAATCAGATTCACATCTAGTTTCCGGGGATGATATTTTGCTAATTGGTTAAATCTGTGCTGTGGTTTAGCCACACACAAATATCCCACTTACGAAGTATCTCAAAGAAGATGTTTCGGAAAAATACATCATTCCCATTCTGTAAATCTTTTCACGCTATTTTGGAAAATTTTGGGATAAATTAATTCTCTCTGATCCATACATATATCACCTTAGTACACTAAGAACGTACAAAAACCTTTTTCTGTTTGGCGTTTCATAGTCAGAGAGATCTCCTTGATTTTTTTTCCTAAAGCCTTTACATAACAAGTTAAAAATAACCTTCCTTGATGATTTAGTGGCATGAACTGAGATTAGAACTTCAAAGACAGTTGCACACAAGACGCACTTATTGTTCTTGCGGTCCCTTTAAATATTCTAAAATGTCATGTTAAAAATGTCATTGCCATTTATTTACCTCTTCTTGTTCTATATTGGTTTGTATGGAATGAAAATTCTTTCTTGTGCCATTTTTAAGACCTTCACATTTCCACTTAGAATAACAACTTATATTNTCTTTTGTGAAGTTGATATGCAACAAATAAAAAGTTAAAGAGATTATCAACACTGATGATAGATTCCAGTCCTTGGCATCATTACTGCTCTGTGTGTGTGAGTGTGTGTGCGCGTGTGTGCACGTACACATAGCTTGTCAGATTATTAACTATTTGGAACTGGGATTCTTTAAATTTTTAAAGGATTCTTTTCCCCACTGGAAAGGGGGAGAAGTAAGGACATTTTGGATAATTAATTCATTAAAGTTCCCTATGTAAAAATGTGCTATCTGATAACTAAATTCATATGTTAGGTATCAGTTAGTATTAGAAGGAAACAAGAGAAATCAGCCTTGTGTACTCTAGAGCTATGAAGTCTATGAAGTCGACAGTGTGTGTCTGCCTTCTTGTCTCAGGTGATCAGGGGAGTTGGTGGCTGGGCACTCTGGAGATCATACAAAAATATATTTTAGGAGCAAGGAAAGTTTAGGGGGTCTGTTACAGAAAGACAAAGGGCCCATAGATAACATGAGGAAAGACTTGTCCTTATTTAAAGTAGGTTGGCAAAGATTGTTAAAGAAGAATTTAAGAGCCAGATGAAGTAAGATGGTGAATTTGTATATGGGCGTCCTACTGAGCTGTTCTCCTGCCACTGCCTTTGAGGCAGTGAACCCCCTTGGCTGGACATACTGAAGGCAGGGCTACTAAGGATTCTGGCTTCTTGAGGTGAATCAGAACAAGACAGGACAAAGAGGGAGCTGAGAAAGTGTACGATTTCACTGGAATCAGCACAAAATGCAAACACTATAGAGGTGTGCCCACTCCACTGTAACGTGAAAGGGTTTTGCCGGAGCCTTTCAGGTCTGCTAGTTGCAAGGCAGGAAGGTAGTGTTGTTTCAGAGGAATCGCTGAGAGGTACCACCATGTGGAGTTGAGACAACTTGAAGCGAGCCCAAATTTGAGCCTAGTGAGGAGATGGGCAAACCCTGATTCTCAGCCTTCAGCCCCATGAGACCAGAAGCCCAACAGGCCTGGCAGCTGTGAGGAGGGGAGTTTCAGCCAGTGTTTGCAAAAGCACTGTTAGAGGAGGGTACTGTAGATGTGTGAGAAACACGCCCAGCACAGGTGTGGCAAACCGAGTGTCTTAGCTCAAGTGGCTACAACCAAATCCCACAGACTCAGTGGCTTAAACAACAAACATTCACTTCTCATGGATCTGAAGGCTAGAATTCCAACATAAGGGCGACAGCACAATCAACTTCTGGTGAGGGCTCTCTTCCTGGCTGGTAGACAGCCACCTTCTCACTGCATCCTCACATAGCAGAGAGAGAGAGACAGACAGAGAGAGAGTAAGCTCTCTCTGTTTCTTCTTATAAGGGCACTAATCCCATCATGAGGGCTCCACTCTCATGACCCAATTACTTCCTAAAGGCCCCAGCTCCAAATACTATCATATTAGGGATTATGGTTTCAACATAGGAATTTTGAGGGGACGCAAACATTCAGTCTATCATAGCACCTGGTAATGTGTCTTCTGACTGCCAGTTTTAGAAGGATTTGTTTAACGGAGAAGAGTTTCTGTAGCCCCCCCAAAAGGAAACAGATATGCTCTTTACTATCCTGGGGCAGATAAACACAGTGAATGATATTTCTAGAGCCTGACTTGGTCATACTGTGTCTGAAAAGTTGGGCCTAGCTATCATGCCATGGGTGAGGTGAGGTCCTGACATTGCCCAGATCTGGTGCTAACTCAAGTACAGAAAACCAATGTGACTTATTTCACTTAGCATAATACCCTCCAGTTTCATCCACTTTGATGTAAAACAAGCAAACAAACAAAAAAGAAAACCAATGTGAACTTGAAACTGACAGGGCTTTGGGGGCCCTATTTGATACTGATGACTCATTTCTGATTTATCTGTTGGATTTGTGTCTATTTGGTAGAATATTTTAGGATTTCATTTGCCTTTTTTAAACTAATTTATTTTTCAGTTAATTTCCTTTTGTGCTATTCACTAGATTTATTCCTTCAGTCCGTGTGTGTGTGTGTGTGTGTGTGTGTGTGTGTGTGTATACATTCAGGCAGGATAATATATATTTCAAAATATGTTAAAAATTCTTTTGGAACTATACCATCTTACAGTTTTTAAGATAACCTCTTCAAACTTTAATTCTCCCGTGCATAATAATTTCATGCCTATCACCCAGCTCAGGCCATGTATGAGTTTACTTGGAGTTATTTACTTTAATAGTAGATAAAAGCAAAACAAGTATTTTTTGCTGTTACATTGAGCATGATACCCTTTCTCTTCTCTAAGCAAGTTAAATTTATTAGAATAATTTACGAGTGACCATTGTAGGAACATGGGTTTCTCTTGCTTCTATGGTTAATGTGTGATTCCATTGTTCATTAATGAGAAAAATGAAGCTCACAAAAGTCAGTATCCAAGTTCTGCATATAGACTGTTAAAATAAATGGGAGAAGTCCAGAAATATCCCAAAGATTACTCTGAATATAACCCAGACATTCACTTAAAAAAAGTGTTAGCTGATTTGTTTCAAATTATAATAATTTGGGGATATAAGAAGGGAAATGCAGGGACTAGTGGAAAAATTAAAATCAGCCAATGCTACAAATATTATCTCCTTACCCCTGTTCTCAGTCATTTTACGATAAAATTTAGAACATATATGCTGGTAAAATATTATCTCCTTATTTTTAAAAATTACACAGAACTGATAGTAAAGCACTAGTTTTATCACCCATCCCTCCTCACCATCTATTAAAGGCTGTGTTCTTTGTTCCAAGGTCTTGTTGAAATAAAACAGAATGAAATTAGTGACCTTCATACTGACTTCCCTAACCAGCTTCTGGCAATGGACCCAGCCATCAGTCTGTCAATAGCTTGGGCAGTTTCGGGTTTCATTTGCAAAAAAAAAAAAAAAAAAAAAAAAAGAAGAAGAAAAAAAGAAAAAAGAAAAAGATTCTAGTTCCTTTCCATAAACATCATATTTCAATTGTTTCTTTAAAATGCGCTGATTACAATTACACATGTTACATACTAATAAAGACCTACTTTGTGGGTAGGCTTTCAGCAGAAGTAGGGCTCAATTGGAAGTGTTTTATTTGAGGCATATGGAGAAAGCTGCAATAGTGAAACAAAATATTTATAATTCTTCCCTGTTTGGTTTCGATTTGTCAATCTTTTCTTTACATAAAACAACATCTTGCGTACAAACTGTTTGAAAGTTGGAGTAGTGACATTCCAAATGTAGTCAGAGAAAGGGAATTATAGTTAAACCTAGAAGAAAAAAGTCGGTAAGGAAGAAAAATGCTGTCAGCTCAGATGTGGATGTATGGGAAGAGCTTCAAGGCATTAAAAGATGAAGAATTGTAGTTCTTGCACAGAGAACACAGGGCCATTCACACACAATGTGATCGGTACCTTTTAATCTTGTCCTAAATTTAAGCCAGTTCGTTCAGTACCTTATTTCCTCCTTTCCTCCTCCTTGCTGTTCCCATCTTTTCATTACGTTCCTTGAAAAAAGAATTCCTGTCCTCATGTTTCTCCTTGTTTCCTATATTTATTTTTTCTGTCGGATTCAACAGTAGAACATTGAAACGTTTGTCCCTTTTAAAGAGGAACTCAGTTGTTTCTGCAGAACACTTGTCAGAAATTCGTGCCTTGGCATCCCATGGAAGTCTTCCCCAGAATCAGAAGCTATTTCGTTTCAGCTGTCCCAACAAATCGTGCCTACTTTCCAATGGTGGATTTTCTATTAGTGAATTTCTCGGGGTAGGACACATTTCCTCAAAGTCAGATTTCCTGAAGTCACAAACATTTTATTATTTCCTTTAATCTTTCATGACTTTGCATTTCAACCCCTGTAATATTTATTATCCCTGGATCCTAGATGTTTTCTCATTGTGAACTTAAAATTGCTTATCATTCAGGCTCATTTCCTTGTGTTTGGTCCAGAATGGTCTCCTGTTGCCATGGTTCTCTGCCCTCCCAGGATCCGTGACATTAGGGGATAGGATTTTAGTCCTAAGGAGAAACGCATCTCCAGGATTATTTCTAATATGTCACATATATATTTGTATAACACTTGGAGGGATTCTTGAGTTGTAATATGTTTCATGTAAAGAAAATTCTGTGACTGAGCCTGTCTACCACGGTAGGAGGGAGAGTGCCATATGTATTTTTCAAAAGCCAGGGACTACACTGTCTGAGAGAGTTTCTTCTGTATCGTAGGCAAACTACTATAGTTACTGCTTGAAAAGCAGGGCGAAGATGGAAGAAGATTGTTTTTATTTATTTTCTAGGCTTCTACAGTCTGTCTGCTGTGTACACTGATCTAATTTTTTCCAGTCTTCTCTCGAAGTCGGAAATGTCTTTGCCATTTAAAATACCCTACCAAGAGAAAGGGTCATCGCAAGATGTTTTTGGTACTTTCAAAAATATCTGTCCACACATTCTACCACCTGTTATCCCCTGGAGGCAAGGATAATCTTAGTCTATTTAGACTAGTCTATATAGAAATACCCTCCCAGAATTCTGACCCGTTCCAAACAAAGCAACGCTGAAAGCCACGAGACCAAATCTGACTGAGGAACAGCAGTGAGAACGAACTTCTGGCTTTGGACCTTGAGAGTCCTGGGTGCAGATGGTATAGCTCAAGCTTGGTGCATTCGGGCAACTTGCTGAACTTTGTTGAGCTTCACTTTATTCATGCAATAAATGGGATAATAACACCCATGGTGAAGATTCCTTAGACTATAATGTACAGAAAGCTCACAGCAGACTTCAGGGAATGGTCAGTAGTGATAGTAATAATATCGTTGTTTTTTATTTAAAGTCTTATTAGATGGTGGGTGCCCTTTGGGATTCACAGGCTTAGAGTGTTACAGAAAAACCACATCCTGCCTCTTATCTCGCAGTTTCTTTTTATGGCATCAGCATCACTGAGCGAGAATGGAAACCACAGTGTTTTCTGCCCCCTTTATTGAGAATACGATGCTGCCTGTCAAGGTTTACTCTATGGTAACTTTAAAGTGACTTGAAATCTCAAAGATTCATAGACTGCCTGAGGATCTTGCACAGCAAATTGAATTGGCCTTAGGAACTCTGACCTATTTCTTGCATAAATCTCCATAGGACTAAGGTCACATGATGGAGTTGACTGATGATGCTCTTTGGAGCGGGTGCTATTTGGGTTCCAGTCCTGGTACTGCCCCTTAGACGCTGTGCTGTCTTAAGCAGTTGGCTATATCTCCCCAGAGCTTCCCTCTCCTTATCTGCAAAATGGCGCTAGTCGTATTCCCTGTCCAGGGGGCCATTGCGTGGAGCTGTGTGTGGGTAGCACCCAGAGGAGGTTGCTGGGTTTGTAAACATAAATGGCCTCAAGACAGAGTGAAAAAACCTTGGGTTTGAGTTTTAACCTTAATTTTGCCACCACCTCAGCAGGTGACTAGGACAGATTACTGAACCCTGATCTCTAAATGGATGATCTGGAATGAAGCCTTTCCAAGGGCATCACCATTTGGGGGGGGGGGAAGCATATCAGATATGTAGAGGAGTGAAGTGAAATTCCGGACTATTTTTTCACAAATTGTCTTTTGGTGCCCCTTTCAGAGAGAGTCAAGAGTTGGAAGTGTGATACTTTCTACTGCTTGGTTGTTCTTTTGTCCTTTTGGTGGGTGAGGAATGTGGGGCAGTTGCTAGGTCCGTATTCGAGCTCCGGGGAAGGTAGACGGGAGGGCTTAGTCAAAATTTCTTCCTCCTAAAGTTTTTTTCCAAAACCCAGGAATAGTTCCAACTTGAAAGAAATATTCCTGACTGCTGCAGGCCGACGTGCATTCTGAGAGTTAAGTGGGGGTGAGTCTCAGGGTCTCTGAAAACATAACTCCACAGGCAGGCAGCAGACAGAGACAGGCTTTCGGGAGTTTGCACCCCCAGCTGGGATTTAACCCCAATTTGTGTTTTTAATCTTCAAGAAAAGAAAGGTTACGGTGTGTGTTTCACAAAAGCAACTTGACGCTTTTCTCTCTTTTGGAGTGTTTGTTGTGTTGAACTCGCTGTCCCCTTTCCAGACCGAAAAGAAGTGCGTTTCCAGATTCATCGGCGGCACATGAATTGTCCGGGGAGTTTGCGTCTCATAAGGCTGTGTGGAGTAATGAGCAGATAAGAAAGGCCTGATGGCGGCGGCTGCCTCACCCAGGGCCATGACACATTGATCTGCATAAGAATGCGCTCCTTACTTCTGAGGCGTCCTAAAGACAAATACAGAAAATCCGCTCGGTTGAATGACAAAGGCAGTAGCATTGCCCCCTGAAGGCTTGCGCTGGACCTCGCGGGCCTGCAGGCTGTGACAGGGACCGCTAAATGGCAGACAGGGGTGCACTTCTGCTGTCACGGCTGCGACAATCGTCACTGTCAAAACGGAGCACATTCATTATTCAGGTACAAAACTATAATTAAGCACATTGGCCAAGAAAGGGGGAGGGGAATTGGACGGTTCAGGGAGTTGGAAGTAGGATAAAGAGCAGTTCTCCTCTAGGTCACTAGTTCAAACTTCGCCCATATTGGTAATGACTGACAGTCATTAATGTATGATGGCTGTTTGATGGCCTATATGAGTAGGTGCCCATATCAGAAAAGTCACCATTGTAATTGGCATTAATTGGCACTTCTGTTGGCAGCGTCAGCTGAGAGGCTGAAGATTGAATGGGCTATAGCAAGTGAATTATCCTCTCATCCTGAGAAGTGGGCCTCCCAGGGCAGAGATGAAGCACCGGCGCAGGGCACTGTGGGTAAGCTGCCGCTGTCCCAGCCACTCGGGCTCTGCAAACAGAGGACATCAGTTTGCAGTGCTCTCTCTTTGGCGCCTTGCTTGATGAGCACTGAATCTACTTAAATCCAGCCTCACGAAAATGAACGATGGGCCCATGAAAAGCGAAAAGGGGCCAAGTGTGAGATAATGAGGGGGTCCCTCCAGGGCATCATCGGTCTCCTGGTTTGTTTCCTGTTAAACCACACTTGGTCAGAGAGCTAAGCAGCTTTCTCTGTGATCTGTAGCAGTGACTGATTGTAACTTATGTGTGTGTGTGTGTGTGTGTTTTTTAAACCAAAACCCTACTCTTTTTGGAAATGAAAAAGCAAAATGCTCTCTTAATGGCCTGCAGTAAAACACTGTTGAACAAGCCACCATGTTGACTTTTTATAGTTGAAAATTAAAGGTCCACTGTAATCATTTTTTGCTCTTCATTGATTTAAGGACCCAGTCGAATAATAATTTAGACTCAACTTTTCATCTCTGCATAGATTCATGATTTGTAAGCTGTTTCTGGCAACTATCTCTGTAATACCAATGAAATTTCTTTTTATTCATTTCACTTTTTGGCTCAATTCCCTCATAATTAGCTTCTAGGTCAAAGTAACAAGTATTTAAGACTAAATTTCTGTGGATATCAACTCCTAAAGGACATTTCACGGTAGTGGTACCAGCCCCAATTTCCTTCACATTCTTCATTTATCTCCTATTTATGCTGAAGGAAGGTATTTGGATGACGTGTTTTCTGAAAATGAAACATCACAAAGAAGTTTACTTATTTGTACTTTGAACGGCTTTTGTTTTCAGGTTTCGAAAAGGCAGATTGCCAAAAGTACAGTTAACAGAAAAGCAAAATAGAAGAATGTTTAAAGAAGAGCAAAAAGTGTAATGATTTTGTTCAGGTTATTATTAAAATTAAAGAAAAGCTGTTTGTGTGGTTTAAAATATCTGCAAAATCAGAGCACGTTTTCTTTCAAAAGAAAAAGTGATGTCTTAAAATACTTGTATTTTTATTAGAATAAATTGTACACAATTTAATTTTTGAGGTGGTTTGGACTTATAAATGAAAACATCTCATTTTCTCCATATTTTCTTTTCTTTAAGTTTTCTCTTGCAAAACCTAGTCATTTTGTGGCTTTTTAGCTTTGCAAAATAAATGTGGAAGTTTTCCTATAGGTGGCGCTCTTGCACACATCTTGCTTTCAGAACCGTCCCTCTATATAGAATGAGTTTGGCAGGCAAGTTTAATGGAAGCGGCTTAATAGTATACATTATATATCATAAATTCTACTTAATGATTCTGCCCAGATAAAGAGCCATGAGCCCATTCTTCAATGATTGATATGCTTGTTTCATCCAAATTACCACCATTTGGTATATTATGACTTTTATTAGCAATCCAAGAATTTTAACAAGTAGATCATGGCTCACCCACATTAAAGTGCGAGAGAAATTCGGACCTTTCCGTTTTCTCCCCAACTGCAGAGATGGCACCATTTATGTTTCCCATTTTCAGAATAAAAATTTCAAGACATGATTAAAGGAAGGTGGACAGTGTACTGAAAGAGTAAGTTCACTCTCTTGGAAGGAAGGGAACAGAGAAGGGTTCTCACGCTGATCCGAAGGAAGGGAGTGCTTACCATCGAAATGTCGCCCAATGATACCATGGAATTTAAATTTTTGATAGAGGTGGATTAGATTAAGAAAGATGAGATCATGGGGCTCTGCCTGCGTGCCTGAGAGAGGGGATAAGAAGAAAAAGAGAAAAGTAAGGAGAGGAGGGAGTGGAAAGGGTAACAAGACTCTTTTTTCGCAAGGAGTGAGTGGATTGCGCTTTCGCTGGGATGGAAGACTCCTTCATTGGGGTTACAGCTCTTCTCTGGAACTACTGGGATGCTGGTCTTCTTCCCAGAGGGACCTTGTAATCAGATTCACATCTAGTTTCCGGGGATGATATTTTGCTAATTGGTTAAATCTGTGCTGTGGTTTAGCCACACACAAATATCCCACTTACGAAGTATCTCAAAGAAGATGTTTCGGAAAAATACATCATTCCCATTCTGTAAATCTTTTCACGCTATTTTGGAAAATTTTGGGATAAATTAATTCTCTCTGATCCATACATATATCACCTTAGTACACTAAGAACGTACAAAAACCTTTTTCTGTTTGGCGTTTCATAGTCAGAGAGATCTCCTTGATTTTTTTTCCTAAAGCCTTTACATAACAAGTTAAAAATAACCTTCCTTGATGATTTAGTGGCATGAACTGAGATTAGAACTTCAAAGACAGTTGCACACAAGACGCACTTATTGTTCTTGCGGTCCCTTTAAATATTCTAAAATGTCATGTTAAAAATGTCATTGCCATTTATTTACCTCTTCTTGTTCTATATTGGTTTGTATGGAATGAAAATTCTTTCTTGTGCCATTTTTAAGACCTTCACATTTCCACTTAGAATAACAACTTATATTTACACGAAACGAAACTTTCTGTGTACAGAGGGAAAGGTCATAGCTCACCGATCATAATTCTGTAATTTTTTAAGAAGCAAAATTAGCAGTTTGATGTTGAATCCTGAGCACAGCAGAAAATGCTCATTTACTAATCAATGAGATCTGTCTAATACATCAGATTATTCTGAAATAGTTTTCTTCTTAAACGCATGAGTGGATGAACATCTCGTAGCCCTCCTGCTATCCAGTTTATAAAAACAAACTAGAAATGATATATAGGCTCTGAAAAAAATTCATTATCTACATTTTCCCCTTAATGTCAGTACTTAACAATAATGCAGTTAACATTGGCAATTCAGTGAGATGGTCTCCACACTAGCTAGGAAAGTTGGTTCATCAGCAAACCTTGATCAAACACCTATGGGTAGGGGCCCAAATCTTCAGAGGTAGGTGTTACCACTCCCATCTCACAGATGGAAAGCTGAGACACAGAGAGCTCCAATAACCAAGGCAAGGTCCCCTAGCTAAGGAGCAGCCGTTTCAGGATTGGACGGCTCCCATCTGGCCAGCATAGACACGCTCACCCCCACATATGTGGCTTCTTGGGTGCAGCCTAGAATTTCACTGGGCTCCCAGCAAATTTCTCTGTTTTCTAAACAAATGGCCATAGTAGATTTTTCACCAGGACTTGAGGCTTGGAGCTAAAGAGAAACAAAGGGAGTTTCGAGTGATTATGAAATAAGAAAGGGGAATTATGGATTTTGCATAAGACAAATTTTGGAAATAAGACAAGGACTTTGGAATCCCACCTTTATATTCATGTGGGATTTTATACATTTCTGAGGGGTTTTACCTGCATTTTCTCACTTGCGGGAGGCCGTGAACCCACTTTAAGAAGTGGAAGGGAGTCAAGGTAAGGAAGGGAAGTGTGAATCAGATACATTATTTTTTGCTTTGTACTTGTCGCACTACAAGGACAGAGACAGAAATTAAGAGACATCCAGTAGGAGTTCAGACTAGGGAAAATGCCCTATTCTTCATCAATATTGTTACATCATTTGCTTTGAGTGCTTAAGAATTCTCAGAACACCAGATACACGGAGAGTTGAAATCAGAACATACAGTTGGGAGCTCTTGTCCCTGGGTCTCTTGATTTCTGCACTTTTTGCAGGCAGAAGTGCTGGCTGTGTTTGCTCCGGACTGTCTTTCCAGGCATGGGTATGCAGTGAACAGCCCTGCAAGCTAGAGCTGGTTTTTTCCCTCGGGAGGAAAGAGCAGACGTGCTTGCTGTCCATTCCAAAAACCATTCTGGGTTCCCCAGCTCATGGCTTCTGTCTTCTCTGCCACCTACTAGGCACGCACGTCACCTAGCCCTCTGGGCATCACCCTGTGGGAACTAGGGCTGGGGAAACCAAAGCAAAAATAATGGCATCATCTGTCTGTGGCTACTGCTGATATAGGAAGAACATCCTTTCTCTCTGGGCTAGGAGTATTGTGTCTTCTGCCAGTTCCCATGACACCGTAGCTGGCCAACTTGTTAGCTTGGGAATGGGGTAAACCCTTCAGCCCTTTACAGTTCTTGATAAGTACATACTGTTATTGAAAGCTATCTAGATTATTCCTCGGGTGATCATCTCATTTCACTGGTATGTATAATCAAACGATAGCTATAATTTATATATTAATATAGATTATACAGTTTATTTTCTGAAAATTTTTCATTGCAAATTTAATTATTTCTACCTTGGACTAATCTTCTTACTTTTTCTATGCATGTTCTTTAGTACTTTCTTATTTTAGCAGATTCATATTTCGATGTTCATATCAGAAAAGAGAAACTATGCGTGGGGATATGTTAAGAACTGAGAGAAACCGCCTGGGATATTATATGGGCCACAATTTGGAAATCATTGTTTTAAACCATTACATCTCTGCAAGATGATCAAACTACATTTTTCCCCCCATGAGCACAGAATATTTTATTCATCAGAGACCTTCCATTTAGTTTAGTGGCAAAGTGGTTTAACAGAGTTCTTGATTAGTATCAGGACACCTAACTTCTCATCTTTACTTGGTCAAGAATGCTGTGTCAGCAAAGTGTCTCATTGTCTCCTTTTTTTAAAAAAAAATGGGGATAATAAACCTTGCCACATGCCTGCCTCACNCTTCTCATCTTTACTTGGTCAAGAATGCTGTGTCAGCAAAGTGTCTCATTGTCTCCTTTTTTTAAAAAAAAAATGGGGATAATAAACCTTGCCACATGCCTGCCTCATAGCAATATTGAGAATACTAATGAGGGTCTCTTGAGAGATTTTGAAACCTGCAGAAGGAATATGCTATATAAATACGCAGCACCAAATCATACCATTTTAGAACTGAAGAGCTCATAGAAAGCACTCCGGCTAATCCCCTCATTTTATAGATGACAAAAGGCAGGACCAGAAGGGTTCAGTGGCGAGTCTAAGGTCATATAATTGATTAGTGACTAACAAAGGACAAGGCGCTCACTCACCCAGTTTTCCTTTTCAAAAGAGTTGCCTACTGGCAAGAAAGATGGATAATCCCAGATATTTCTGGATATATAGGGATGGTATTCCCTTAGTGGCTTGGCATATGGCAGGGTGCTCCCCAGAGGCAAGCCAATTTGGTAATTGCAGTTTATCAAGGATTTTACTTGCATCAAATGCATATTTGGCTCTTGGCAGTTGTACCGGCTCCACCTGGGCGAACGGAATTCCTGAAGATGCCCTTGGAATAGCTGGTGCGTCAGGTAAGTGTGGAAGGGGTTGATGTACTCCTTCAAACGACTGGGATAATAACGCTGGCTCAACATGAAGCGTATTCATGCAAGTATGTTGCCATAGCCAGACTCCATATTTTTTCTTCAGTAGTTTAGTTGGTGTGATTGGATTTCTCCAACTGCTTTGAATGTTTGCTAGTGTACACTTGCCAAAGAGTGTCAGCACCTTCCCTGGGCTCCGTAGTGCCAATGACAGCCAAGAGCTGTCAGAGAGCCAGGACTCACTAGAAACTGTTTACCCTTATCCAGATACAAACACTGGGGCCAGCACGTGCATCACTTATCGTGTTGATGCTTTTAATTAGGTACTGATGAAATGTTGTGGCTGGAAACTTCCTTTTTCTATGGTATAGAAGACTAGTGGGAAGCAAATGTATGACGCCAAACACCAGGAATTTTTAGGTGTCTTACGCTCTAAAAGGGATCCTTATCCAATGTGTAGGATAGGCAGTTTGCAGTAAGTTTGTTAACATACCATTTGGAAATACGTCCTTATTCTTGCTTTTTTCCATTTAGGTTACCAGAATATAAATCTTTGTTTATCCTTTAATTCAGGAAATTTTGAAAAAGATCATAGATTTGTTGAGACTGGCCAAAACCATGTTCTGAAACATAACACATGTGTTTTTACTGAATATACAACAGACACTAGAGGAAATACTGTGGGTTCTGATATCAATTTCTAGTCCCTCTACTATAAAGAACAGATAGAACCCTTAACCCTTAGCTAGCACAGCAAGGGGATGAGTCTCTGTTCTGGTCCAGCCTGGAGTCCCTTGGCAGAGCCCGACATGGGTCTTGCCTCATACCATCCACCCCAGCTCACCAATTCCTGCTGCATTTGCAGCAAGTTCCCTTTAAAATTGCACTTTTTTCCAGTTGCTCTGAAAGGCTTAGCTGCCGGACCCATTAGCTCCTGGGCTGTCTCAGTAATGCTGCCAGGCTGTCTCCGCAACTTGAGTGTCTCTGTCCTCTTTCTCGTGTTCTCCCTCTCTCACGCTTAGCAATGTACTTGGTATGAGAAAAACCATTTTAATACACTTTGGTAAGAAGACCAATGGACCACTCTCTCCCTGCTTCCACTCCTGATTCCCTTGGATAGTGCCATGGCATTTCTAGTGAGACACCATTAATCATGTCCTGCAACCTAGAGCTCAAAACCATTATGTGTTTCCTCACTTGGGTTCCAATATCAGAAAGATACATATGTACTGCTTATTTAAGGGGACACATAGGCAATAGTCTTCAGCTTCTAAGGTCTTCTTGCCTTATTTGGTTGAAATAAGAAACATAATAGTGATATTATAATAATGATAACAACTCACATTTATTGAACACTTAAATAGGGTGCTAAGAGTGTTTTAAATGGTAACTCATTTAATCCTCAAAATATAGAGAATAGATATTCATCTGTCTAAGTTCTTACCATACTGTCTTCCTGGCATCAAGAGGGGGACAAATATACAAAGAAATTATTTTAGGCTAAAATGTGATCATTCTATTGTGCATCCTACATTATAATAGAGGCTATTCACGAAGTGTTCTGTGTTGAAATTATACATAAGCTAGTGATAACTGCCACAGAGACCCTTGTACTCTAAGGAAGCTTATCTCGGGTAGGAGACAGGAAATCTTTTTCCAGTACTTCTTCAGAGACTGAAGAAATACTTTTTTAAGGTGTCAGGAATAAATGTGTGGTTTGCTGGCATGATGAATTAAGACTATACCTGGACATCTTGTGACTGAATAGGTTTATGTCGCTGTATACTTGTTAAAACAGAATTCATGTTCTGTTTGCTTATTTGCAAGAACTGAGAAAACGGCAGTTTTTTTTTTAAAGAATCTTAGGTATACAGTTTTGTGGGGTCAAGGATCCATCCTCTACTGAGATAGCTGAGGCACTATTAAACAACGTTTTAGGCAATGGTATTAAGTTAAAAGCCTTCTTTCAAATGAAAAAAAATGCTATAAAAATGATACCAGTTTGTGGTTTGACTTTCAACATTATGCATGTTCAAAAAATCCTACAGAACATGTAAATTTTACATGGTCAAACAGATACTTTCATTGCCCTTATGATTTCCATTTGTTGTGACATGTTTAAAAGACTTCTCCTGTTTTAAAATTGTATTACAGCTCATTGTGGTTTTTTTTCTAAAAGTTTAATAGGTTTCTTCTAGAAATTTAAATATTTGATTCAACTGGAATTTGTTATAGTGTAAGGACTGAGGTCAGTATCGAGCTTTAATATATATATAATATATATTAAATATTATATTATATATATATATTTACAAACAATGACAATTTGCCCTGGTACTATTTATTGAATAGTTCAGATTTGATTTAAAATGATACCTTACCATATCAGAAATCACTTACGTATTTCCTGGAATATGCATTCTGTGTCATTGATCTCATCACGTACTTCTCTGCTACTACCATGTTGTTTTAATTTCGATAGCTATGTAATACATTACAGTATCTTTTAATGCACCATCCTTCTCCTCTTCCTCCTTCTTGTTCTTCTCCTCCTCCCAGTGTCCTCCTACTTCTTTCTAGAATTCTCTGGATTATTCTTAATAGTCTTGCATACTTATTAGTTAGAAAACATTCAGAAACATTAAAAAAAATCCTCTAGGATCTTAAATGGGATTGTACTAAATATACGAATTCATTTAGGGAGAACTACCTTGATTACAACATTAAATCTTTATATCTAAGGCAAGGTTTATCTTTCCATTCATTCAAATGTTGTCTTGGTCCTTCAGTGGAGTTTTACAGTTTTCTTATTATAGGGCCTACATATTTCCTTATCTATGTTTTTGGAACTAAAAACATTTAAAATATATATTAATATACAACATGTTAAATGTTTAAATTGCTTATGAATGGGCATCTTATTTTTTAGAAATTTTTTTATTTCTTAAAAAATGTTTTTTCATTGGCTAGAAGGATTGCCAGAGGGAGAAGATACCCATGTTCCATAAATTGATTACATGAGAATGTTGTAAGTGTTCACATTGATGGACAGTGTAAAATTTGCTGATATGTGTTAGTGAATAGAATATGGCAATGAAAACGATGATATAGACCCACATTTACAGAGATAAGAAGGATGACCACAGCATATTGTTGAGGGAAAAACACATTAAGGAATGCCATTTGGCATGATGTAATTAATGTAACACCATATGTACATAATTCATGTGTGTATATAGGTTTGGAGAGAGGTCTAACATGATATTTTCCAAAGTATTAACAGAGATTATTTCTGAGTGGCAAGTTTTTGGATGAATTTTGTACATTAGCTAATTTTTCAATAGCATTCACCATTTAACCGAAACAGTAATGCAGTCAACTACAAATAGAAAACATGAGAAATTTTATAAGGATTAGAAAGAAACACATAAAATTCATGTTTAGCATCTTTTTTTCCCCTCCAAAGACAATCTACGCATTTGGTATATAAATATGGGTAGCCTTGAAAAGAGTTTAAAATTTAATTTGGTCTACTGAAATCTATTCAGCCTGCAAAATTGTTAGTAATTCTGTTTACTTAAGCTGCACCAATCACGTGGATAATGACACCCATAGAAACTTCTTCACATCTGAAGGACAGGATGACTTGCACTAGGTTTCCATTGCGGACAAACTCCATGGCTGTCCATCCCTGAGTTATTAATAATATGCTGCTTCCCTCGAACTCAAAACTAAATCATCTAATACTATATTAGTTATTTAAAAAAAATTCCATATGAAAACTTTAAAGTTGTGGGTATTTCAATAAAATGTTTTTTAAATGAAAGAGATAAGTTTGATGGAAAATTATTTTTTTACTTTCATATTTTTAATAAATTAAATACGGTACACCTGACCACTGTAACAAGGAAATAAGTTGAACTAAGTCTCACACCATGCATTTAATATAATATTTGTAGTTTATAATAATTGCGTGAATTGATAAGAGAGTTAGTTATAAAACTGCTAAAATCCCTCACGGACATTGTGCTCGTCATTACCCTCATTACCCCCAGAACATTTCTTATTACATTCTCGCTTCGTGCGAAACCTGTGCTCTATGTCCGCAGTCTCATTACCGACTACTTGTGAAGGAGGGGGCTGCTATTAAAACATATAGAGATGGCGATTGTGAGGCTCAGAGATGCGAAGGATGCCGTCAGGGTCACACTGGTAAGGGAGAAGCTGGGATCTGACCAGGTCCAACTGCCTCCAAAGTTCAAACTCCGAAGCACCACGATCCCAGTGGCAGTTCCCCAGGGTCTAATTCCCAAGGAGCCTGTTCTTTTTTTCCCCTTTTGCTGCCTCTCATGTATTATGCAGTTTCCTGTTCAAACTATCTCCGAGAAAGGAGGGACTCAAAATCCACCTACGCTGGAATCAGACCTTGCAGACCTATTTCAAAGTAGGTACTCTGTAGTTGTAAGCATTTGACTCATCAAACTTTAAAGTGGAGTTTAGAGGTTGTGCCATAGCTTCGTATTATAGGGAAGGTAATCAAGGCCCAGACGAGCGAAGCATCTTGTCCAAATTCATGCAGTTTGTTTCACTGACAAGAAGTTATCCAACATTTCCTTTGTGCCAGGCATGGCTTTATGTTCTTTGTAAGTTTTAATTTAATCCTGATGCTAACTCTATGAGGTAAGTGCACTTATAATCATCCTCATTTAACAGATGAGGAAACTGTCATGAAGTTGGGTGACAGGGCCACTGTCACCCAGCTAGCAAGTGGTAGAGTCAGGATTAGAACACGTGATGCTGGTGAAGCCTTTGTCCTTGTCAGTCCGCCATGTCGCCTGGAGCGGGGATCCAGGACTCCTGGTTTTCGTCCCATTTTTCTCTCAACCGCGTTGGCCAATTACTTCAATTTGTGAATAAGAATAAAGTTCTCTGGAATCTGGCATTGAAAAATTATTAAGTTTCTTCCTCTTTTTTCCCCTCAAGTTTTATTTATTTATTTATTTATTTATTTATTTATTTATTTATTTATCTCTCACTTCCTCCCACCTGCTTCCCCTCCAGCAAACATGAGTTTGTTCTCTGTATTTAAGAGTTTGTTTCTTTGTGTGCCTCTTTTTATTTTAAAATTATTTTATTCTATAGATTTTTTATTATTTATAATTTTATTTAAAAATTCTTAGTTTTGTACATTTTTGAAAAATGAACTTAACGAATACTGTGAAAAAATAACTAAATGAGTCTAAATGAAGGGCTGTGTATATATTTAAAACAATACTCCAAAGCCGTGTTTACTGTCATATGGGACTTTCTTACTGATGATGGCTTTTTCGCCCGATACCTGCTGATCTTCCATAATGCTAATACACACCCCGTGTTGAAACTTGCTAGACTGTCTTTGCAAGCATAAATATTAGACATACTGAAATTTGATTTTGGCTCATCTTTTACTTTGAATAAAGAGATCTAAAAATCAATCCTTACAGCTGCCTTTCATTTTCTATGAATAGAGGTCAAATATATCAGGGCAAGGGTAGTATTAAAAGTAATCTATGATGTCAAGTTAAATGTATTAGGTAAGCAGTTTTTAAGATCCTGAGTTTTATAGGATACACAAACCTTGTATATTTTGTTTATTTTTCATCATCTCTTACACAGACCTATATGAAATTAGCATTAGTTCCTCCAAGAGCAATTTCATGTGTCTTGTAAATGGGGGCATTAGGGAAAAAGAGCTTGTAGTACTGAGATCTGAGTTCAAGTTTAATACTAACTGTGCAACTTTGGGCAAATTACTTTTTTCCACAAGCCTTAGTTTCCTCATCTGTACAGTGGGAATCTAATTTTTTTTTTTTTTTGAAAAAGAGAGAACGGGCTGGGGGAGAGGGGCAGAGGGAGATGGAGAGAGAAAATCTTAAGCAGGCTCCATTCCAAGCACGGAGCCTGTGTGGGGCTCTATCTCACAACCCTGAGATCGATCATGCCCCGAGCTGAAATCAAGTCGGTTGCTTAACCAACTGTGACACCCAGGTGCCCCGGGAATCTTCTTCTTAATTCAGGGAGTTGTGAGGATTGAATAGGACAATACATTTAGTCTATTTTGTTAATAGAAAATGCAATTTATTTTCAGAATGTCAACACATGCTAACAATTCTCCTGCCCGATTCCACCGCATGCGACGGTGAGGCAGAATGTGGCAGTGAGCCACATCCTCTGTCAGAATTTACTCGGCTGCGTTCTAATCCGTGTTCTGTTACTCCAGTCCTTGTGCAAGCTGGGACGGAAATGTCCAGGACTCAGATTTTTGTTCAATCAAAGGGTCGAAGTAGGAGAACTTTAAGGTTCTTACCGGGTCAGCGTTCGATGTTCATGATGTTCTGTAATACATGTGGTCTAGTTATCTGAGCACATGCTGGAATCACAAGACTTAGAGTGAAAACGATCATATCTGACACTGATTCGGTATCAGGATGAAAAACCACATACTTTTATAA
The DNA here is from genome assembly GCF_002007445.2 of Ailuropoda melanoleuca. Taxonomy (NCBI): domain Eukaryota; kingdom Metazoa; phylum Chordata; class Mammalia; order Carnivora; family Ursidae; genus Ailuropoda; species Ailuropoda melanoleuca. The sequence goes on along the minus strand of NC_048224.1, from coordinate 107,243,866 downwards.
GCTCAGTTTTCCCCTTTTAAAAATAAGAATTGACATCACTATGCAAAGACTCTCATTCAAATCCAGAATTTACAATCTGGTTTTAAAGCAAGAGAATCATTTAATAAATAAAATTATAGTGGACCCCAATGTCTAAAATAAATGTATCAAATATACAAAATATGTAAACATGCTAATTCTTTCCTAAAAATAAAGACCTAGCAATTGAACTGTCTTCCTCTTGAAACCCATCCTTCTCTATTCCTTATTACTTAGTTGCTTAAGACCGACTACCTGTGAATGATCGTGGACTCTCATTCATACTCAATATGATATGCCATTGATCACCAAGATGATTTTACTTCCGAAATAATTCTTGATTCCTTTTTTTCCCTCTCCACCTCCGTTGCTACTCTGCTTCAGCAGCCGTCTTGCTCGGACTGTTACAATAATCATCAGGCTGGTCTTCCTACTGATTGTTGTTCTGCGGCCAAGCGATGTTTTCTGATCTGCAAAAGCAAATACATGCATTTTTCCTCCTGCTTACCCTCCACAGGTACTCCAGAGCCCTCTGATAAAGCACAAGGGCTCTGAGAAACACAGTGTAAAGAGATCTGGGGTCACGGTCATCCTCATCCTTTCCACTTGATCTTTATCGAGTCCTCAGGTGGGAAGGAACATCAGACATCCATCCCCAGGACAAATTTCTCCCATCGAAGCAGTCCAGGTTATCGCATTTCTTTCTTTAGATGAACTCGAGTTTTGTCAGTGTTCCCCTACTCTTTTGAAACTGCAGTCGAAGTTTACGGGAGCTTTTTGTTGCCAGTCATGTATTAACTTGTGTCGTAGTGTGCGAATGTGGTCCATTGAACCCATGTAATTATTTCGGCTTTCCAGTAGCTTTACAAAAATACATTTAATATCTTGCCAGGGCAAATTCCCATTCAGTTTTCTTTCTAAAAGTGTTCTTGGTTAGATGGGCACATTATTCTTCCAGATGAACTTTAGATTCATTTTGTCAAAAAACCCTATTGGAGTCTTCATTGGAAAAATCTTGACTTTGTAGATTAAGAAAGAATTGACATTTATGCAGTATTAAATCATCTCCATAACTTGCCTGCTTCTTTATTTTCTTTGCTCAAAAACATTTGGTATTTTTCTGCACGCAGATCTATGTACTTTGTGCTTAATTTATTCCTTGATATTTTATATATCCTGATGCAACTGTGAGTTACATTTCTAGTTGACTATTGCTGATATTTACAAAATACACTGTTTTTAGTGTAGTCCATTATCTGATCATCTGTAGAACGCTATTATTAGTTCAAATACACATGGGTCCTTGATTTTATATCAAAGGCTTGTTGATTAAAACATTTTCCTCCTTTTTCAGGATCCATCAAACTGTTGGACAGTGAAATAAATTTTATTTTTCAGAGTTTCTTCACTCTTAGTTTATTTTCCCAGTCAGAATCCATGACTGTTTGATCATAACTATATTTTCCTTGAACTTTCTGAATGTAGGACTTAACATTTAGTTCTCTTAATTTTCTTTTTCTTTGAGTCTAGTGTACTCAGAGGATATATTTGATGCCTCTTTCATAGAAGAAAAATGCCAAATTCCATGATTGTTACTATAACAGTGAATTTGATCTTTTCCTCTTGATGTTTATCAGACTCCCAGTGGATGTGCCTTATATAACATATCTAAGCTTCTAAAAGTTTTTGTGGGATATTCCTTTAATATCCATTTTCCTTTACCAGAAAGGTACTTATTTTCACATAAAATGAGCTGAACTTTATCATTTGTATATATCCAGCTAAATAATTTCTTCTTTAAATTATTATTACTATTATTATTATTATTATTATTTAGAGAGAGAGTGATAGAGCATGAGTGGGGGGTGAGGGGCAGAGGGAAAGGGAGAGAGAGAGTCTCAAACAGGTCCATGCCCAGCCCAGAGCCCAACATGGGCACCAATCCCATGACCCTGCGATCATGAGCTGAAATCAAAAGCCAGATGCCCAACTGACTGAGCCACCCAGGTGCCCCTAAATCGTTTCTATAAATAGTTTAATCTCAGTGATTCAGTATTGTCAGGAAATGAGCTATTTGGGTAAGTAAATTTTCTGAGGACATTATCTTTTCAAAGGTCAGAACTTTACATTTTTTTAGATTGATATCTTTCCAAAATATATGCAATACTATATAAGACATTTATTTTCCAACCATTGTGGCTAACTTGTTTAAAAACACTGTGTTGTTCCAGTTCTTTGAAAAATGTCCTCGGTATTTTGATCGGGATAGCATTGAAAGTGTAGATTNTAAATTATTATTACTATTATTATTATTATTATTATTTAGAGAGAGAGTGATAGAGCATGAGTGGGGGGTGAGGGGCAGAGGGAAAGGGAGAGAGAGAGTCTCAAACAGGTCCATGCCCAGCCCAGAGCCCAACATGGGCACCAATCCCATGACCCTGCGATCATGAGCTGAAATCAAAAGCCAGATGCCCAACTGACTGAGCCACCCAGGTGCCCCTAAATCGTTTCTATAAATAGTTTAATCTCAGTGATTCAGTATTGTCAGGAAATGAGCTATTTGGGTAAGTAAATTTTCTGAGGACATTATCTTTTCAAACGTCAGAACTTTACTTTTTTAGATTGATATCTTTCCAAAATATATGCAATACTATATAAGACATTTATTTTCCAACCATTGTGGCTAACTTGTTTAAAAACACTGTGTTGGAGGAATTTAACCATTAAATGTAAAAGAGAATGGTAGAGAACGGATGTTGGAAGTAAATCTACTGAGGCTCTTGAAAACATTTTTACACTAGAATTGGGTATTTAAACAGTGAGTGAATATACTCGCTAAACCAGTAGAGAGCTATTAAATTAAAAGAATATTGATGATGTTCTAGAAAATGTTAAATAACAAAGGGTAATTTGTAGTAATTATTACTTACTATCCTTTTTTACTGGGTTATCTTCCTTCTTTCAAAGAGAAGGTTAAATAATAATTTTGTTTTATTTTTTTGCAGATAATATGCATTCTAGGTGGTGGCACTTATTTTTCTAACCAGTTGTTATGGGCTGAATTGTGTCCGTCTCCCCCCACCAAAGTCCTAACCCCCAGTATCTCGGATAGGGTCTTTACAGATAATAAACCTAAAAAGAGGTCATTTGAGTAGGCTCTAACCCAATATGACTGGAGTCTTAATAAAAACGGAAAAATGTGGAGGCAGACAGACAGACACACACATACACACACAGAGGGAGAATGCCACATAAACAGTAAGACAGAGGTCAGAGTGACACACCTACAAGCCAATGAACACCGATGACTGCCAACAAACCACAGAAGAAGAGAGAAGCACATGGAACAGAATCTTCTTCACAGTCCTCAGATGGAACCAACAGCTTGATCTCGGACTTACAGTTTCCAGAACTTTGAAATAATAAATTTCTGTTGTTTAAGCCACTCAGTTTGTGGCACTTTGCTAGGAGCCCTCATGAATTAATATACTGGTGTTCCATCAACATTTAATGCCTTGCCTATTTTGTGAAGAGGATAACTAATTTCTGCCTTGTAGGTCCCTTCTTCCATAACTCACCATTGGTTTCAGAGACATAGAACAGGTTGGTTCTTGAAGATGAAAGAGGTCAGAATAGTTGTAGGTATGTCTCTGTCTACCCCTCAAATATCTGAGACCATCCACCCATCCACCCATCCTGTATTTATTGGGTGGCTACCATGTGCCAGGCTCTGTGCTAGGCTTGGGGGATACAGTAAGTGAAGCAGACGTTGACTTTACTGTTGTGAAACTTGCATTCCAGCCGGTATATACATTGTTTACAAAATTTGCCCAGATTATGTTAGTGTAGTTTATGAAAACTGCAAAAAGGACATGATTCCATCTACACACCCTCTGTCTTCACTGATACAGCAACTAGACTGCAATGGTAATGCCTAAGTCTACTTCCTCGCATTACAGTTCATTTTTCTTAAGGCATTTGCTTGCAAAATCCTTTATTTACTATTCTGTCATCGACTCTTCCACCATCTTCTCTTTTAATATCTATGAGAATGTAGTCTATAGTTTACTCCTGAGGAAATGAATGTTGATTCCAGAAAAAGGACAATCCAGATGAACTCTCATATAATAGGGAACTCTCCATTCGTTCAGCAAGCAAATATATTTTAGCATTTTCTGATTGATGGTAGTAGCTATGGTGAAAATGCCCACGTGGGTGGGCACATGGAACACAGACATGGCCGAGTACTGAGTCTGGCAGGGGTGCTTAAACATAGTTTCTGGAAAAAGAACACCCTACCTTCAGTCTGCCTTCAGGTCGTTTGTTTCTTTCTCATAAAAAGACGGAGTGAGGCATCTGCAGTTGCAAGACCTCTTGGGCAGCTGCCTTTCTACAAATTTAATTAATGAATCAAAGGTGAGTTCTGTCTCTCCCAGGTGTTTTCTTGCCCTCCAAATCACCTCCCTCACTGCTGTCATCATTGTGCTCTGCCTCACCAGCAGTAAACAAAACATCAGGCATTCCTGCATGCCAACTGCCTTCATCAGTGAGTTTCCTCACCCTCTTCTCTTTGGGTTGAACAAGGTGTGCTTGTGGGGAGCAAGGGGAGATGTCTTCCCTCTCCACTGAGCTGGCTCAGTCAATTTTTCCTGGATTTGCCTGGTGATAGATATGGAATCAGAATTTGCAGGAGGAGTCCTGGGAACTTTTGTTTTTAATTAAAAAACACCAGGTGATTTCTATAATCAAGCACATTTGGAGAGCTCCATACTATGGCATGGAGGTAAGTCAGTTTCGAGGTAAGTCAGTACCCCAGTTGACTTATCTTGCTCTATACAGGCTTAAATTTTCTAAACATTAAAAACAAAACAGGCTAAAAACAGAGAAAGTCAGAATGTGATACTAGAGAAAAATCTAGAGATTCTGAGTTTTAGTTTCTGTTTGCTAGTAGTCTGGACAAATTCCTTAGATTTGAGGGGTCTTCTCTGTAAAATGAAGAGGTTGAAACAGATTCATTCATTTGTTCATTTATTTATTCATTTATCAAATACGTGCTAAGATCTTACTGTGGTAGGTATTGTCCAGTTCCTGGGAAAACAGAAGAGAATGAGTCACTCATCGATTGACTTTAAAGCTGGCCAATTTCTCAGCGCACTGAATGTCTATCCAACATTATCACCCCCTGACATCCAGTACGTGGTGGAAGAGTATTATTGACACCAAATTATTATTATAGTGCCCTTTCTTCCTCCCAAAGGTACCTTGTAATTCCAGCCATGCTCTGGCTGTTAAATAAAATTCCGTAATTTATTCTCCTGAAAGGAAAGTTTTCCTAACAGAGGTATGATCCACTTTATCCTAAAGACCTCTGTGGAATTATCCTAACTCCAAGCAGTTTCTACCAGGTTTTTGGAATAGAATGAGTTGGGAACTTAATATTAGATAATTCTATTGTGAAGCCAAGATGGATAAGTTTATTTATGCTTATTCTGAAATCAAATCATAAGGGGAAGCTTGCAAATACCTTGGTCGAGGGTCCTCCATTTTTCAGGTGAGGTGCCAAAGCACCCACAAAGCAATGAGTACCTGGTCTTAGTCTGAGTCATTGGTAGGGCTGAAGCTAGAACAGGTGCTAACTTTACCTCACTCACTTCAGCATTTGCTTCCCCTTCAATATGATTTCCTACGGAATCTCATCACAAGTTTGGACCATTTTGTCTTCAAGATTAAGTCTGTATCAAGATCACACACAGGGCGGGGTTCTCCATGTCTGACTCTTCCTGGATCTCTTCTGAGGTTGTAATGCAGACTTTTTGAGTTATCTAGCTAATTTTAGAAAGTTCTAGATGTTCAAGGCCCTAGATTTTCAACAAATAAATTCCTTAAGGACTGAAAAGTCATTGAGATGAGAGAACAACACTTTTCCTGTAGCTTTTCCCAAACTGTCGTTGGATCTGGATTTATTGCTATTTTGTGGGAAACTTTAAATTAATAACTCCACTGAGTTATGAAGAGCAGTGGTTTTAGGTGTCTCACTCCCACAGAGCATCGTCTTTAAGGTCAAGAGGATAATTTAAAATTGGAATGGAGATCTGAAAGGGGGGGGTCAGAATCCATTTTGAGGGCTAATTGTCCCTTGTTGGAGTGCCGGCTTATTCTTAGACCTTTAAGGCATATGCTGTTACTTCATTTGCTAAAGACCAAGAAAAGAAAATCTTGAGAAGAATAAAATGTTGCAAATGAATGTGAGTAGGAAAATAACCACCTTTGCTATTGTTTTAACAAAAGACAATCCACCATCTGAAATAAGGAAGAAAAAATGTTGCCAAAAGCTGACAGGCTTGACCGAGGTCTCCTGGATGTGAGATCCTGAATCAGAGCCCTGGGAGGAGACAGAAAGCCCCCAGGGCTCTGGGGCTCTGAGCTGGGGCAGAAGGCAAGCCCGTTGCAGACCTGCCATCCTTCCGCACGGCAGCTGCCATCGAACCAACGATATTAGGGGAGAAAAAGCATTCTTCTGATACATGTCATTTTGGGAAATCACTTAACTTCCCTGATTCTTATTTTGTTGCCTACGAACAGGAGATAACAGCACGTAGAGCACAGCATGGCTGTGAGGATCGAATGGAAAACTCTAGGAGAATGGTCTTGGGCAAGCCTGGCACAGAGTAGGTGGTTAAATACTATTTCCTGAATCTACGGCCATGTACAATAGAACCTGTAAGGGCATATTTCTTAAACATAGAATATAAGGTCTGAATTTACAGGTTATTTAGACTTAAGATGTGTCTTGTTAGGACCAAAGAAATATTGTCGAAAATATGTTGGGTCCATCTCTGACGATACGGGAGTATATCACCGGAGGCTTGGCAGGCTTGGATTAGAGGTACTCAGAGGCTAGCCCATGGAATGATTTGAGGTTCCCACCTGTAGAAATGAAAATGCATAAATGTCGTAACTCTTCCTGTGTGCTACTGGGCAGGCAACTCCTGTTCCATACCTCACTCTGCCACCTGCTATCTGATGTGTTGTCACCTCCTCAATTATCTAATCCTTTGCTTTGATTCATTCCCTTACAGTGTGTTTGTCCTCTTGTAAAAGCTACCTGTCGGGCACAGGGTTGGTTATAGACCTCATATCAGATTTCGAGGACTGCAAGATTTGATTCCTCCCTTCTCAGTATTTTATGATGATTTGACATTGGTGAAAAAACAGGCAGCTGTCGTTTTATTACAGATGTTACCACGCTGCAATCGCTCTCTGAGGTTAACACAGCAAACAATTGTCCTTTTTTCTCGGCAGGGCTTCCATCTTTGATAGATGTTTTTGGTGCCTAAGATCACGAAAAATTAGGAAAAATTGCAAGAGAGTGTGTAACAGGGCTAGTTATTGTTTTTTTAAATACTTTTCCATGTCTTTTTCCTGTGTTATTTCTGTAAACCGTGCATCTAGGTGGTAAATCTATGAAAGTAAATAATTGGATATAAAAGCAAGAAGTTGGAGTGACTATTTTGTTCCAGTATCTGTCAAACTGAGAATTTTCTATCTTTACGGTTCTTGCTAACTGATACTTGTATCCTATTTGTATATGCTCTGATCCCTTCATCTATTATAGCAATAGTCATTATTTATATTTTAGTCAGATTTGGTCTGAATTCTAATTTGTCTGTATTCTTCGTTGTTCTTACTACATACACATTGAGAACAAATATCCTCTATCGAGAACGTTTCTGTCAATGCAGATGGAAAATAATATTTATTGAATACCTACTATTGCCAGGTGCTTTATAGAAAGTATTTTGATTAATCTTTATGGCAACCTTCTAGTTATTATCTTTATTCCACAGCTGAGGCAACAGTGGCTCACAGAAGCGACAGACCGGAAGTTGAACTCAGCTCTAACTATAGCCCGTGCTCTTTGCAACACATCACGTGACTCTCTGATGTCAAGCCAGGTGTGGGGCTCAAGTTGAATGTGCACAGGAGGGAAGCTGCCCCCATGTGCCCCCCTCTTGTTAAGGTGATTTTGGAAAAAGTCTGTTTTCTCACTTTTGTATATTGAATATTGGAGAATATGTCACCGAGGAGGTAATCTCTAGATTGTATGTATTTTTAAGGGAACTTTATGTCCAGAGTGAGACCTTGGCATATGTAGTGATTGGTACACAGAAAGTGTGGGGATTCCTAGTATTTGTAGAGATTGGAAGGGATGTGGATATTGGTTGGCCGTGGTTGGCCTGCAAAGGAGAGAACAAGAGCTGAGGGTCCCTTCTTACATCTCTTTCACATCTTCAGGAAAGCATCGTGCTGGCCTGGCCTTATGAAACAGTGAAGGAAGAAACAAGCACCTTACACTGTGTCAAGAACAACCGGTAAAACAAGATTGGCTAGGGATTGTTTTAGACCTGGTTTCCAAGTTTAGCTCTTCAATGTGATGGCTGTCTAATCTTGGGAATGTTTGCTGCCGTCTCTGAATCTCCGTTTCATTACCCGTAGAAGTGGGTTGATGATACTTTGCAGGACTGTCATAAGGCTTCATTGAGATACGACAACTTCCACATCCACAGTGGAGACCTCGCGCATAGTAACTGCTCTATCAGGGTTAGCCTCCTTCCTTCATCTCCTGTCAGCCTCATTTCAGTCTGGAATGATAACAAAATGGTTTTATGAAGTTTTTGAAACTATTAGAGTAGTCCTGCTGCTATTTATATGAGATGAGTTTTTTAAAACGCTTTAATCCAAACGTAATGTTATATGTTGATTATATATCAATTGAAAAAGAAGAAATGCTTTAATCCACTTTTAGTTCAAGATTTACTTGTACAAGATCCTTTATTTATTATTATCTCTGTTTATTTTGTTATTCCTGATTCTCTTTTGTCCAGGTAACCATTCAAATAAGTACTTAATGATATCATTATACAGCCAGCCACAATGTTAGGGAGAAGGGACCCACAAGATGTTTCTCTGTCTTCAAGGTACTTATATTCTAATGGGGAAAAATTGAACACATGAAAAACATTTAAGAACAAGTAACTGTTAAATGGTCATATTTATTATAACTGTAGAAGAAGTTCAGAGAAGTTTCAGAGTCAAGGATAGGAGCTGGGCTTGAGAGAAGGAAAACATTTGGACAGGGAAGGGAAGATGAAAGGCATTTGTGGGGTGGGGTGGGGTGGGGACAGGATTAGATGGATCAGTGATTGGAGGTAAGAATGAGCATTGAGTGTAGGAGGACATGGAAGACATTTTCTTCCCTGGATCTTGGGGCAGGGGTGGAGGGCAATGGGGACTGAATATTAAGTTGGATCCCTGAGGAGGAATGAATTCAGTGCTTGCAGAGTCTTATCATTATAACTTCTCTCTTCTTCTTGCCTCTTAATTATGTAAGAGCTGAGGCATCTGTGGAGTGACCTGGATCCAGACAAACTTTAAACAAATTATTTATTTTCTGTTTCTCGATTTCCTATAAAATTGGTACAATAGTATCTCTCTCATCAGGTTTCTCTGAGGCTTAAATAAGTGAATGCATATAGAGCCCTCAGAACCTTTCACAGAAGACATTAATGTATGCTGGATATTACTCTTTAAACAAAGGAGGGATTACTAGATGTGCGTGTGCATGTGTGTATGTATGTGCATAAAGCTCTCTATTTGGCCAAGAAGAAATGCTGAAAGACGGGGGCACCTGGATGGCTTAGTCAGTTAAGTGGCCAACTCTTGGTTTCAGCTCAGGCCATGATCTCAGGGCCGTGGGATCAAGCCCCATGTTAGGCTCCATGCTCAGTGGGTAGTCTGCTTGAGATTCTCTCTCCCTCTGCCCCTCCCCCTTGAGTGTGTGCACACATGCTCTCTCTCTCTCTGTCTCTCTCTCTCCAAAATAAATAAATAAATAAATAAATGTTTTAAAAAAAAGAAAGGCCAATGAGAGAAAGTGAATACTTACCCCAAGCTTCTTTTTAAATAAAGATTTTTGTTTATTTATTTGAAAGAGAGAGAGAGAGCACACACACAGGCAGGGGGGATGGGGGAAAGGGAGAAGCAGATTCCCTGCTGAGCAGGGAGCCCGAGGCAGGGCTCCATTCCAGGACCCTGAGATCATGACCTTAGTGGAAGGCAGACGCTTAATCGACTGAGCCACCCAGGTGCCCTACCCCAAGTGTTTTGTGGTGACACCAAATTCTCATGAGATTGCTCATTTTGGTAATATTTCTATAACTTAGTCTCTGGAACTCAAAAGGTATCCTGAAATGAAAGACAAATTTCTATGGGGATAGGAAAACAGCTAATTTTTGATTTTAAATTTGGATTTTTGGATTTTTTTGGGAGGGGGTTTGATTTTTGGATTCTTGAGCAAAGAAAAAATACCCTAGTAACAGAGAAAAACTTATACACGAGAAAATCTCATCTACAGAGTAAAACAATTGTCCCGCACAGGACTGAACCCACAGCTTTGTCTTTATGGAAACTATGCTTTACTTCACTGGTTTCTAAACCTTTTAGGTCATGCACTCTAATCAATAAAATTATTACTAATGTTTGAATCACACACTCACACACATTAGATTTTTGTAGTAGTGTACCATCTCCCCTCATCCTACTTGGAACATGTTGTGTAACTCCTCAGTGTGTGTTGTTTTACAGACCGCCTCTCTGACTTATAGATCTGATTAATCTAGGTGAGGCATGCTCTTTCTTCACTTTTTGTGTCTTCCCTTTAAGATTATGTGGTAGCTTATTGACAGACGTGCTATAAATAGGTAGATACAATGATGCGAGCTGTCAATGTGAGTCAAATATAATGCTTCTGACTTTAGGAGGGAGGTCTGGACTGGAGACTGATGGGGAATGGTGATGGGGGTGGTGATAGCCCTGAGAATGGTGACTCACTCCAAAGGAAGGTATGTACAGTGAATAGAGAACTTTCAGGAACTCAACCTTTAAAGGTAGGTGAAGAAACAGAGTCCACAAAAAAGCCTGAGAGATAGGACAAAGTATACAAGTAAATTTGAGTGTGTATCAAAATTGAGGAAATAAAGAGCTTTTAAAATGAGGGCATACACAAAAGTTTTAAATGCAAGAGTGGTCCGGTGAGATAAGGATGGAAAAGGATGCTTTAATTTGACATCTGGGGGGTCACTTATCTTTTAAGTGGGGGCAAGCATGTCAGTGGAGTTACGGTAAGCTGAGAAGGAAGGGGGAGGGCAAAACATAGACTAGTATTTCAAGGAATTTGCAAGAGGTGAGGAGGTGGGAAAAGAGTCAAGAAGTCAGAAGATTATCTATCTATCTATCTATCTATCTATCTATCTATCATCTGTCATCTATCTATAATCTATCTACCCATCCACAGGAAAGGGTGACTCTGTGTGTTTACTTTATTATTTGCTCTGTCTGGATAGATTCACCTTCCTGATAAGATTTGGCAGGATTCAGCCTGATGTCTTCTCCTGCGTAGGTGTTAGTAACAACTTCAACTGAGTACCTACTGCACTTTGTGACTACATACGTGCAGATTTGTTCTAGCACTTACCACTCTGCTAGTTATTTTTGTGTCTGTCTCTCTGGATAGATTTGAGCTATTTAAATGAAGACACCGTGTTTCTTCATCTTTAAATCCGCCGTCCCTACTGTGGTGCCCAGCATGTATGAATTGCTCAGACGTGCTCCTTGAATGTGCGAATGAACTAAAAAAGGCACACAGTCGGGCAAGGAGTCCCGTGGGAAGGTCTTGCAGGGCGGTGAGTCTGGCAGCAGCCCTGCAGATGTACAGGAGGGGGGTCAGGGTGAGGCTGGGGGTGGTGGAGCCCACCTGAGGGGCTGAGATGACCTAGTTAGAAGGACTTCGTGCCCTAACGCAAGGACAAAGAAGGAGCTGTCCTAAGAAACACTTTAAAGGGAGACCTGCCAAAGTTTGGATAAAAAAAGAAGGAAGAATTAAAGATAACAGAGGTCTAATCTTTAAAACAAGAATAACGAGGAAAGCAAAATCTGGATCATGGTGGTTGGAGGAAGGGAAAGGGCACAGTAATGGGAGACGAGTTTGAGTTTCGGTTCGTTGGGTGGTCTCCTGAGAAGTCTTTTATTTCTGTCTCCATGTCTTGTTCTTGGATCTTTCCCAGAAGCATGCAGTCTCCTCTCTCTCTCTTTTTGTATGTGTGTCAGGCGGCCACCTCTTCTTTAGTCATTTCCTTCTGAAAGAAAAAAAAAAACCACATTTCTTCCATAAAGACTTTCAGCAGCGATCATCCACTTACATCACAAACATGTCAGAACAAAGTGAAACTTCCAGCTACCAAAATTTAACAAGCACAGCACAAACGTGACCGAAATTAGAACATCTGCCTTTGGAATACTTAGTGTTTTCGAAGAAGGTCTCATCTGTTGGTCAGAAATGATGAATTATGTGGAATGTCAAATGTATCCCTCTTCATTTATATATTTATTTTTAACCAAACGTCCACATCTGGGTCGTTACCATCCCTCAGGGGCAGAAGGCTAATTCTTCCTTCTAGGTTTGATTAACTTCACTTCTTTTTTTTTAATCAGCACTTCAATTTATAGGAATACTTTGAGAAGGGTTAGAAACGACTCCGAGGCCTCTGTTAATCTGAAGAATAAAAAAGCTGGAAAGAAGGCTTTCTGAGGAAGGCAGCGGCTGATTTTTTGGAAGGAAGGATGAACGATTGCTCAGTGTGCCTCGCCATCCATTTCCTGAACCGATCCTCTGAAGGCCACCTTCACTTCTTTTTTCTCTTTCCTTGCTAGCCAATAAAACCAGTCATCCCCTCAGCAATGAGCGTGTAAAATGACTTCTTTTGTAGAACAAACCCTTTGTGTGTAAATAATTTGTGAGCCCCCTCCTCCCTCCAAGCATTGTGTTGGAAAAAATATCCAACATAAATTGATTGTATAGATAGCCTGATTGTAAAGCAAGATTAATATGAAAACACAAGGAGTCTGCAATAAAACCTACTAACTTAAATCATTCACATTTGTGTACAAGCATTCATATTTAGCAACAGTCCCAAGGCTGAGATTAAAGCTGTTTGGTAGGTTACTTCAAGGCCTTTTTATTGCTAAATCTTATTATGTCTCTAAAATGTAGAAATTAATCACCTGTCATCAAAGCTGCAGTGGATTATTGACTTCTAAATGTCTCTACAAATTGATTCATGACAGAATGAAACAGGAGACTGAACTAGCATTGAAATTCTTTTGCATGTGATAAAAAAGGTCTATTAAAAGCATTTCAACAAATGCTGTCTATTAGGTAATCATCACAAAGTACTTTCCTATCAAAATGAGGTGCTTCTGGAATAGTTTTGATGAGATACTTTTTTTTTTTTTTGCCTACATTGATATGGTAACATGAAATTATTCTGAAACCCCAGGAAGCTGATTTGGAAATCCATTTAATTTTTATATTACAGAATACACAACTTATTTCTTAGTATTAACACAATATAAGATGGTTAGAAAAAACCCACTCCATTTGTGTGTGTGTGCTGTGTGTGTTTGTGTGTGTGTGTTTGCGGATGTGCATGTGTGTCAAAGAGACCCTAAAGATTATTCAGGTTAGGAATTTTGGGGGAACATTTACGATCTACAATGGGGGGATTACAATAATATTTGCTATAGGATCCCTTCCATTATTTCATTAAATTCTTTTGACTATGTCCGGCTTCCTCGTCCCTATTAATTTAAATCGGTGGTGCTTAAAGCAAGTCAGTTTTGCTCTCCATGGGACATTAGGCAATGTTTGGAGACATTTTTGTTTGTCACAACTGGAATGTGTTTTTGGGGGGGTGTCTCCTGGCACGCAGTGGATGGAGGCCAAGCATTCTGTTAAATGTTCTGCAATGCACAGAACAGCCCCGACACTTACCCAGCCCTAAATGTAAATCGTGCCAAAGTTGAGAAACTTTGGTTTAAAATAAGAAGGTTTAGGGGCACCTGTGTGGCTTAGTCAGTTAACCTTCTGACTCCTGATTTCGGCTCAGGTCCTGATCTCAGGGTCATGGGATCGAGCCCTGCATTGTCTGTGCACTCAGGGCAGAGTCTGCTTGAGATTCTCTCCCTCTCCCTCTGCACTCCCCCCGCCCCCCCGCCACGTGTGTGTGCACATGCCCTCTCTCTCTCTCTAAAATAAATAAATGAATCTTAAAAAATAAAAGATTTCAAGAAAACATTCCTTGAATGGGGTCTAGGAGAGGTTTTAAGTAGAATCCACATTTCTCTTTAGTAAAATTTGCCTCCTGACTGTTGTCCACTAGTTTAAAACTTAAACACCTCTTGCATCAGTTAGAGGTAGCACGATTGACATGTGAGAAACCTGCAAAGGGACACACAGGGATGTGCTTCTCCCAAGGCACGCCACAGAGTCCCCAGACTGCTGCGACCAGGCAGGAGCGGCTGCTTGCATCCTAGATACTGTCTCTTCTCTTCACCTGAAAAGAATGGAGAAGAAAAGGTTCCCAAAGTCACACACAACTCCTGGTTCTATCCTGACTTCCGCTTCGTATTTCAGGAAGAGGGGATTGCATTTCTTCTTTAGGATATCAGGAAATCAAAATATCCTTATTAGGAAATAAAACGAATGCCAGGGGTTATTCAGAAAAGTCAGTTTTGCAGAGTTAGAGCTGTCTCAAAGGGAAAGGGCTGCCTTGGGGCCAGGCGTTCCCTGTCTCCAATTGTGCAGCTGCATGCGACTGGAGTGAACGCACTGGAGACGGGATACGTGCTTTCAAGAGGATGTTGAATCGGTTCCTGGGGACGCGCCCCATCCGTGTGAGATTCTGTGGACGTGTGATCTACGCCTGCACGTGTGCTGTGGAAGAACCAAGTCGCTGAGCCTATAAACCCTTCGCAAACCCTTCCTGGATGCCAGGAAGTGTATTTTCAACTCTCGTTGGACAAAGAGGTGGGATCCTGGATAATACTAGAAACCCCGCCCAGCCTCTTCTCACAGGAGGAAGTCATGCTGCTCCTGTCCATAAGTGCTCTCCCCACATGAAGGGCTACCTGTCACCTTGGAGACCTGGGAGCTCCTCCTTACTATCAGCTTTATTGTTGATGCAAGGCACGCATGAACATTTGGGGAATTCCTTACCTAAGGATGCCCAGCAGCATTCATGGGGAACTCTCGCCTCTCGCTTCTAGCTGAATGTCTAGTACAATGTGCGAAATGATGAAGAGATGCATTGAAATTAACACTGATTCTACAGAAGATTCAAATACAAGCAATTAATTGTTAGGCAACTGAGGCAAAAGATTTGAAATGGGATTTATAGAGATTACGCTGCTCTATAAAGAGGGATTCAGACCTTGAGCCTGATTTCTCTAAGAGCCCAGGGTAAGCCTCAATTCAGGCGTAACAGCCTGCGGGAGATATTTACCTGCACTGTTGTTCTAAGGACAGCGAGCACTTATCGTTGCTTCGTGCATAATTACTCTATGACGGTCCTTTTCGAGTCTTCTGAGAGGTCTCTCTGGAGATGCTCTTGGGAAAGTGGTGGCAGTAACCTTGAACTCTCAGCCCCTTGTAGTCTGCTTGCCACCAACCATTTCAGGGTTGTTTTCTCTGTGTATTTATGCCATGGAGCTTTCTCTAGTTTAGTTTTTCTTGCAAAACTCTGAGATTGTTTCTGGCGCTCACATAACATTTACAGGGAACTAGTTAAAATTTAACTGATGCTTGGGGAAAACTCTTGTTAGCAAAGATTGTTTATGCGAAACTACATCTCATAAAGAATCTCCGGTCTTTTTGAAGACAGAGAACTTAAAAGTCAGCTTTTGGGCTGAATTTATATATCTTTGTCTCTCTTTCAGTTGATCTTGGCAACACCTCACATATAACCCAAGACCAAAATAAAGTTACATTCGGAAGGCAGTCACGATTCAGTGATCTTATCCTGCAGAACGCCTTCTCTTGGCGTTTACATCATATAATTTGGTAAGCGGTTTACACGTTTTCTCCTGTGATTTTCAAGGAGCTTTTATGACCTGCCAAGTGGACAAATGTCAACAGGCTTTAAGGATTGATTTACCAGGATTTCTGTCTCTTGTGAACAGATTACTGTAGCTCAGAATAAAACACATGTAAACAAGCCCAGCAATCTTCGAGGAAAATGCAGTTCCCACCAGACGGGGTGCCTTGATCAGGGATCCTAGTGGAGTTGCTTCTGTCACTATTCAGTCTTGGAGGAGTAGCAGCTTTCCCTTTCACACACTGCCCTGGAAAGGTGCCCTGAGTCTGCCCTGCCTGTGTGCAGCCGGAGAATCGGAGTGGCAAGGTGTCAGCACCCAGGAACCTGATGGCCCGCACCCTGCAGGTCTCCCTAAGAACTCCTGCTCTGCTTTCTCCTGAGACTCACCTAATGGGCCTGACCCTCAGGACCTTGAACCTGCCCACGTCACCAGAGGTGATGCCCTCCTGCGGGCAAGAAGACTCAGTACCAGGGCAGCAGAAATGGAGTTTTCAACTATAAGTGGGAACTGAGTTGAATGCTTCCGCAAAGCTGTTGGAATTTCCAATGTATTGTTCTTTGTAAAAGAAAATGTAATGTCATATCATGGTGCTTATGTCTTTCAGCTATCATGCTTGAAAGTCTTTGAGACTTTCTTCTGATCTTTTTTTTTTTTTTACCTTATCCATGATGAAGATTGAAAGGAAGACAAGGAGAAAGACAAGTTCCCTGGTTTCTCCTGCCTTGTTCTGTCATGTTCCTCACCACTGGTCATAGGAGGTAGGACCACGTTCTCCGTGGCCTCCGAGGACCACGACTATGTTGCGGGGACTGATGGGGAGGAACTGGAGAAGCAATTTGTGGGGACTCTGCTAGAACTAACACTTGGGTAGTTTTTAGCATCTCCACAGCCGTCCCCAGAATGAGGGAATGACTAGGAAAGCCTAATTAGCTTCTTCCTTGCTATCTTGGCTCTGTGTCCCGAATCAAGAGAGGCCGAGAAAGCCACAGTTCTCAAGGGTGAGTTGAACGCAAATCTCCCTAAAATTTCCATTTGCTTCAGATTTGCATACAATATTTATATCTCCCACTTACTGGCATTTTAATCTTAAGGAAATGGCTTAATGTCTATTTGAAAGGGGGAGACTAATACTAAACTCTATCCCATAAGCTTATTGTAGAAATGAATTAAGAAACCTACATAAAGAGCCTTGCACGGTACTGGCACACAGGACACACTCAAAACCCTTAACCTTGCTTCCCATTCCAGTGAACCCGAGGCATCAGTCCCTGCCTGTGTGGGCCACCGGCAATGCACATTGGCTCTTTTACATTCGAAGCCCGCTGGACTGGCCCCAGACATGTGACATGGGCTGATTGGATTGAATTGGAACTTTCAGTTCTGCCTTGAATTGGTTCCCCTGTGTAGACAGTCTGTGTGATATCAGCCCTCTAGTTCAGGGAGAAAGAGGCTGTTTGGGCATGGGTATTATTTTCTTAAATGCAGAATAAAACAGGATCAGCAGGATCTTTCAGTGAAATATCTCGTTTGAACTTTCCTATTCATTTGCTCTTTTATGCATTCGCAGCTAGGGGTTTCCAGCTGATCCATTTGATTGCTCTCATGTACGGAGTGGAGAGACAGCAAAGAGGGGATTCCTGTAGATTCTTAACTTGTTAACAAAGGCTGCTATGACTGTGGCAAGCCCCACAGCTGACAGCCAGTTTCAGTCCTTTGTAGGGGTTAAGAGAGGGAGACAAGGCAAGGAAAGAGGAGTAGGAAGTTTTAATAGAGATACTGAATCTAAAAAGCACCAGGGCGTAGAGAAGGGCCAGGAGGAGGGAAGCCGTGAGTCCTGGAAACGCCACCAGCAGGACTCTGGACTTGGAGCCCCTCAGCTCGGTCTTGCTTTAGACTCCCGTGGAGCAGATATTCTGTGACTCGGCTGCCTCCCCCGTGACCGGAGTCCCAGACCATGCCTCAGGACACCTCAGGGCTGGGCTCAGAACCCCCATGGGGTCCTGCGTGGGCACATCTCACAGCTTTCCTGTGACTGTTTATTTTTTTAATTTGTTAAAGTCACTTCTCCCAGAGTCATAAACAGGATTGCTTCAAGGTTCTGTGCCAAAAAGAGATCCTATAAATAAGGTGCTATTAAATAATGGTATTAATTAATGGTATTAAATAAATGGTATTAAATAAATGGCAGCTATTAAATAAATGGTAGCACCATCGGTTATTTGTATTCAAAATCTATAACATGAAGATTCTTATCTAATTGGGGCGCATTCTGGGCCTGGGATAAGGGGAGGGAGGGGGGAGGGGATGGAAATGAGCAAGTGTGGAAGCTAAGCCTCCAGTACTTTTAACTTAAAAATAGGCAATGAAGTCGGCTGGGTTATCGCTGTCGTGTGTTCGATCTAAAAGGCTTGTGTAAGGTAGACATAGCAGAATATTCCAGCCCACATGCAGCTCGGCCGCAGAGCTAAGAAGTCTCTGTCTGCTCCTTAGCCTCTCTGCTCCCCCTGTGCAGCAGCACAGAGCTACTTACCAGGGCTTTGTTTCCAGGTATGAAAGGCTTTCACCCGGGGTGGCGGTGGCTTATGGGTTGTTGACGGATTGAACCGAGGCTGGCGGAAGTCACCAGTGGCCTCTGGTTCTTTTTGTGGCTGTTGTGAACCTGCTTAAGATGCCTGACGTCTGCTTTTCTCTTTACTTACCCTGAAGCCATTTCTTAACAGCAAATCTCCCCATCCGCAAACCAGAGTCTTTGACAAGTGTGGATAACTGGGAAAGGTAAACCAACAATAAAATGAGTTAGTTCTCAAAATGCACTTTTTCCCCCCAGTATACCCCTAGGACTTCCAGTCTGCAATCTCTAGGCTGTTTTATAGTTTGGTTTAATTTATCTAACTAATGACATGAAAGATGTACAATTGGTGAAACTATAGTGTTTGGCTTGCTTAAATTAAGTTTATGAGTTTTGCTTAAGCCTGCCAAACAAGTTAAATATTTCATGGCTTTCACAGGCTACAGTTCTAATATTTATAACTCTTGTGTACAGATTTCAAAAAATTATAATTACAACTCCCAGGATCCCAGATACAGCAGATGTTCAATATTTTCTACAATGTTGGCAGAAATGCTTCTCATGCTCTTCTTGATCCCCAACCCATGTATTGTATCTGTTGGAACAAGCTGTTGATAAGAAAGACTACTGTCATTCTTTCGTTTTAACGACCTTGGAAAAAACTCTAATGTGAAATAGGAAGAGAGATGGAAAAGGTGATTTCTACTCTCCTAAAAATATATTACTGCATGGAAATAATGTTTTACCTAAAGGAGAATGACATAGAAGTGCATTTTGCCATGAGCCGCATTTCACTTACGTTATGAACACAATATTTTTCTGTATAATTTCCATCTTTCTTTAATTAAAAATGCAAATTCCCTTTTTGGCTGCGACTGACTTTTCTCGACCTCTTTAGCAAAATATCTTCCTCATTTGCCCTCTGGAAAATTTTGAAAACCCTCTGTCAGTCACTTTTTAAGATTGTGAAGGTCTCTATAAAATGGAATTGTGTTATGAGCCCTGGTCATCATTAATTCTGGTACACAAATGTATTAATCCTTTTTTTTTTTTTTTTTTTTTTTTTTTTTTTTTTTTTTTTTGGTGTTACAGACGGAGAGACATTAATGGGCACAGGAGAAATTACTTTGGTGTTTGGAAGTTTCTGGCCTATGGGTTCTAGAACACCTTTGCGCAGGATGCCGGTCTGAAAGGCTCTGAAATACTCCACTTCCTCTACTTTCCCATTGGCCTAAGGCCTGCCTTGGCTACAAGGAAGAGATGCTAATCCTACGGTGAAATAGAACTGATTCTATCCCTCACTCAGCTTATGCACACAATTAATAGCAAAGAGAGACAGACCAAATGCCACTTATATTTNAGGATGCCGGTCTGAAAGGCTCTGAAATACTCCACTTCCTCTACTTTCCCATTGGCCTAAGGCCTGCCTTGGCTACAAGGAAGAGATGCTAATCCTACGGTGAAATAGAACTGATTCTATCCCTCACTCAGCTTATGCACACAATTAATAGCAAAGAGAGACAGACCAAATGCGGCTTATATTTTAGTTGATTTTCTTAGCATATATTTTTAAGTATTTGAAAGACTTCAAAACTTAACACTCTTCATAACATTATTTGTACACATAATCTATGAAATGTATTCTAAAATATAAAACGTGTCTCGAACCTTGAAACCTCAAATGCAGATTCATGTAGGTTTCTTCCCAAGGCACAGGTGACTTCTCTGTTTTCATCCTCCGGATGAAACTTTAAAAATCCTCTGTGATGCAATGAGATACGACTTCCAGAGGAGTTTCTAGCCTGAGGAGATGCCGGAGGACTGTGGCCNCCAGAACGCTGGGATCACGCCCTGAGCCGAAGGCAGACGCTTAACCGCTGTGCCACCCAGGCGCCCCTATGAAATGTATTCTAAAATATAAAACGTGTCTCGAACCTTGAAACCTCAAATGCAGATTCATGTATGTTTCTTCCCAAGGCACAGGTGACTTCTCTGTTTTCATCCTCCGGATGAAACTTTAAAAATCCTCTGTGATGCAATGAGATATGACTTCCAGAGGAGTTTCTAGCCTGAGGAGATGCCGGAGGACTGTGGCCGAGAGAGGCATTACTACTGGAATGGATGTTTGAGCAGATGCACTTTTAAGAAACCAGCAGTTATCAAATGCACCCAAATGATACTATGACAGTCAGGAGCGTGAGCCGGTTTTCAGGAGGCCCTTAGGTAGGGAACAAATGTCTTCTGAATGGCCGGACGCAATCCTGTCACAGCCGGGCCATCCGGGCCCCTGAAGGCTCCTCATGATGTCTTTGAGGCGCACTCATGGGAAAATCAGAGGTGGAGGTCTGAGCTGAACTTCAAGCGCGCAGGCTGCCAGGGCTCCGTCAGCCTCCCCCCCCACCTCCTCCCACTCTCCAAGGGGTCTGTTCCTTCCTCCCTGAACCTCTTATTTGATGTTCGAGGGACGATGTGAAGAAGTGTCGGCTCTGGGTCTGTGTTGCTCTGAGGATGGGAAAGAAGCTCTTGCTAGATGCTGTGAGTTTTCCTCAGGGTGGCCCTGAGGAATGCTCCAGGCCAGCTGAGGACATGTGTTAATGCCAGGCCTGGAGGGGGTGCATTGGAAGCCCCAACGATGTTACATAAGGGATTTTAGGGAGTTCATCAATGAAACAGGGAGACTGATCATTCTGCAGAGTTCAACATTCCGATGAGCACACACGGTGCCAGGCAACTCGCAGATGCTCAACACTTGGTTCCAAGAATTCTCTTCTCCGCAGAGGTCAGGGACCACGAGAGACATTTGGAGTGACGTTTGGAAGATGCGAGTGAAACTGCAGCCATGTTTCTTGGAGTTGGAAAATCTGTACAGGGCACGTGGTGCCACTGCAGCAAGTGGATGTTGTCACCTATCTGTTGGCTCACCTGGTTGGCGTGGGGTGGCATCTGGGCCTGCTGGCTCTCCTCCTTCAGCTTCTCACACCCCTGGGCCAGGTGTGTTTAGCTCCCTGATGAAGAACATCAGCTTCATCTGTCGAATATAGTCATTGTCAGAGCTGGGGTCTCAGAAGGGGTGAGGTGCTCAGAGAGGGTGAGGCACTCAGGAGGGGTGAGGCACTTAGAGGGGGTGAGGCAGGTTCTGGTCCACCTTTGCAGATTCTAATGATCCTCGCGGTTCCGTCTTGTCCTTGTTTCACCTCTGCATGGCCATGACTGCCGGCCCTGCTGACTTCAGGCTTCTGTACCAAACACAAAAGCCACAGGCTTCACGTACTGTTTAACCAGCTCGCACAATTGAGCAGAGCCAAAGCCCTATAATAAATCCCTTCATATATATGTATTTCCTCGTGGTTCTGCTTCTCTTTTTGAACTCTGACTCATATATCTGTCAAAATGCTTAACATCGTCCTCTGCCTACAGCAGACATCTTATTCATTTCACTCCATTCACAGGTATTTGTTGAGAGTTAACTCTGCTGGACGCTTGGGATACAGAAATGAACAAAGCAGGATCTGGGCCCACATTGCACACAATCTGGTGAAAGACAGTAAAGCTTCTATATTAATGTGATTAGCTCCTGGCAACTCTGCTTTCATGGACTTCGTTGCAAAGAGATTGGATTGGATAATTCTCCTGAGCTGGTGGAGGAGCTTGGGCATTGAAATCTGGCCATGAGTTGGTTTCAACATCGAGGAAATTCTGAGTGGTCACGATGATTTCCCAGGTATTAATAATGCTAACACGTTACATGTCTAAAGCGCTCACACTTCAAAATCTCTTTCCAATGCATTATCTCATTGAACCTCAAAGGCATTATGAGAGAAGAAAGGCAGGTATTATCATACTATTTTATAGATAAACTGGGGTCTGGAGCAGGATTTGAATCCCAAATTTCTGACTCTTAGGAGGAAGCTCTTTCCATGGTGGGTACAGATTTTCTCCTTGACAATCCCAAATTAGGATCTTGTTTAGTAAAATGAAAAGCCCAGAGGCTCTGAGGACTTATGGATTGTCCTGTAAAATGTGTGGTTCCCTGTAGGATCACATACACGCCGTACTTTCAGTTTTGAGTAATGCCTAGAGCCAAGTCCAGGGCCTGGAGAGATCAGCGTTTACATCCTTAAATGTATTTCTCTTGGATACCACCTAGAATTCATAAATAATAGCCCATTTCTCAAAACCCAGCACCCTACACTCTCATTAGGCATGCCTTATGTGTGCTTTCCATAACAAAATCCACTTAATATCCCACAGAGATTTGTCACATTGGATTTATCTTGCTGCCAGCTTCCAGAAATGTGTAAATGCTACTATCTCTCTTTTTCCTTTTTGGATTAAATCTGATTCACTTTCTCAAAGTTGAAATAATTTATAAAACATTTTTAGGCTAGGCAACCTGAAGCAAAGATCACTGCTGTTGGAGAGAAAGAAGAAAAAGAGACATCCTTAGGGGAACATTAAGGGCTCCC